>NC_072034.1:2256666-2568750 GCF_027791375.1 Indicator indicator
ATAGCTCTGTACCATGCTGAGGTTGAAAATTGGAGAGTCTCTAGAGGTCAGCTGTAAATTACCGACCTCAGCATCTGAAAAAAAAATGTAATAAATGTCATGAGTCACCATGAAAGTCTGCTTTTCTAACAGGTTTTGTTTACCTTCTATTGAATTATCACTAGATCAGAGTATATGAGAAAAGTAATCTGTTAGTATCCAACGTTTTAGGCTCCTCGTGTACCAGTGCAGGCGCTGCCCATGGTCGTCCCACCCCAGGAGCCTGACAAACCCCCTGCTAATGTCGCCACAACCCTTCCCATCAGAAATAAAGGTCAGTCTTAGCTCTGCAGCTTCTTTTCTCACTATCCTTCCTAGGCAGAAGATTAGAGGGTTTGCACTTGTAGCAGAGTAGCTCCTATGAAGAGTGTTTATGGATTCAGTCGAGGAAACCTGCAATTTTATTTTTTTTATTATTCCTTTTTTTCTTGGTTTTTGAAGGATTTGCTTATCCACCAGACACGAAGTGTCAGTTCATCCTGTAACCATAAAGCGTCAAGAAATCTGCCTAAGTGAGGATGCTAAAGTAGAGATTAGTCTGGACTAATGCAAAAAAAAAAAAAAAAAACCAAACAAAAAAAAATCTCACACAGAAGCCTCTAGAAATTTGATCCTGGAAGCTGTTAAACCCAAGGCTTGGTAGTTGGTTTGCTAACTGGCGTTTTCCTTAGGAGCGGGTTGGACTTAATTGGATTGAAGGCGGAATTTCTTGAAGCCTGGTGTGGCTCAGGTCCTCCCAAGGACTAAATTTTGCATCTTATTTTGCTCTCGCCATTTTTAACACTTTTAACGCTTTCTGTACTATTAAGAATTCTCTTCCAAAACCAATTTTTCTTTTCTTTTTTTTTTCCTTTTTTTATTTGGAGGTGAGGGGAGGGAGGTGGTGTCAAGGATCAGCAGTAGTGCATGTCATAAAAATTAACCCTGTGTGTACACTTGTATTGTTCTGGAAATACCCAGCGAGGAGGAGGACTGGAAGAAACTGGGCACCTCCACTGCCTCAGAGCCTGAGTTTTGATTTGCCTTTCGCCCTTCAAAATTAACTGATTGTTCTTTCTCCACCTGGTATGGCAGACCCTGTCAGCTGTGTTACTGTGGACTTCTTCATTAAAAAAGCTGAATTTGGATGAGTCCCATCGCTCATTCTTGCAGGAAGGCTGAAATACTTGCCTTGCCTGGGCAGAGAGCTGAGTGTTGACACAGGCGAAAAAAAAAACAAAACCCAAACCAAAACCATAAAAACCCAAATCCTGTCTGCTATGGATAAAAATGTAGTGGCTAAACATACCCTGTTAGATCACCTTAAAGGTATAAATGCCTAGCCTGGGTTCTAGAGCTGTTTGTCAACTGAGCAAAGCTGGATGCCTGTAGTGAAAGGATTCAGTAGTCCTAGCGAGTCCAGAAGGCGCCGAGGCACTCGCCAGAGCGGTGGCCTAGAGCGAGCCGCCTGTCCCTCCGGGTGTTTTTGCATCACCTTTGCTGTGCTTTCAGGGCTGTAACCACACCTTTGCCTTAACACCATACCAGACACAAACCATCAAGCGCAGAGGCAGCAGAGATCCTTGCTTTTTGTGTTCCCATTTATCCGGTAGCGGCGGCTCTGGAGACAATGGCTTCATTTGGCACAGGCGTAGCGATTGTCGGAGTTAAAAATGTCACCGTAGGGCAGGGCCCTCTGGATTGGCTGGGCAGGGAGCTGCACTGTTAAATTGCAATCTTGACTGCTGGGTTAAAATTGCTAGCAAGAGGAGAGGGTTTTCTTGGAGGGCCTTGAAGTACACGCTGACCTTCTGGGGGTGCTGTGTCTTGGTGCATAAGCGGCCATTTAGCATCCCAACAGTAGCTCTATAATGAGGATGCCATTCATATGCACTTCCATTGGTTCTGAGGGGGTTTCTTTTTCACACAGCTGCTTCTAAACAAAAGTCCAGCAGTCATTTGCCAGCAAACAACCAGGATGTACAGGGTTACATCACCAATCAGTCTCCAGAGAGCATTGTAGAAGAGGCTCAGGGCAAGTTGACAGAGCTGGAGCAGAGGATAAAAGAAGCCATAGAGAAGAACGCTCAGCTGCAGTCCCTGGAATTGGCACACGCTGACCAGCTCACCAAAGAGAAGATTGAGGAGCTGAACAAAACCAGAGAGGAACAAATCCAGAAGAAACAAAAGATTTTGGAGGAACTGCAGAAAGTGGAGCGAGAGTTACAGCTGAAAACTCAGCAGCAGCTGAAAAAGCAATATCTAGAGGTAAAGGCGCAAAGGATTCAGCTCCAGCAGCAGCAGCAGTCTTGCCAGCACCTGGGACTACTGACTCCTGTTGGGGTAGGAGAACAACTCTCAGAGGGAGACTATGCACGATTGCAGCAAGTGGACCCCATCTTGCTTAAAGATGACCCCCAGCAAGCTGCTGCACAGACGGGTTTTGCACCAATGCAGCCTCTGGCCATGCCACAAGCTCTGCCTCTGGCAGCGGGTTCCTTACCTGCAGGGTCCATCGCAAATCTTACAGACCTGCAAGGTGTAATAGTTGGACAGCCAGTGCTGGGCCAAGCACAACTAGCAGGGCTGGGGCAAGGAATACTGACAGAAACACAGCAAGGGTTAATGGTAGCCAGCCCTGCTCAGACGCTCAATGACACGCTGGATGACATCATGGCAGGTGGGTTTACATTGCTATGAGCAGGTATAATATTTGCTTGCCCAGTCGAGGGGATGTCCACTTCTGTGTCTGTGTGTTTGTGTATCCTGCCAGCTTACAGCCAAGTGCCCAGCAGCCTCCTGCTCCCTGCCTGGAGCAGCGCACAAAGCAGAGCTTATAACTTCTCCTCGATTTGCAGGGCTGCCTTGCCTTTTGTTGAGCTAATTGGTGCCCATTGGTCAGGTTGGTATGGCAGAAGTGGCATTGCTAACTCCTTCATGGCCTGGGGGGGATCTGCTAGGACTGACGGTGCCTCTTTGTAGCTCAGGATCAACATCTTAGGCTGGGCCTTAGAAGCAAATTCTTCACTCAAAGGGTTCTCAAACACTGGAGTGGGCTCACCGTGGAGGTGGTGGATTCCTCATCCCTGGAGGTGTTTCAGAGAGGCAGAGATGTGCTGCTGAGGGTTTAGCACCAGCCTCGGTTGAGTTAGTGAATGGTTGGACCTGATGAGCTGGTAGGTCATTTCCAGCCAAAACCACTCTGTGATCTGAATCGTGCTGGTTAGTGCTTGGGACCAGCTGAGAGCTGTCTTGGAGTGCTTGGAATAGGCTTTGAGTAGCTCTAACACCACATCAAGCCTGTCATGAGTAAGGAAACTTTAAGCTTGTCTTCTGAACCAGCAGGCCTTGAATAGTCTACTTACTGGAAGCACAGAATGCCAGGTTGAAGGCTCCCTAAGGATGATCTGGTCCAACCTTACTAGGTCACAGAGCTGAAATGAGCTGGACTAGTACCCTGTCAAGCTGAGTCTAAATCTGTCCAGTCTCTAACTGGAGTTTTTACTTCTGTTTGGGGCAAGAAAAATAAGAATCCAATGACTTTTTTAAATGTCTGCCAGTGAGCCCCAAATTTAGCTTTACCAAATTCTTCTTAGTTGCTTTGGAGAATTCTTCACCCAGTGCTTTAAGGCCTTAAGGAGTGAAATTAAGGAATGAGCCTGGAGGCTTCCTGAATGTAGCTGAAGGGGGGGGCCTACAAGAAAGCTGGGGAGGGACTTGGACAAGGGCTTGGAGTGATAGGACAAGGAGCAATGGACTGAAGCTTGAGGAGGGCAAGTTGAGACTGGAGACAGGGAAGAATTTCTTGAAAGTGAGGGTGGGGAGATGCTGGAACAGATTGCCCAGGGAGGTTGTGGATGTCCCCCCCTGGAGGAGTTCAAGGCCAGCTTGGATGAGACCTTGAGCAGCCTGGGCTGGTGGGAGGTGTCCCTGCCCATGGCAGGGGGCTGGAGCTGACTGAGCTTGAAGATCCCTTCCAACAGAATGCATTCCATGAATCTCTGAATTTTAGTACTGCAGGCAGTGTGAGTTGTGGAGTTGTTAGTGCTTCTTCCCTTCACACCTGCTTCACTGGCACTTAATCCCCTTTCCACAGTGAAGCAGTTGCTGAAAGACTCCTGAACACTCAGCTGGGCACAGATTAACTGGTAGGACATGGTGTTAAAAAAGCTCATGTCATTCCAAACCTGGCTGAGGTGCTCTTGGTTAAGCTGATGAAGTTTCAGGTTTGGAAGGCTGAAGCATGCCAGGCAGATGGGGTTGTGTGGGCCTGGGCCTGTGGCCTTTCAGACTAGAATCATCCCACCTCCAGGTGTGGTGGGGTGCCAAGCTTCATCCATGGAGCTGGTAGCACCTAGAAGCAAGGCTGTGTGTTTGTGTTCAGCTTCAGAGCATAGCTCTGGCTCTTGGCACCCAAGGCATGTTGTGCATCTGGAGTGTGCTGTGTTGGTCTGGAGCCTGTGTGTGTGGCTTTGAGTCACTTCAGATACCACAGAGAGATTGGGGCAGAGGAGAAGAAACTGCTGTGGAAAAAAGCCTGATGGATTTGCTTGGAGCAAGGTGGAAAAAAATATCCAAGATACTTCTGGTGACATTTGGGGGTGTTTTTTCAGTCCTTCCTGTTGGCTGCTTGCAGAGTAAGGGAAAACGGTTCCCTGGTACAGCTGCAGGAGATAAGGGATGAATGCCTCAGAGCATGCTGTGCCCACAAGCAGGCAGCACTGGGTGGTCACCATGAAGATGAAAGGGGATTGTGGCAGTGCAATGGGATTGTAGAAGTGCTTAGTTTCTGTAACACCTTGCACCCAGTGCAATTACAAAGGTATGCAGGGAAGCAGCAAGCTTTGAGCCATGCCAGATCCCTTTTTCCAGACACACCTTTGGATTCAGAGCATGTAGATGGATCAGTGAGGAGAAGCAAAGCCTCTTGGCTCAAGTGTTAGGTAGCTTGTGTTGGTTTGAAGGTTTGGAATTTGTCAGCTTGGCTCTTTGCTTTTTCCCCTGGGTGCTGGGGCTGCTTTTGTAAGCCAAGTGCTGCACTGGGTGGTGAGGCTGTTGGGCATGGGGGAGAAGGCAGCAGCTGGCAGCATGGTGTGTTATTAAGCTGAGATGTCCAGAAAGAAATCAATGCTAAGAGCAGCTAAGCTGCTGTCAGTCAGTACAAACCTGGCTGTCTAATACCCAAAGAAATGTAAAAGCCTGACTGGTCAGGTAGTGCTGGGGGTGAGAGAGAAGCTTGGCCTTAATTTGGGATGTGCTGGAGCCTGGTAGCTGGTCCTGTAGCAAGGCATGGGTATACTAAAATAGCCCACTAGGGAAGGAGCTCTGCAGGCTTTGTTACCCCAGGCAGGACAGTAATGATCTTTTCATGCTGAAGTACAGACTGAGAATCAAGTTTGCCCATGGTCCATTAGAGTAGAGGGGACACCTCTACTAGATTGGACACTCAAGCTGCTTGGTTCCTCTTCTCACTGCTGAGGGAACCTTTCGGCCTATCAAAACCATTCCATAGCTCTGTTTGGATGCTGAAGATTCCATTCATTGCCCTTGGCATGCTGATGGCAGAGCTGAGCTCTGCACAGGTGATGGTGAGATCCAGCCAGCCAGGTCAGAGCCCATCAGAATGGCTCAGGGAAGTGTGCTGCAGGGCCAGGAACGAGATCTGGTAGTGCATTACTGCTGAAGCACACTTGAAATGCTTTTGAGATGGGGACTGCAAGTCAGCATGCACCTCCTCTGCTAGCAGGCTGCCAAACTCTGAGCTCTGGGTCATGCAAGAAAGGTTCTCTGCCTGGGGGAAAGAGGGGTGGTGGCTTTCAAACACAGCTCTTGGGGGGTTGCTTTGCTTTGGTTTCCTCCCTGTAACACCACTGGTATGAAAAACAGCCTTGACCTGTATGCAGACCTCCCTGATCACTTCGATTGTCATTGATTGGGAGCTGCAGTAGTGCCTCCTGTGACATGGTAGATGCTCCTCAGCCCCCATCTTGGGGTTACAGCAACTGCTTGAAACTACTGCAGCTGGGTTAACTTTGTCCATGTGTGGATTCTTTGCTCATGTTTTGTATCCTGAGAGTTACACAGCCAGTTAGCTTCCAGTCCATTCTACCAGCTTGACTGGGTTCTACTGCGCTAGATGTGAGAATCTGGAGCCTTTATGTTCCAGTCCTGCTTTGTGCTGCTTTAACTTCCTGCTTGACCTTACAGCCAGAAGGTAAGATACAGCAGATGTTCAAAGTGAGGTGTTTGGACCATTCAAGAGAGCAGCAGAAGCTGGAACTGGGAACTTCTCCTTCTGTATTTGGGGTTCTCTCTCTAATTTACAGGCAGGATGAGGAATGAGACAAGTTTAAATGAGATGCTGTACTGCTTGCTGAGCTTTGCTTAGCTCTACTCTGCACAGAACTACTTCAGGCCAATTTTGGACCTTGTGGAGCACATTTTGGCTTAGTTTCTCTGTGTTTCTGTAAATCCATACCCAGTGTGATTTGTCTCAGCAGATACATAAAGATCAAGGCACTTTATATCTTGATTTAAATATCAAGTTAATCTTACTTTTCATGGACTAAGTTAGGGATTCTTTTTTTTTTTTTTTTTTTTCTCAGTGATATTTCTCAGCTGCTTTTGCTGGGATTTGGTATAGAAAGTCCAGAAATTGAATTGGTGATGGGTCAAAAAAAAAAAAAAATCTGCCTTGCAGAGGAGTTCACCAATTGGCCTGTTGGAGTACAGTCCTTGTGGCATCTGTTGAAGAACTGAACACTTCCAATGAAATCTAGGAGCTGGTTGTCAGTAGCTGGCAGTTAGGGACGTGGCTGGTTACTAAACCTGCTTGGAAAATGAGCAGGGCTTGAGAACTTGGGGTGAAGGGGTGGGCTGAAAGGGCATTGTATTGATGTTTCCTGAGGTGACTCTGGTAATGTGACAGTTGGTGGGAGCTGCATTTCTCAGTGTGCAGCTGAAGGTGACAGAAGCTGTGCAGTGCTGTCTCCTCTGCTCAGCACACCTGACAACACCCTGGGGGAAAAAGGCAGAGAGCAAAACTTGGAGCTCTTTTAGGGTAGCTTCCCTGCAAAGCTTTTCCCCCTGAAGGCTGTTTCAGATTGCAGTTGGCTCTGTGCTTTCCACCATTGTATGGAACAAATCTCAGGGGCAGTGGGGGCTTTTTGTGCAATGTCAATATACTGTCAGCAGCTGTAAAATGACATTTCCTTTTGCTTATCCTAACAACCTTGACCAAAGTGTCTGCAAAATGACTGTTAAGAGGCTTTCACTTCTCTGGTTTCAATCGTGTGAGCATCCTGACACTGTTGCTTTGTTGTTACCTCAATGGGGGGCAAGGGAGTGGAGAGTGAAGGTTGGGCAGAGATTGATTTATCTGAGAATCTTTAAAGTGTTTGAAGACTAATTGCTTAGATCCCATTGATTGGATTTGTTCTGCAGAAGGTATGGAACTCCTGGGCCAAATAATGGCTCCTGCGTAGCCAAAGACCTTTGGCTTACAAGAGATACACATCGGTGATGGTTTTGTTGTGGTGGGCTCCTAGCAAACCTGCCAACGTTTCACTTCACCTTTTTCCTTCATCTGATGTAGTTCACCTTGTTCATAGTTGATAAATTCAGAGTGAAAAGGTTTCAAAGGTTGGGTTAAATGGTGTGGAAAACTTGTATTTGTGGCAAACAAAGCTTCGGGGGAGCGCTGTCTGTGGGTGGGACTTGTGTCCCACTGTCCATTTGCTGTCGCCTTCAGCTTGTGAAGCCTGGTGCTGTTCTTTTACTAAGTGTGGTTCTTCTGTCCAACAGCAGTGAGTGGAAGAGCATCTGCAATGTCAAACACTCCTACCCACAGCATTGCAACCTCTGTCTCCCAACCTCAGACGCCAACTCCGAGTCCCATCATTTCTCCTTCAGCCATGCTCCCAATGTACCCTGCTATAGATATCGATGCCCAGGTAAGCTGGCAGCACTCAGCCCTCAGCCTGCTTTGCGTCTGCACCCTGAATAGTTCAGCAGGCACAAACAGCTCTGCTGTGAGATAGTGTGTGGGGGGGGCTTTTAGAAAGCCTGGACACAGCTCCCCAGAGAGGTGCAACCCACTTTCCTCAGTGCTTTCTCTGAACAAGAGAAGGTCTTGAAGGGTCTTCTTACAAGGGTTTGTAGTGACAGGATGAGGGACAATAGGTTGAAGTTTGAGGAGGGCAGTTGGAGACTGGAGATTAGGAAGACATTTTTGATAGTGAGGGTGGGGAGACACTGGAACAGGTTGCCCAGGGAGGCTGTGGCTGCCCCTTCCCTGGAGGTGTTCAAGGGCAGCTTGGATGAGTCCTTGAGCAAGCTGGGCTGGTGGGAGGTGTCCCTGCCCATGACAGGGAGTTGGGACTGGATGATCTTGAAGGTCCCTTCCTACCCAACCCATTGTATGAATCTATGACCAGTTGTACCTAGGCTAATCTGCAGTACAACAGAGGAGTACTGGAAAAGGGAGATGTTTACCTTGTGTGTGATGTCTCTTTCTTTCAGACTGAAAGCAACCATGACACAGCTTTGACTCTTGCTTGTGCTGGTGGCCATGAAGAGCTGGTGCAGACCCTGCTAGAGAGAGGAGCCAACATTGAGCACAGAGACAAGAAAGGTATGTGTGGGAGCACAGCCCCTCCAGTGTGTCCCACTGAAGACATGCACAGCAGCACAGGCTCTGTAGGGCTGTGCTGGTGGTTTGCCTGCTGTGGCTGTGGACTCTGCAGATCTCCTCTCTCCTTGCAGGCTTCACTCCGCTGATCTTGGCTGCCACAGCCGGCCACGTGGGAGTGGTGGAGATCCTGCTGGATAATGGAGCTGATATTGAAGCCCAGTCAGAGAGAACTAAGGACACTCCCTTGTCTCTGGCTTGTTCAGGAGGGAGGCAAGAGGTGAAGTAAAACTTCAGTCTTCAGAAGTAGTGTGTAAATAACATCTTGTGTGTAAATGACATCTTGTGTCAGGAGGCCAAAGCCATCTTCCAGATCAGTCACAGTGACTTCAGAGATGGGCTGGTTGAGACAGGCTGCCAAGAGCTTCACTCCCTCTTAAGTCACATATTGCAGCATCTCTCACAAAAATCCCTTTTTCTGGTGATATAAGCTGGACCAGAGCTGTGCAGATGACCTCGTGACTGTAATCATGAGTGGCTTATTATGGGGCCTTTGTCAGCATAATTAGATGTAGTTATGCTGAGGGGTCTTGGTGAGAAGCTGGACTTGGACATGAGTCAGCTCCCTGAGTGAGCCAGGAGGGTTTTCTGATGGGCCACAGGATATCAGAGAACTGCAGCTGACCCCAGTGCTTCTCACTAAAGCCACAAACCCCATTTTTCAAATGATTGATCAAAAGCAGGTTCAGGGGAAGGTATTTTTTGTGTTCAATGAAATACTGAGTTCTGTGACTTCATAGGAAAGCTGAGGTTTGACTTCCTCCTACCAAATCCCGAGTGTCTCATTCTGTTACTGCTTGCACTGCAAAAGCCACAGTGGAAGCTGCACAGTCTGGTGCAGGAGAATCACTTCTCTCTGTAGCCATCTGGAAATGAATGAGACTGGAGACACCTCTCCCACTCCCACAGTGGCATTTAAAAGGTGATGACTTCCCTAGGCAAAACTTGCAGCACTTCTGGTCTGTTTTTAGTGCCATCCAGATTCAGAGGCTGAGGGGTTAGTGGTGACAGTCTCTTGCTCTCAGCTGTGTGGGTCTGATCTAAACAGCTTTGACACTTAAAAGCTGAAAGTGGAGCAAGTTAAGGTGGAGCTGACAGAGTGGCTTTTCAGCTCAGTGCTCACTTTGATTGCTAGACAGTTTAGTTTCTTGTGAAGTGTTCTGCAGAAACTCCATTCCAGAAAGCAAACTTCCTGTAGGATTTGGGAAGCTGTGAACTGTTTGGGCTGAAAATGAATCTGTAAGGAAGGGATCATGCAAGAGGCCTTTGTGGTGTTTTGGTGAAGCAGAGAGAAAACCAGGAGGGGATGCAAATGTGGATTTGTGTGATGGGGCATGCATGAGATCTCTGTGTACAGCCTGCACACTGGTGTGATGATGGAAAGCAGAGAGGGGGGAGGGTGCAACTGCTGCTTGTTGGCTCCACTGCTTCAGTCTGAGGATGGGATTGTAACTGGAGCATCAAAACGGGAAAGGACAAAAAGCAAGAATGCTTTGTGTGCCCTGTTAATAGTGATCTCTGGGTTTAGCAGTCTTTAAAGGTGCAGGAGATATTATTGAAGTCTCAGATGTTTCTTGCTGTTACACAATTTGGTATGAATTGGTTTAAGCATGAGCAGCAAAGATTCATTTTAAAGGAGGCTTTCGAGGACCTGCTGCTTGAGCAGTGCACTGAGGTGAGGAGCACAGGGGCAGCAACTGAGTGTAATCACTTCCTTGCCTTGGAAGATGTCAGAAGTCTATTTAGGCTTCAAAAACATTCGCCCTGGGTAGATTTGCAAGTTCAGGAGAAAACCAGATGTTATTTCTTCAAACACTGCAGGTGGTGGAGCTGCTGCTAGCTCGAGGGGCAAACAAAGAGCACAGGAATGTTTCTGATTACACACCCCTGAGCCTCGCCGCTTCTGGTGGCTACGTGAACATTATCAAGATTCTGCTCAATGCTGGGGCAGAAATAAATTCCAGGCAAGTTCCCTTCTCACCCCTTCTCTCATGGCTTTGTGTAGTCTTCTCAGTTTTTACCCTTTCTAGAAAGATTTCTTGAGAGTGACGTGGAGCAAACTGTAATGCCATGACATGATCACAAGCAGTGAATTAACTTGCAGTAGGATTCTTCCCCCTTAAGGTAGAGATGAAAGGTTTTGACTGTTTCCAGTGCTCTTTCAGCTTCTATCTCCCTCTCTGCATTTTGTTTAACTTCTTTCCTATCTCATACAATTTTCTTTGTCAGAGAGAAATCTCTTTTTTCCGTTCTGGTTGGCTGCTGGGCTGAAATTAGCTCTGGGTTACATGAAGTGTTTTGTCTCCTCCTATTTTCCCTCTGTACTCTCAAGGAAAGCTTTTCCCATGTGTTTGCACATACCTGATGCTTTTGCATCACATGGGAAGTAGAAAATAGTTTGTCTGGGGGATTTTTTTTCTACCTCTCTGGGAGGTAGAAAACAGCTCACAAACCAAACAAGTCCAAGCAGAAGTTATGCTCCTCATAAGAGAGGTCTTTAAATTGACAGCAATTAAAAGGTACCACACAGAGATCTCTGAGGAATATTTGTCCTGAGCACTGCTCCTATGGAGAACCTCTTCTGCCTTCAGTAACAGGCACTGCATAGCTGGTTTTTTTTTTTTTTTTTTTTTTTTTTTTTTTTTTTTTTGTTGTGGGAGATGTCTTGGATAATTGCTCTGCCTTCCCTAGTTTTGTGATTTTTAAAGAGGGGTTTGGGTTTTCTTTTTTATCTTCACAGAACTGGCAGCAAATTGGGCATTTCCCCCTTAATGCTGGCAGCCATGAATGGGCACACAGCTGCTGTCAAGCTGCTCCTGGACATGGGCTCTGACATCAATGCCCAGATAGAGACCAACAGGAATACAGCACTGACTCTGGCCTGCTTCCAAGGGAGAACTGAAGTGGTCAGCCTGCTGCTTGATAGAAAAGCTAACGTGGAACACAGAGCTAAAGTAAGAACAGAGAGCTAAGCAAGTCTCCAAAAAGAAAGGCTTGGTAGTTACCATTTCTGTGGTCATCTGTGATTTTTCTTGCCCTCTGTGCAAGTTGACTTCTCTAGCTCAGTTGACTGAATTGAGCCAAATACTATAAAGAAAAAGTGTTTCCTCTGAAGCCTTAGTTAATCTTTCGATGCTTCCAAGCATAAGAGTAGTAATGCATTAAATTAATAAAAAAGAGAAAGCTTTAACACATTGAGGATCAGTCTGGGTGTGCTTATGGCCTGGTCTCTTCTGCCTGACCAGCTGCTCACATCCACAGTGCTGCTGCAGAGCTGAAAGGGAAAGTGTGTGCTTGAGGAGCTGCCAGTTGACCCCAGCTCTTTAAATGGGAAGAATCAGGGAATGGTTTGGGCTGGAAAAGCCCTCTAAGATCATTGAGTCCAGCCTTCAACACAACACCACCATGGCCATCAAACCATGTCCCCAAGTGCTGTGTCCAGACATATCCTGAACACCTCTGGGGATGGGGAATCCACCACCTCCCTGAGCAGCCTGTTCTAACCCCTGACTGCTCTTGCAGGAAGGTGACCTCCAGGAAAGGCTTGTCCCTAGAAAAATGGCTACATCATTGAAGGGGAGAGGAAAAGAGACCTAGAAATGCATCATTCTCTTCTCCTTTGCCCCCTGTGTTTAATGTTTGCCCCAGAGGAACTCAAAAGCACTTGAGTGGTGCTGATTTGTGCTAGGTTTCTTCTAGCTAAAGCTGTCCCCTCGCCCTAGCCAGCTGCTTTCTGGATGTTGGCTTTGTAGAATCTCCTAGAAAAGGGAGGAAGTGTGGTTTGCACCATCTGTGTCACAATGAGGGGCACGTGGGGGCACTTGGTGCTGCTGAGAGCTCCTCTTGGGCCAGCTGAG
Source organism: Indicator indicator (assembly GCF_027791375.1). Lineage (NCBI taxonomy): Eukaryota > Metazoa > Chordata > Aves > Piciformes > Indicatoridae > Indicator > Indicator indicator. Next base: position 2,269,231 of record NC_072034.1, read on the forward strand.
AATGGGGTCACCTTCAGAATGTTGGCATGAAACTAACCAGGTATCTGTAGCCCAGAACTAGAAATGTTGCTGGGAGCTGGAAGTAAACCCTGGCTCTCAAATTAAAACCACTTTCCCCCCACCAGCTAATTGCTTGGTTTTCTTCCTTGCTCATCCTAGACTGGTCTCACCCCGCTAATGGAAGCAGCTTCTGGTGGCTATGCAGAAGTGGGCAGAGTTCTGCTGGACAAAGGTGCTGATGTAAATGCTCCTCCAGTCCCTTCCTCAAGAGATACAGCTTTAACCATTGCAGCAGACAAAGGGCACTACAAATTCTGTGAGCTTCTCATCAGCAGGTACTGTCTGCAAGTGTGCTGCCTGCGAAAAGGCAGCCTGAATATAGCCTTGCTTAGCTTTATCATTCCCAATATACACTGGTGCTCATCAGCCTGACCAGCAGCTGCTTTAGGTGGTAGTCTGAAGTCCTTCAAGGACAGAAGATGCTCACAAACCCCACATCTTGATGGTTTCTTCTTTTTGTGGATGGCTCAGGATGCACATCCAGAGTAATTCTGTTTCCCGAGTAGCTCTGGAGTGTTTTCTGAGCAGCAGCACTGGTTGTTGGCTTGCACTTGAGATGTTGTAGGTTGTTCTGGGTGAGCTAATGAAGAAAAAGTACAGTATACTGATGGTGTTCTGCTGGATGGGAGTTAGTGAAGTCATTGGAGAAGCTTGAGAGACAGCTGACAAACAGCATGATTTAGTGCTAACAACGTTTTTAGGCTGAGTTGAAGCTCTTGACGGCATCAGAAGAAACAAAAATACGGAAGGAACAAACCCACAGTTTTGGAAACTAAAGCACTCTGAAAGCAGATGTTTGATGTAAAAATGTGTTGTATGGAATTTTACCCTCTGGTGCTTCTGCTGTTGTCCTGTTGATTGATGGAGTGAAAACCTGGGCTTGAGCTCTGACTTGAACCTCTTTGTTTCTTGTAGAGGAGCTCACATCGACGTGCGGAACAAGAAGGGGAACACTCCGCTGTGGCTGGCAGCAAACGGGGGGCATCTAGATGTTGTCCAACTGCTGGTGCAAGCTGGAGCTGATGTAGATGCTGCTGATAACAGGAAAATTACTCCTCTTATGGCAGCCTTTCGAAAGGTAAAACATCCAGTTCAGCTTTGCTCTTAGAGTCATAGAATGGGTTGGGTTGGAAGGGACCTTTGAGGATCAGTTAGTTCCAAGCTTCTGCCATGGGCAGAGACACCTCCTGCTCAAGGCAGTTAAAACTAAGTATTTTGCTAGAATTGCTTGGATTAAAGTGGGGTTTTAGCAAGCCAGAAGCAGCTGGCCTGATAAAAGATGCTTCCTGGGATGTCTTTGCCAGGGTCATGTCAAGGTGGTGCGTTACCTGGTGAAGGAAGTGAACCAGTTCCCATCAGACTCGGAGTGCATGAGGTACATCGCCACCATCACTGACAAGGTAAGGCTGTGAGAAAGGAGAGGGCTTGGAGGAGCAGCAGTGCTGTGACTCAGCTTTGGAGTCCCTCTTGTGAATGCTCTTCAGCTTCCTGCTGCACCAGATTGCAGCCCAAGGGTGGCTCCCACTGGAATCGTTCAGGAAGAGCGCTGCAAAAAATGGGAGCCTGTGGCCGCAACAGCTTTGTGCACCTCAGTGCTGTGAGAAGGGTAGTGAAGGTTATCCATGGGACTGGTGATCTATGGTGGTTTTCAGCTCTTTTCCCAGGTGCTCTGCTCTGTATTCCTCCCTGTTGAGCAAACTTGTACTGAATTGGACAGCTTTGGCAGTGAGGTGGAGGTAACAGTGAACCTCTGTTTAAGAGTGTGTGAGCTGAAGTGTGAGCAGTCACCATCCTGTAAAAATGGCTCTGTCAGAAGACAGAAAATAGAATTGCCAGCAAAGTGGTTTCTTGTAATGTATTAAGTGAGCTGCTGCTCTTCCCTGTGGAGCTTCGGTTTTGATTTGTTCATTTGGGCATGAAGAAGACCACCTAGATTCATAGAGTGGTTTGGATTGGAAGGGACCTTCAAGATCATCCAGTTCCACCCCCCTGCCATGGGCAGGGACACCTCCCACCAGCCCAGCTTGCTCAAGGCCTCATCCAAGCTGGCCTTGAACACATCCAGGGAGGGGGCATCCACAACTCCTGGGCAACCTGTTCCAGCGTCTTCCCACCCTCACTGTCAAAAATGTCGTCTTCATCTCCAGTCTAAATCTGCCCTCCTCAAGAGGGAGGGCATTTGAAGTTCTTTCTTAAATTCCTGTGCAAATAATGCAGCAGTTGCTAATTTACAAGTGTGAGCTTGAGATCCTACCCTCAGAACCCTGTAGGGCTACTCTTCTCACACAGATTTGGTGTGTTTTCTCATTTCAGGAGATGCTGAAGAAGTGCCACCTGTGTATGGAATCAATTGTTCAAGCCAAAGATAGGCAGGCTGCTGAAGCCAACAAAAATGCAAGCATTCTTCTGGAGGAACTGGACTTGGAGAAGGCAAGTTGGAAGGGGTTGGAGCTGGGAATGTTTTCTTTGATCAGAAAATCCCAATTTCACATGCTTTCAAGATGCTAAGATTGGTGAAAGTAGGTATTAAAGTATAGGAGTATGTGGATTTACCATGACTGGAGTGTCCAGAGGTAGGCACTTTTGTTGTTCAGGCCATCTTTGAATTTTTTGGACTTACTGTTCAGAGAAATTGGCTCAAGAATCTCTCCTAACTATTTCCTCTGGAATTAAACTGTATAAAAAGAAGGTTTTCTGAGAATGATTTTGACAGGTGCCTGACAAATGGGCATTTTCCAGTCATAGGGGTATGGATTTTGGGTCTAAACCCTGGTTTATGTATGAAATCTTTTCATAATGTTACTAGAAATCACAGTGCTGTAATAGGAGTCTGTTGGAAAAACCAAAGTGCAAGTCAGATGAGCAGAGGCTTTATCTTCAAGCCAGCTGAAACCCTTTCATCTTCTTATCTCTGGAAGGGAGGTGGGTGTTGTTTGGACTGCACTGAGACACACAAGGTTGCACCAGGAATCCTGAAAATGCTCCTTGGAAGCCTCTGACTTAAGTTTCTGTGGTGCCTGTCCTCTGTTCCTACACTAACCTGTTACCATGAGCGAGCAATCTGCTTGGAGTAAGAGAATCCATCCAAAACAGAGCTGGGAGAGAACTGAGCTGGTTTGTAAATGTCTTAATCCACAGTGCAGATTGTAGGCAACAGAAAACATCAGCAGTGCTTGAGGTGCTTGGGGAACCTTGTCAGAACTGTTCTGTGTTTGATTTGCAGCTAAGGGAAGAAAGCAGGAGACTGGCTTTGGCTGCCAAGAGAGAGAAAAGGAAGGAGAAGAGGAGGAAGAAAAAGGAAGAACAGAGACGAAAACTAGAAGAAATAGAGGCAAAAAATAAAGAGAATTTTGAACTGCAGGCTGCTCAGGAGAAAGAGAAGCTGAAAGCTGAAGGTCATTTAAAATATTTGCCTTCTGTTCAGACCATGGCCTTGATTTTGTTCCCAAACAGTGATGATAATGAATAGCTGAAAAACTGGAAATTCCAAGCATGCACCGTCCCCTTCTTAGCCAGCAAAACCTGGTGGGGCTGTGGCTTAGGGCAGTGACTCTGGAGCGCTGTACTGAGAAATGGTTCACTGCTGGGACAATCAGTGACAGACAGCAAAGGAGGACATGTCACCATGTTTTTTGACTCTTCTTTCATGTACTTGTGTGTGTCCCCTGATGGCTTGCAAAAGTCTTTCCCTGTCCAAATTCTACTGCATGTTTGGTTCAGTTGCTACTGCCCTCATTCTAAGAAGAGACAGGAATTCTCTGAGTTAGCATGAGCAGGGGGAGAGGCTCCATAGTGTGACATGTAGAATGGCTTTGCAGATGTCTGCACAGCTTGGATTTGCACATTTCTTGGAGTCCTGTAAAGCTGCTCATGAGTCATTTGGTAAGACAGATGTGATTTGGAAGACACAGCCACACAAGCTTCTTCAAGCCTTAATGGTTGGACTCACAGAATCCTATAATGGGTTGGGTTGGAAGGGACCTTAAAGATCAGCCAGTTCCATGGGCAAGGACACCTCCCACCAGCCCAGGTTGCTCAAGGCTTCATCCAACCTGGCCTTGAACACCTCCAGGGAGGAGGCATCCACAGCTTCCCTGGGCAACCTGTGCCAGTGTCTCTCTACCCACACTGTCAAGAATTTCTTCCTCATCTCCAGTCTCAATCTCCCCTCTCCCAGCTCAATGCCATTGTCCCTCATCCTGTCACTGCCAGCCCTTGGCAAAAGCCCCTCCCCAGCTTTGTTGTAGGCCCCTTCCTAAAGGTCTTGCCTAACCAAAACGATTCCTTGGGTCTAAGCCAGCCAAACTGACTTGTTTTTCTCCCTCTTCCATCAGATGATCCAGAGGTCCCCATGGAGCCTCCCAGTGCTACCACTACAACCACCATAGGAATATCAGCAACTTGGACAACGTTAGCAGGCTCCCATGGGAAGAGGAATAACACCATCACCACAGCCAGCTCCAAAAGGAAAAACAGGAAAAACAAAGTCACCCCTGACAACGTTCAGATCATATTTGATGATCAGCTCCCAATCTCCTACAGCCAGCCAGAGAAGGTGAATGGGGAGTCGAAGAGCAGCAGCACGAGCGAGAGTGGGGACAGTGACAACATGAGGATTTCCAGCTGCAGTGACGAGAGCAGCAACAGCAACAGCAGCCACAAAAGTGACAATCATTCCTCCACGGCCAGTACCAACACACAGAGCAACAAAAAGCAGCCTTCAGTTCTTGTCACTTGTCCCAAGGACGAGAGGAAGGCAGTCACTGGCAAGTCGGCCATCAAGTAAGTTGTCCCGGCCACTTGAAATTGGCTGTTGCCCAGTGTTTGAGTGTTGTGTCCTTGTCTTTGTGGACTTGCATTCTTACATCAGTTGGTAGGAAGGGGATGAGGCAGTGTCTTTGCTCTAGTGTGTACAGACACTGTGCAGTGTGGACCTTAACTCAGCAGGAGGTTCTGAAGCCAGGACCATTGTGCCAGGGGAGGGTTAGGCTGGAGATCAGGAAACATTTCTTTGCTGCAAGAGTGGTCAGGGATTGGAAGAGGCTGCCCATGGAGGTGGTAGAGTCCCCATCCCTGGAGGTGTTCAAGAAAGCTGTGGCCATGGCACTAGGGGGCATAGTTTAATGGCGATGGTGGTGTTAGGTTGCTGGTTGGACTGGGTGATCTTAGAGGGCTTTTCCAACCCAAACCATTCCATGATTCTCTTCAGAGATGTAAGCCTCTCAATTGAAGCAGCTTCTTAAATAACATGGTGCTTGCCTGCTAGAAGAGGAGAAATGGCCTTGGGGGGGCTGGCACATTGGGGGGGGGCAACATTCAAGCAATCTTCCATACCTTTTTTTTTTCTTCTGGCTTCATGATGACAACATTCCATTTCTTTTCAAGGCTGGCTGAAGTTATGAACGAGGTGACAAGTAACTCCTTGTCTACATGCACAAAATCTGGGCCTTCTCCCCTTTCTTCTCCAAATGGAAAACTAACCATTGCTAGTCCCAAACGTGGTCAGAAAAGGGAAGAAGGATGGAAGGAAGTTGTGAGAAGGTAAGCAAAACATTCCCCTAACTCCCCCTTGTTGATGTCCTTCTGCAGTGTCTTATCTTGCTCCAAGCTGCCAAGAGATCCAGCAAGCACCTGCTGTGTGCTGGCCTCTGTAGAAAGCCTCCAAGGAAGCTGTGAGGTGTTCCTCATGGAGCACCTGAGCATCCCTGCAGGAAGTTCCTTCCTGTGGCACGATGCTGTTGGGAAGCTGGGGTCCTGAGTCAATAATGAAGCAGCTTCCCCCAGTTCCCACCCATCCTTTCCCTGCTGTCAGCTGGAGCCAGCCTGGCCTCACAGCCAGACCCCCAAATAGAGTGGGGAGCAGTTCAGGTCCCACATCAGAACAATCTGCTCAGCTTGGATCAGACAACTGGAACATGTGGACATGGCACTTTGGGACACGGCTTAATAGCCATGGTGGGTTTGGGTCAACAGTTGGACTCAATGATCTTGGAGGTCTTCCCCAGCTGCAGTGGTTCCATGATTCTGTGACCTGGTGCAGCCCTCTCTGGGGTTACTGAATGACCTTCTTTGAGCAGACGTGATAAGGTGTCACAAAACTTCTGCTCCCTAGGTGGAATCATGACTGTTAACAGCACAGTTCTGCCCTGCCTGCCCACTGCTCCATGCTGTGGAACCCTTTCCCAGTTAAAACTGTTTCTTTTTTACACAGATCCAAGAAGGTTTCCGTGCCATCAACTGTGATTTCCAGAGTCATTGGCAGGGGAGGCTGCAACATCAATGCCATCCGTGAGTGCACAGGAGCCCACATAGACATTGACAAGCAGAAGGACAAAACTGGGGACAGGATCATCACCATAAGGTAGGCAGGCTGCTGCCCTTGCTTCTTCCTGTTCATCCTAGAACACTTTGCTCTATAGCAAAAAGGAAAAGGCTTGACCTTGTTGTTCCTGGAAAGAGCACTTGGAGGCAGGGGAGACTGATGGGGTGAGGAAACTTGAGGACAACTGCCAGGGGCTTGTTGCCTTGACCCTCAATATTGCGAGAGCAGGATGGATGAGGCCTTGAGCAACCTGCTCTACTGGAAGGTGCCCCTGCCCTTGGCAGGGAGTTGGAGCTGGATGATCTTTAAGGTCCCTTCCAACGCAACCCCTTCTGTGATTCTAAGACTTGTGAGGTGAGGTGGAATGTAAACATGAGGATTTTTAACTGTTTGGGGCTTCATAGTTACTTTTACGTCTGCTAGCATGGCTACGAGGATATTTGATATTAGGAGCAATTTCTTCCCAGCAAGGGCTCTCAGGCTCTGGAAGAGGCTTTCCAGAGAGGTGGTGGAGTCCCCATCCCTGAAGGAATTTCAGAGGTGTGGATGTGGTGCTGAGGGCCGCGGTTCAGTGGCAGTGGGTTGTAAGCCCTGGGTGAGAGGTTGGACTTGATGATCTCAAAGGTCTCTTCCAGCCTCCACAATTCTGTGGTTCTCTGGCAGAAGCCAGGCTGGGTGAGGTGCTGGAAGTACTTCCCTGTGTTTGTAAATGCTTTAGATGCACTTTGCTTTTTCAGTGGATTCACAGAATGGTTTGGGTTGGAAGGCACCTTAAAGATTTTTTTTTTTTTTCTCCCTTCTTGCCTGTCCAAAGGGGTGGCACAGAGTCAACCAGACAGGCCACGCAGCTGATCAACGCTCTGATCAAGGACCCCGACAAGGAAATCGACGAGCTCATCCCAAAGAACCGTTTGAAAAGCTCGGCTGCCAACTCCAAAATAGGCTCAGCCACGCCTGCTGCCTCCACAGCTGCTAACAGCTCCCTGGTGGGCATCAAAGTGACCACCGTAGCCGCTTCCTCCGCCTCCCAGACGGGCTCGGCGCTGGCCGTGCCTGCCATCTCCTCAGCATCCAGCCACAAAAGCATCAAGAACCCAGTGAGCAACGTGAGGCCTGGCTTCCAGGTGTCCCTGCCACTGGCCTACCCTCCCCCCCAGTTCGCACACGCCTTACTGGCTGCTCAGACCTTCCAGCAGATCCGTCCGCCCCGCCTGCCCATGACGCACTTCGGAGGTACTTTCCCACCGGCTCAGTCCACCTGGGGCCCGTTTCCCGTCCGGCCCCTGAGCCCCGCCAGGGCAACCAACTCGCCGAAACCTCACATGGTGCCTCGCCACAGCAGCCAGAACAGCAGCGGTTCTCAGGTGAACTCAGCGACTTCTTTGACGACCAGCCCCACGGCTACGACAAGTTCAGTGGCTTCTACCGTGCCTGGTTCTTCTGCCAACGGCAGTCCGAGCTCCCCCTCAGTCAGGAGACAGCTTTTCGTCACGGTCGTGAAGACCTCCAACGCCACCACCACCACGGTGACCACCACGGCCAGCAACACGAGCACGGCGCCCACCGCCGCCACCTACCCAACTCCTACTGCCAAAGAACACTACCCTGCCTCCTCCCCCTCCTCTCCCTCTCCTCCTGCCCAGCCAGCAGGTGCTTCCAGGAGCAGTCCCTCCGACTGCGCCGCCGCCACCACCACCTCTCCCAACAAAGGTGCAGCTTCGTCTGAGCCCGAGGTGGGCAGCGCCCCCACGGCAGAGGCGAGCGGCGTGGCAGGCAGCAGGCAGCCCAGCTCCGGCAGCGGCGGTGGCTCAGCCGTGCACCCTGCTCATCAGCAGCCCCCAGGAGCTCCCCTGCCAGAGGCCAGGCCCCCTCTCCAGCAACCTCAGGTTCCTGCGCCAGATCCTCGAATGGTTGTGCCTCCCAACCTGGCAGCCACGAGCTCCTCTGCTCCGGCGGCAGGCCCGACGCCCGCCCCCATGACCTACCCCCTGGCTCAGACGGCCATGGCGGCTTCTCAGCCCCCGGCCAAGATGGAGGCGCCGGCCATCAGGCCTCCTGTCCACGCCTCAGGGGGGGTCCATAAGAGCGGGGCCGCCGCGCAGAGCTCCTCGGTCGCAGTGCTCAACGCCAACCACATCAAAAGGCCCCACAGCGTCCCTTCCTCGGTGCAGCTTCCTTCTACCTTAAGTACACAAAGTGCTTCTCAGAACTCAGCCCACCCAGCAAGCAAGGCCGTGGGGAACAACTTCAGCGCGACTCTGCCCTTCGGGCCCTTTAGTACCTTGTTTGAGAACAGCCCAAGCTCTGCTCATGCCTTCTGGGGTGGGTCCGTCGTGTCATCCCAGACACCCCCCGAGTCCATGCTAGCAGGGAAGTCCTCCTTCTTGCCAAACTCAGACCCTTTACACCAGTCTGATACTTCCAAAGCCCCAGGCTTTAGGCCACCGTTACAGAGGCCAGCTCCGAGTCCCTCAGGTAAGGCTGTGGTTTGTTCACCTTCGTACCTCCGTATGCTTCACTCACAGCTGCTGGGGGGGTCATTGGGAACGCTTCATGCCTTCTGCCTCGGCTTCTGTGGTCATTGATAGGCAATCACTGCCTGTCCTGCTGTCAAAGGGGGCTGTGGTAGAGATTATTGTTGCTTCTGTGGGCAAAGTTGAGGTCATTTTCCTTCTAAGTGTCCCTGGAGGTGTTCTCAAGGCCAGGTTGGATGAGGCCTTGAGCAGCCTGGGCTGGTGGGAGGTATCCCTGCCCATGGCAGGGGGGTTGGAACTGGCTGATCTTTAAGGTCCCTTCCAAACCAACCCATTCTGTGCTAGAAGCCCATTTTGCCATTCTAGTCCACTCTTTGGAGTCAGCTTGAGATGGTTGGACTCAGAGATCCTAGAGCTCTTTTCCAACCAAAGCAATTCCCTGATTCTGTGAACTCCCCACTGTTGTTTCCACCTCCCTTCACCTAGTTTGTGATAACTTGCTTCGTGCCCTTGAGGCTGCTGGAAAATAGGCAGCACCTTCAAAGAGTTAGGATGATAAAAGCAGTCGTACTTTGATGGGAACCTGCCATGAGAGGTGTTTTCTTCATTACTACATTGAAACAAAGCCCTTGGTTTCACTGATTGCCTGAGTTTTGCAGCAAGATGTTTGACCTTCTGCACAGAGAAGGCAAAGGGCTGTCCCAGAACTACTTCTGTGGCTTCCAGAAAGTACAGGCACAGCTAAGGAGGAGCTGTGAGTTGTTCCTGGGGCTGTGATTAGGAACTGATAGCTCTAACAGCTCCTTTTTCCATCCCTTATGAACATCACTGTGGTGAGTAGTTTTTGAGGTGCTCCTCAGGAATTCTGTCAACTTGCTATGCTTCTCACTCGGAGCATTTTGACTGTGGCAGGCTCTGCCCTGCCTGCCACTTGAGTGTGCCCATCAGTTCCTGAGCAGGAGCAGTGTCCTCACCATTGTCCTACTGCTCACTATACTCACCACCAGCCTACTGCTACCTCAGCAGTTTCTCTCCTGGGAGGAGGCTACAGGCACAGGAGATGAACTTGGAGGTGTCTGTAGAGTCAGGAATTGTTCTGGTTAGCTCGTGGTGAAGTAGCCCTGAGAGCCTGAAGAGTGGCAAAAGCTGGTGATGGGTGATGCCTGCACCAGGCAGCTGCTGTGCTGCTTCAGTCTCCTCCCTGGCACTGCTGAAGGGAGGTTTGTTTTTGTTTTTTTTTATCTAACTAAATCTGCAAATTTTAATCTTTTGTCCTTATGACCATGAGGATGCAGGAGCCTCAGCAGCTAAGGGGTAACCAGCTTCCTTAATAGTGGAGGTTTGGTGGCTGTTGGCTTTTTCCCCTTTCTTTATTGAGGAGAGGATTCAAGGAGTAGCAGTTGTTGCTGTTGGGATCTCTTATCTCCTTGGTGCCATGTGGTCACACTACATTAAACTACCATTTTCCTAAGCAAGGGAAAAGGTATCCTTGGCTTGGAAAAAAAGTGTTTCAGTGCTGATGATGGTGTACAGAGATAGCATTCTGGAAGGGAAAGGTGGATGGAGAGAGTCTTCAAAGCTTTAGCATTATTGTCACCATTTTTGGTACAAAAGTACAGAAACCTAAATCTCTAAAGTCTCTAATCTTCAGCATTATTTTCACCATTCTCAGTACAAAATGGGGCTTGAGAAAGTCCAGACCCCTAGAAAATGTAAATTACAGGTTACTGAAATGCTCAGTTGCCTTTCCAGTACCCAGTGATACCCAAATGTATTTCATTTCCTTAGTTTCTTGGTGCTCTGGGTGCCTTCATAAGACAGGAGCTCTTTTTGGCTTACAAAGCAGAGCTGCCACACCACCAGGACTTGCAGAGTGTGAAGCTCAAGACTCCCAGTTCCCTTTGAAGAAGGGTCACCCACCTCCCACACCCCCCTGCAGCTGATCAGCCCAAAGCTTTCCTTCCTTCTTGATTATTTCCATGATGTGGGCAACCCCTTGATGGAACTCCCAGGGTCACCTGTGCCACTTTCTCTCCTAGGTATCGTCAGTATGGATTCACCCTATGCTTCTGTAACACCTTCTTCTACTCACCTGGGTAACTTTGCCTCCAGCCTTTCTGGAGGTCAGATGTATGCACCTGGGACACCCCTTGGAGGAGCACCTGCAGCTGCTAATTTTAACAGACAGCATTTTTCCCCTCTCAGTTTATTGCCTCCATGTTCATCAGCATCAAACGGTGAGTCTGAGGCATTGGGAGGCTGTTGTGGCTTCTGCACAGCCTGCCCTGGTGGGGAGCTTTGCAGCTTCAGGTTTGGAGCTCCTGTTTCAAACCTCTTTGCACTCACTCATTTTGAGATAGAAAATGTTCTTGTGCAAATTCTGATCTCACAGAATGGGAGGGTTGGAAGAGACCTCTGGAGATTCATCCAGTCCAAGCCCTTTGCCAGGGCAGGGTCACCCAAGGCAGGTGTGACACACAGGAACACATCCAGATGGGTCTGGAAAGTATCCAGAAAAGAAGACTCCACAGCCTCTCTGGGCAGCCTGGTTCAGTGCTCTGTCACCCATAAATTGAAGAAGTCCTCCTCATGTTTAGATGAAACTTCTGATGGTCAAGTTTGTGCCTGTGACTCCTTGTCCTGTCACTGGGCACCACTGAACAAAGCCTGGTCCCAGCCTCCTGACAACCACACTGATGAGCTCAGTCTGCTCTTCTCCAGACTGAGGTGATTTAGTATGGAGAAGAGGAGGCTGAGGAGAGACCTCATTGCTCTCTACAAGTCCCTGAAAGGAGGTTGCAGGGAGGTGGGCCCAGGTTGGTCTTTCCTCTCTAGTCTCAGGTGATAGTAAGAGAGGCAATGGCCTGAAATTGTGCCAAGGGAGGATTAGGTTGGAGATGAGGCAAAAATAACTTGGCTGCAAGAGTGGTCAGGGGTTGGAGGAGGCTGCCCAGGGAGGTGGTGGAGTCACCATCCCTTGTTCAAGAACTGTGTGGCCATGGCATTTGGTTGGACTCAATGATCTTGGAGGGCTTTTCCAACCCAAACAATTCTGTGACTCTGAGAGGTGTGTGGTGCCTGGAGAGCGTCTGGCTGCCTTTACTAACCACTCTCCTTGCTCTTCCTGCAGAATCTCCTGCCCAGTCGGTGTCTTCTGGAGTCAGGGCACCATCTCCCACCCCTTCAGCAGTGTCCTTGGGATCAGAGAAGCCCAGCAACGTTTCTCAGGACAGAAAAGTTCCTGTTCCCATCGGGACCGAACGCTCTGCACGCATCCGACAAACTGGAACTTCTGCTCCATCTGTTATTGGGAGCAACCTGGCTGCTCCAGTGGGACACAGTGGGATCTGGTCCTTCGAAGGTATAGGTGGCAATCAAGGTAAGTGGTGGTCTTCCATGTCCCTCTGCTTGCAGCTAACCCCAGGGTTGTTTTCTCCTTTGTAAGGATCATGTGGAAGTGTAGGAGCTTCCAAAGGAATTGGAGCAGGTACCTTTTGGTTGCTCTCCCATCCTCTTAATTGTGTTTTCAGAAGGTCTCAAAGAACTTCAGAGCTTCTGGAAGGCCCTGGCTGCTTGCTCAAAGCAAGAAGTAACAGGGACAAGAAAAGCAGAGGGTTTTCAAGGCTGAGCTGAGTTAGGAAGAGTCCTCAAGAGAGGTCCACCTTTTCTTTCTTTAATGGCCAGGAGTTCAGGTTTAGCTGTAACCCACAGCCAGGAGGGAGCCTTTGCTGCTAGGAGTGGGCAGCTAGTTGGGAACTGGAGTGTCCCACGTGTGAGCTGGCTTTGTGTGCAGCCCTGCTGTTAGCATTTCACTGAGCCAAGCCTCTGGGCTCCAGTGAAGAGCTCAGAGTTCATTCAGAATTTGTTTCTGGCAGGGCAGCTTCTCTCAGCAGACACCTCAGGAGGCTTGCATGCAGTTGAGGAGACTGCTGCAGGGTTTGCAAGTTGATTTTGGGGGGTGTTTTTTGTTTTGTTTGGGGATTTATTTTTTTTTCTTTTGGGATGAGAGGGAGGGAGTTCTGAGACTGTGGTGGGCAGGAGCTCTGGAGGCCATGTCAGCCTCCTGCACAAATTAGGATTTGTATAAGGTTGGTCTGGGTGGCTGAGGGCTTCATCCAATCTGATCCTGAAGACCTCCAAGGCTCAGCTTTTTTGAGCAATTTCTTTCATTGCCTGGCTGAGAAGTCCAAACAGCTTAGGGCTTTGATAGGCTGACTCAGCACATGCTTTGCATGGGAGAAGTTTTCTGCCCTGCTATATTTTTTCCCAAACACAAGAGTGCCAGGATATATCCAGTTTTTAGTTTTTTTGCTTCACTGGTGGTCTCTATTCCAGCTGTGCTATTGATCCTTAAGGCTTTAGAAATGGGATGGCTTTGTTTGCATTGCCCTAGGTGTGCAGGTTGCCCTTCCTGTCTGCTCTGCTGCTTTCTTCACTTCCACTACCTCAAGAGTTTGAGGCTCAGTTATGACTGGGTTTGGCTCTTCTAATGATGAGTCTTAGGATTCATTCAGAAATGTTCCTGTGTTCCTCCTCTGCCCCTCAAAAACAATTTCCTTGGTTTTATCGTGGAAAGGTTGAGGTTTGAGTTGTAGCAGCAGCACCAAGCTGCCTCTAATGCATCCATGCAACCTGAACATGACCATGGCTCCAGCTGACCACTTTCTGGGTTTGCTTCTCCAAAGTGCTCCTCTGTGTCTTGGTTCAGTAAATGATTGATGGAGGAATGGTAGTGTAGTGGAGCACAGAGCCCTCACAGTGTGCATGCTCCTCTCACAGCACCAGCCACACCAGGAGTGCAGCTTTGGGAGGAGGAGGAGGAGTTGGTTCAAACACCATCTGGCCCTTAAAGTGAGGGAAAAGTGCAGAGAACTGGTGAAAGGGCTCAGGGTGCCTGTCGTGGTGTGTGCCAGGTGCCACTTCTGCTGCTCTCCATCCCACCTGCTGCAAGATTTTACTGCAGGTAGATGCCCAGCAGCTGCAAGCAGAGCAAATGACAGAATCACAGCATGTTAAGGGTTGGAAGGGACCTCTGGAGATTGAGCCTAACCCCTGCCAGAGCAGCATCACATAGGGCAGGTCACACAGGAACACATCCGGGTGGGTTTGGAATGTCTCCAGAGATGGAGACTCTACCACCTCTCTGGGCAGCCTGCTCCAGTGCTCCATCAACCTTAAACTAAAGAAGTTCCTCTCCATGTTCAGATGGAACTTCCTATGGTCAAGTTTATGCCCTTTACCCCTTGTCCTGTCACTGAGGACTGTTAACAAGACTCTGGCCCCATCTTGCTGACCCCCAAAGGTGCTTTTAGAGTCACTGGTGTGCAGGGGTTGAGGCTGGCAAGCAGGTGGTGCCCTGTCTGATGGTGTTGTGTGTCTCCTGTGTGGCTAGACAAAGTGGACTGGTGTCACAGCGGGATGGGCAGCCACATGATCCACAGGCCCATGTCTGACCCAGGGGTCTTCTCCCACCAAGCCATGGAGAGGGACAGCACGGGAATCGTGACGCCTTCCGGTACATTCCACCAGCCTGTTCCTGCAGGATACATGGACTTCCCAAAAGTGGGGGTAAGGACCTCCCTGGCCACCCTGCACGTGGGGCTGCTGCGCTGCCCTGTCACTGCCTGGGGCAGATCAGGGAATGCCTTAGGCTGGAAAGGACCCTAGGGATCATCCAGTGCCAACCCCCTGCCGTGGGCAGGGACACCTCCCACTGATACCTCCCACCAGCCCAGGTTGCTCAAGGCCTCATCCACCCTGGCCTTGAACATCTCTAGGGAAGGGGCATCCACAACTTCCCTGAGCAACCTCTGTGGACAGCACCAAGGTGATGTCACTCAGCTGAGCCACACTGCCTGGCCTTCAGAGTGGTGCAGCAACCTTGACCTAGTGACAGATGACTTGCCCATGACCTAAGAAAGACAGGCATGGAAAGGTTTGCCTTCAATTCAGGCATTTCACAGAGTGCCAGGCTGGAGGGGACCTTAAGGATCAATCTGGAAGGGACCCATTGGTCCAACCTTCTTTGGTGAGGGTGTGGTTGAAATGAGCTGGCCCAGCAGCCTCTCAGGCTGAGGCTTCACACTGGCCAATGGTGGGGACTCCACTGCTTCCCCTGGGAGATTTTTCTAATGTCCAACTGTTCTCATGGGGAAACATTTTTTCCTGGTGTCCAACGGGAATCTCCCCATCACTAACTTGTCCTCATCACCCCATGTCTTTTCCATGGGACTCCCTTGAGTAGAAATGGAGTAGTACCTCCTGGTAGCCACTTGGTGACACCTTGAAGCCAGGCCTGAAGCAGAGGCGCTGCTGTGGCTGTGCAGCAGCAGCCTGTGAGCACACACTGACGCTGGTTCTCCTCCCTCAGGGCATGCCCTTCTCTGTGTATGGCAACGCCATGATCCCTCCTGTAGCCCCCATCACAGATGGTACTGGAGGCCCCATCTTCAACGGGCCTCATGCTGCTGACCCATCTTGGAACTCCCTGATAAAGATGGTCTCAAATTCCACGGAGAACAACGGGCCCCAGACGGTAACTCCCAGCTCTGCTGTTCACAGCTCTGCTGTTTACAGCTCTGGGGCAGCTGCAGGGCTGCTGCAGCCTGCTTGTTAGCATGCAATTACAGGAGGGGGGTGGTTCTCCTTGCTCACTGGGCAGCTTCTGGGCAGTAGCCATGTCTTCAGACATCAGTGTTAAGTTGTCCTGAAGACACATCCTCATGCCAAAGTGAATGCAGAGCCAAGGAGCCTGCTGCTCTTGCGTCTGGGAGTGTTTGTGCTTGGGAACTGGGGAGCTTCCCTGCAGCTGAGCTTTAGCTTTCTTTTAAGCTGTGTTGAGCAGCTCCAAAGCATGGTGTCAAGGCTTGCTTTGTGCAGCCCCAAAGCATGGTGTCAAGGCTTGCTTTGAGCACCCCAAAGCATGGTGTTAACCAAAGCTTTCTCTTTCAGGTGTGGACTGGAACTTGGACACCTCACATGAACAGTGTGCATATGAACCAACTGGGCTGAGTGGGATCAACTTGCCTAGCCATGAGATTCCTTTTTTTGCAGAGGAGAACACAAGTGGCAGAAACAGTTTATGTGCTCCCAGATCATTCTACTGATGTGCTTGACTGAAGTGTGTAGGCTTTTTGCAGAAGAACTTAACTAACTGACCTTTTTCTGTGAACATTGTGACCACCCATTCCCCACCATCATATGTTTCAACTTAGTTAGCCTTTACTCTTTCCTTTCCTCTCTCTTTTTTTTTTTTTTTTTTTTTGGATTTTGGTTTTGGGTTTTTTTGTTTGGTTGGTTTTTTTCCTTTCATTTTGTTTTTTTTTTTCCTCTTTTTTTTTTGGACATAACTTTCTGTTGAAGCTGTTCTTTGGCTGGTTGGTTTTAGTACTGTAAACTGCTTCTGAGCAAACACAGAAATTTAGCAAAATTATGTAAACTTGATCCTGAAGTTTTAGAATGGCAAATAAATGTACAATTGTTTACATAACAAAAAATGGCTAAGCAGAAAGTAAATTTCAATATGTCAGTATAGAGGCTCTACTTTATGTAGACTTAAATTAATGTGAGATATGTACCTTCATATTCAGAAATCTGGATGTTTCCTTCATACATTAAACTATTAATAAGCATAACTTTTCTACTTGTATAATTTAAGTTCATTAGGGGAGAGTAAAAAACCACAAGGGAGCATTATCAGAGGGTAATTGGATTATTTTAGTTATTTTTTTTCCTTTTGAGCAGGTGTAGCCAGGTGCTATGAGCTTTCAGTTTTCTTCCCTGAAAGGCTTTTCAGCAAAAAGCAGCTTTTTTGGGACATCCAGAGTCATCTCCACACTGAGCTCCCCCCCACACTACTTGTCCCATGGACAGCCTAAATGTATCACACTGCAGCATCTGTAAAAGTTATTCTTGATGCAGCAGAGGTTTGTTCTGTTCCACTCACAGCTCTCCTCTGGGTCCTCCTTCCTTTGCCTTCCAAAAGTCATTTCAGAACATCTATCCTTGGTGTCTTGTTAGCTCAAGAATGAGATCCAGCTTTAGCAGAGCTTCACTGCTGGAAGCAGGCTCCAGAGGAAGGCTTATTTCAGGGTAAGTGGCTTTGTTCTAACAGACAGTGTCTTGCTCCAAAATGGGTCACTGCCCTGTGAAGGCTTATTTGGAAAATCCAAGTGAGCATTTCCTCAGAGTCATGGTCAGGAGCTGTCACCTTCTTCCCTTGGAGCTGCTTGGAGTGAACAGCGGAACCAGGAGGGGAAGCCCCAGGGGTCCTATGAGGCAGGAATCAGTCAGCAGTGACACACAGCTGCAGTCAGGCTCCGTGTGCAGTCTGTGTACGTGTGGCTTACATTGGATCTACACAGCAAACGTTTCTGTGAAGGGCAAGTGAGAGCCAGGGTGATCTCTCACTGGTGGTTGTGCAGGGAAGACTGCACAGAAAAGCTGAAAGAGCTCATTTTGTCCTTGTGTCACTTGGACCCTTCTGTTCCCAGTTACAGTCTGTTAGAGCACCTCTGCTATGAGGACAGGCTGAGGGAGCTGGAGTTGTTCAGCCTGGAGAAGAGAAGGCTCCAGGGGAGACCTAATAGCAGCCTGCCAGTACCTGAAGGGGGCTACAAGAAGGATGGAGAGAGACTGTTTGCAAAGGTCTGTGGTGCACAGGACAAGGGGCAGTGGCTTCAAACTAGAGAAGAGCAGGTTGAGATTGGATGTGAGGAACAAGCTCTTTACTATGAGAGTGGCGGAACACTGGAACAGGTTGCCCAGGGAAGTAGTTAAGGCCTCATCCCTGGAGATACTCAAGGTGAGGCTCGACAGAGCTCTGAGCAACCTGATCTAGTGGAGGATGTCCCTGCTGACTGCAGAGGGGGTTGGACTGGCTGACCTTGGGAGGTCCCTTCCAACCCAAACCATTCTATGGTTCTATGATAAGAACCATGCCAGTGGAGTTGACCAGGCTGCTCTTCAGGCTGTAAGGTAAGAAGTGTCCTGCTGTCCCCCCTAGGTGAGGTTAAACCACAACAAAACACTGTTGTCTGTTCCTTGTGCTACTCCACTGAAAGCCAGCAGGGGGGAAAAACGCCTATTGTCCACAGAAACCTTTGATCCATAGTGATGCCCAGAAGGCCTGAGCATACCCAAGTCCCTAAACGTGCCCTTAGGTGATGCTCTAAATAAAAGCAATCTCCTTTGTCCAGCTGTCTGATCACCTGACAGACAATACACCCTGTGTGAAGAGCTGGGTGGAGCAAAAGACAGAAGAGCTGTGAAGAAAAATGGCTGAAACTCCAGGTGAGCACCTTGCTGTGAGCACTCAACTGCAGTGCCCTGCCAGGCTCCTCTAGGACCTTGAGCCCTCTTACTTTTTTTTATTGTTTAATCCTTCAGTGCTCGTCAGGATTATTGGAAAGAAACCTCCCTGAGAAATAAAATGCTCAGGGGTTATTATCCTGAATTCTGCTGGTCAAAAGAGCAGAGCCTCTCTGGGGGTGGAGTTTCTTACATATGGTTTATTGACTTAAAAAGTGAAATGAGGGCAAGGAGAGCATAGGCTGGGTGCTACCTGTGTGGCATCAGCCTTCTTCAATGAAGTCCTGGGGGGCTTTTGAATATATGGATAAGGGACTTTTTAATTTTTTTTTCTCCTTAGATAAACTTTTTTTTAATAGTTTATATGTAATGCTTTTTATTGGACCAATTAAAAAAAAAAAAAAAGCCCCTTTTGGTCCCTGGGAAGGTGATCTTTATTTAAGAGAAGAGGAACCAGCCCTTGTTGAGAGGTTGGGGGCATGGATTTGGAGGTAGGAGGAGGAGTGAACGTGGAGCCATCAGCAGCTGCGATGCAGGGGCGCAGTGGAAGAGGCAAGCAGGCACCATTCGCAGCCCGCCTGGGCTCACCGCGGGAGCGGAGCGAGCAAAGGCTGGATCCCAGCCGCTCAGGAATTGCCGATTTCCTCCCAGTCCGTTTCCGGCACTTGCCCTTCCTCTTGCCCTCACTCAAGATGGCCGCCGCGGCGCCGGAAATGCGCTCTGTGCCGCTTCCCCGTGCGCGGCGCCTGCGTCCTCAGTGCCGGGGGCCATGTGGCGGCTGGCGCGCGCCCGGCGCTGGGCGCCTCCTGCCCTGGCTGCCCCGCGGGCGGCGGCGAGCGGCGGCCCCGGCAGCTGGTACGAGAATGTGGCGCGATCGGCGCCGGTGCACTGGGCCGAGGAGGCCTTGTTATCGCTGCAAGCGGCCGGCGAGCTGCCTTGGTGGGCCGCTATCACCTGCGGCGCCGCCCTGCTCCGCACCGCTGTCACCCTGCCGCTGGCTGCGCACCAGGGCCGCCTCTTGGCCAAGGTGGGTGCCCGCCGGTGGGGCAGCCGGTAAGGGCCCCCGGGACTTGGCTGTGTGCTGGGGGTACTGAGGGGAAGGGCTGGTGTGGGCCCCAGGACCTAGCGGTGTGCAAGAGGGACTAGGGGGAGTGCCTGGGGTGGGCCCTGGCGCATGCGCACAAGCATTTTCCCTGCCTTCCAGCTAGCTGGAGAATTTGCAGCCTGAGATTAAAACCCTGTCGGAGCGTCTTCGCTATGAAGTTTCTGTCCGTGGGAAGCAGAAGGGTTGGTCTGAGAAGGTGGCCAGGTAAGGTGGTGGTGTGGACCTTCTCAAAGCGTTCCAGACCGAGGGGTGGCAGGAGAGGAAAAGACTTCCAAGCGAGGCTAATATAAAGGCTCTGCTGTCCCCCAGGGCTTAGGTTTTCTTGCCACTTCTACAGCTTGTCTGTGTCAGAGTCGTGAGGGAAAGGGGGTGGCAAAGGAGGGAGGTGGTTGGATATGGTGCTTGGGGTGAACCTTGTAGAGCAGGGTTAATGGTTGGATTTGGTTATCCTGAGGGTCTCTTCCAACCTGAATGATGATTCTGTGAGGTGTAGTTGAAGAAGGCTTTGAGGTGGTCTGGGGTTGCACCTAAGGAAGCTGTGTGGGCAGTGTGCACGCTCTGGAATTGTTCCTTGCCGAGGTGAAGCAGTTGCCTCTGGAGGACACCAGAGGACTTGGGTTTGTCTTTCCTTCCACAAGGCTGCACTTCCAGAAGAACCTGCGGAGGCTGATCACGGAGCTGTATGTCAGGGACAACTGCCACCCCTTCAAGGCCACCCTGCTGCTCTGGGTGCAGGTCCCCATGTGGGTTTGTGTGTCCCTGGCTCTGCGCAACTGCAGCCTCGGTGCCGCCGGCCCAGAAGGTGACTGAGCTGGAAGCACCCCAGAGCAGGCAGCCTTGGCTCACTGCCTGCCCTTAGGGGGGACACTCTTGATCACCACAATCTCCTGAGCTTGCTGCAGAGCTGGTACAAGACTTGCTCCACGGCTCGTAGGCATTCGCCTCCCCCTTTCCTCTGCCCTGCTGAGACCTCACCTGGATTACTGCATCCAGTTCTGGGCTCCCCAGCTCAAGAGGGACAGGGATCTGCTGGAGAGAGCCCAAGGAAGGGCTACCAGGATGTTGAAGGGACTGGAGCACTGCCCCATGAGGAGAGGCTGAGAGCCCTGGGGGTGGTTAGTCTGGAGAGGAGAAGACTAAGAGGGGATTTGATAAGTATCTATAAATATGAGGGCTGGGGGTCAAGAGGCAGGGGACAGGCTCTGCTCGCTTGCTCCCTGAGATAGGGGCAATGGATGTAAACTCCAGCACAGGAGATTCCACCTCAACATGAGGAGGAACTTCTTCACTGTGAGGCTCCCAGAGCACTGGAGCAGGCTGCTCAGAGGGGTTGTGGAGTCTCCTTCTCTGGAGACTTTCCAGCCCCATCTGGATGCATTCCTGTGTGTGACTTGTGCTGGATTCTCTGGTCCTGCTCTGGCAGGGGGGTTGGACTTGATGATCTTTGGAGGTCCCTTCCGACCCCTAACATCCTGTGAGCCTGTGGTAGAGAAGTAGCTGTTAACGTTAAGGGCTTAATGGGGTTTGTCCTGTAGGTAAAACCTACCTAGAAACTTGGGTGGTTTGATTGTGGATGTCCCCTCCCTGGTGGTGTTCAAGGCCAGGTTGGATAAGGCCTTGAGCAACCTGGGCTGGTGGGAGGTGTCCCTGCCCATGGCTGGGGGTTGGAACTGGATGATCTTGAAGGTCCCTTCCAACCCAACCCCTGGTATGATTCTATGATTGTCACCCCTGATACAGTTCTGGCTGACCTGGGGTAGCAAATCTTACTGAATTCTGTGTTTCCTTTACTCCTGCAGTTCAAGAACAGCTTTCAGCAGGTGGAGCCTTGTGGTTCACAGACCTCACAGCACCAGATTCCACCTGGATTTTGCCAGTTTCTCTCGGGCTGGTGAATTTGCTGCTAGTGGAGGTAGGTTGGAGCAGCAAACAGGATGGTTCCAAGAGGAGAATTCTTCTCACAGCACTAAGACAACATTGCCCAGGTGGCATAAGGGCACTTCCAGGTTATCTCTGCTTTAAATGCCCTGGGCAGAGCTGAATGGCAGCTGAACAGTTGTGTGCATTTGAATGTCAGGGTGCCTTGTTCAGAGGTGACCCCCTCAGAGCAGGCAGGTCTCAGATGTTTTACTGGCTCAGCAAAATGTAGGCTTGGCTCTGAAGCTTCTCCTGGATTGAGGTTCTGATGAGGTTCCTGGCTTCTAAGCATCCAAAAGCACACTTGGGGTTTGTTGATTTGTCCTGCCTTCCAATTAGTTAGTGCCTTGTGGTATTCACACTTACTAATTAACAATGTTCTGTGTTCTTAATGATCGAAGAGATCCAGAGCTTGTTCAGGTGGTTGATTAATGAACAGAAACAGAAAAGGGGAAAAAAACAGAAGAGGAAAAAAAAACCCAAACTCTGAATTTCCCCCTTTAGGGGTAGTTTAATGGAGGTAATTTCCTTCTTGTTTTTTCTGTTAGGTGCCTCTTCAAACTCTGACCCTCTGAATTTCATCCTGACTCCATTTCCTTCTCTCACTTAGAGGGAAAAAAAAAAAAAAAAGAAAGTAATTGTAGACCTCCTCCTGCTTTGGTTCAGCTACCCATCAGCTGTGCTGGGTCTGTTCCTGTCAGCAGCCTCTTCTCTGAGGGCTTGTGCTTCAGGTGGTGGAGCCTCTGGATGTGCAGAAGTGACTCTGTGAGGTTATGTTACCCTGAAGGTGGTGTTAGGCCCTCTGCTAGGTTGGTGACTCTGGGTTCCTTCCCTTGCAGATCTTTGCTTCACAGAAGATGGAGGCTTCCAGGCTGCAGAAGCTTGCTACGAATTTCTTTCGAGTGGTGTCTGTGGTGATGATCCCTGTGGCTGCCACAGTCCCCTCTGTGAGTGCAGAGCTCCTTCCCCTGGCACTCTGCTGTGTCCCTAGGGCTTGAGGAGCAGCCCTGTGGGAGTGCCTGGTGCCTCCAGCAGAATGGGAGTGGGGCCTCAAGCAGCCTCTTTGGTTTACTTTGACATTAACAGCCTCAGTATTCTGGGCCAGCAGGGAGGAATCTGCCAACTTCCCTTTGCTGAACCTCACTCCTAGGGCTTGGGGGGACCTTCAGAGTGGGTTAACATCCTGCTTGTGGTCTGAGAATGAGAGGAAGGCTTTTCTCTAAGGACAGAGAGACAAAGGTTTGCTTGCTGTGGAAAGCAACGTTGTTATCAGAGCTGTAAGATAAGCTCTTAGGTAAGGAGAAGGGTTTGGGTTGGAAGGTACCTTGAAGATCACCCAGTCCCAACCCCCTGCCATGGGCAGGGACACCTCCCCCTAGCCCAGGATGCTGAAGGTCCCATCCAAGCTGGCCTTGAACACCTCTGGAGAGGTGCACATTTTCCACAGGATCCTTCAAACCCTTCTCATTTTCAGAACCTTGCAGAACTTTGGCAGCTGTTAGCAAAGGTTGAGGATCTCAGAGCTTGGCTCCTACAGAAGGTTAAGGAAGTTTGTGTGAATTGATTTATGAGCTGTTGGCAGACTTCAGGTAGCTTTTCCTCCAGAAGAGCAGAGAAAGAGTGAGGAAGATGTGGGGTGGAAGCCACTGTTGGTATTGAGAGGCGTGGGCGCAGCTGACTTCTCTGTCTGACTGGGGGGTGGGTGAAGGGCTGCCCCAACCTGAAGAGCTTTCCCCTCACCCTGAGGCTGACCTTGCTGCTTGTCTCTTTGCAGTCCATGGCCTTGTACTGGCTGAGCTCCAGCTTGGTGGGGCTCTCACACAACCTCCTGCTGCGCTCTCCAGCCTTCCGCCGCCTCTGCCTCATCCCAAGGACCAAGTCTGAGTCGGACACTCCCTACAGGGACATCCTGGCTGCCTGGGCTGCCAAGTACAGCTTCAGGAGGTGATGGCACCTGGGCTGGCCCTGGGGTCTTGCCTGGGTAACCGAGGGGTGCTGCTCCCCTGGGCTGTGTTCCCTGCACTCGTATTTATCTGCCAATAAAGCACTGACTGATCCTGCAGCACGGGTGGGGGTTTGTTGGCAGCTCCTCACAGATTGGAAAAGCCTTCTGAGATCATCCAGTCCAGCCAGCAACCCCCCGGCACCACCATGGCCCCAAGTGCCATGGCCACACAGTTCTGGAACCCCTCCAGGCATGGGGACTCCACCACCTCCCTGGGCAGCCTCTTCCAATCCCTGGCCACTCCTGTAGCAAAGAAATTTTTCCTCCTCTCCAAACTAACCCTCCCCTGGCACAATTTCAGGCCAATGCCTCTCCTATCACCTGAAACTAGAGAGAAGAGACCAACCCCCACCTCACTGCAACCTCCTGTCAGGGAGCTGCAGAGAGCAATGAGGCCTCCCTTCAACCTTCTCCAGGCTAAACCCCCCCAGCTCCCTCAACTGCTCCTCCTCAGCCCTGTTCTCCAGACCCTTCCCCAGCTCTGTTTCCCTTCTCTGGACCTGCTCCAGCCTCTCAGTGTCCATGGAGTGAGAGGCCCAAACCTGATCCCAAGATTCAAGGTGAGGGCTCAGCAGTGCCCAGTCCAGGGGCACCATGCACAGGGTGCTGGAGGGGGGATGGCTGCTGTCTGCCAGAGAAGTTGGTCCTTTGCCTCTCCTCCTGGTTGTGCTTTGTGGTTGTTCAGTGAGGAATGCAAAGCCCTCCTTCCAAGCTGGGTTACTGGGGTGGGTTCCTTGAAGCACAAGATCATCTCCCAGGGCTGGGTATCATTCTGGGCTCTCCAGCTCCACAGTTTCTGGGGGTGAATTAAAATGCTGAGGGGTTCCAGGCTGTGCTGCTGCACACGTGGGGGTGCTCGAGCTCTGGGCAAGCAGGAGATCAAAACCTTTCCCTTCTGCCTTTCATCTGGGCCTGCTTTCAGGACCTAATCAGGCCCTGCCTTGCAGTGTACACTGCTCTTCCACCCCACTGCCACAGCCCTTTGAAGTGCCCTGCTGCGTAACCCTGCTGAGCTCTGAAATGACCAGGAGCTCCTGCTGCCTCTTGGGCTGAGGATGCCAAATGGAAGCTGGCAGGTGTCAGGACAATCCCTCCTGGCAGGCTTTGCAGCTCTGTGGCCAGCTGGCAGGAGAGATCCTCTTACTGGTTTCACTGGTGAGCTTCCTGTGTCTATCTGCCCTGGCTTGCTGGTACTGAGCAGCTCCCTGTGCCTCAGGCTGTGCAGGTCCAGCAGCTGCTGCCCTCCAAGCAAGGCTGGTTGCTCCAGTTGTGAAGTTGGGGAATCACAGGTTAGACTGAGTACCCTCAAAGAGAGGGCAGCAGGGGCAGTGGGGAATCTGCACCACAGAAATCGCTGCAAAGAATGGCTTCAACCTTTCTTCTTTTCCCTTCCTCTTTCCCCTCCCTTTCTCCTTATTTTAATTTTCCTTCCTTTCCTTTCCCCCTCCCTTCCTCCTTTCTTTCCCCTTCCCTTCCTCCTTTCTTTCCCCCTCCCTTCCTCCTTTCTTTCCCCCTCCCTTCCTCCTTTCTTTCCCCCTCCCTTCCTCCTTTCTTTCCCCCTCCCTTCCTCCTTTCTTTCCCCCTCCCTTCCTCCTTTCTTTCCCCCTCCCTTCCTCCTTTCTTTCCCCCTCCCTTCCTCCTTTCTTTCCCCCTCCCTTCCTCCTTTCTTTCCCCCTCCCTTCCTCCTTTCTTTCCCCCTCCCTTCCTCCTTTCTTTCCCCCTCCCTTCCTCCTTTCTTTCCCCCTCCCTTCCTCCTTTCTTTCCCCCTCCCTTCCTCCTTTCTTTCCCCCTCCCTTCCTCCTTTCTTTCCCCCTCCCTTCCTCCTTTCTTTCCCCCTCCCTTCCTCCTTTCTTTCCCCCTCCCTTCCTCCTGTTTGTTAGTTTGGTTTTTTTCCCTTTTTCTAGACTCACAGAATCATTGTGGTTGGAAAAGACCTTTCTGGTTGGTGTCCCTGTGGGGTTCTCACCTTTCCTGGTTGGTGTCCCTGTGGTTCCTGCTGCTTTGCTAACTAAATTCCTGCCTTTTTTGACTCTCAGCTGTTTGACATTATTTCTGTTCCTTACCCCTGGGACTGTCTTTGCTGCAGGGTCAGGATGGGAGCTGGGTCCTTAGGTACATGGAGGAGGTCCAGCCCTGTCAGAAGGAGCTCAGTGAGGGGCTGGAGCCAGGTCCAGTGATCCCAAGGCAGCTCTGATTTTTCTCTGCAGTCACTCTGCAGCTCAGGGGTTTTATTTAGTTCACTCCCTGAGTGCTTGCTCCAGGGAGTGCAACTAATAATGCTCTGAGTCTACAAAGCAAACAAGCCCAGATTAATTGGATGATAAAAGCTTTGCTGTGCTTGCATTTCCCTCCTTTAGGAGCTATTAGTGGAGGGCTGGGAGATAAGCTGTGTTTGGAGATCTTCAGAGGAACCATTTCAGCAATGAGTCCCCAGGGCCTGACTCTGCACATGGCTGCAATTTCTGAGCACTCTGCTGGGGACCTTTTCCCATTCAGATTATCCAGAATCAGCTCATTGGAGAAATCAGGAGAAGCAATGCCTTAAAATGCTTCCTAGCCAGGGCTGCAGTCCCTCTGCTTCTCTTGGCTGCAGCTCTGTGGTGTTGACATGAGCATGGCTCAGGGAGGAGAGGGACTTGCTGGAGAGGGGACAGCAAAGGGCTGCAGAGATGCTGAGGGGACTGGAACAGCTCTGATGAGGAGAAACTGAGAGAATTTGGGCTGTTTAGGGCTGCAGAGATGCTGAGGGGACTGGAACAGCTCTGATGAGGAGAGACTGAGGGAATTTGGGCTGTTTAGGGCTGCAGAGATGCTGAGGGGTCTGGAGCAGCTCTGATGAGGAGAAATTGAGAGAATTTGGGCTGTTTAGGGCTGCAGAGATGCTGAGGGGACTGGAACAGCTCTGATGAGGAGAGACTGAGGGAATTTGGGCTGTTTAGGCTGGAAACCCAAAACAATTCTGTGATTCCATAGGGCCCTAACTATAGGTTTAGCTCCCCAGTGGAAACATTCAGGTTGGAGAGAGAGTAGTTGTGCTTCCCTCAGAGTGAGCAGTGAAGGTTTCAGGTATGAATGCCCAAAGCCAGGATTTTTGTTCTCCATCTGAAGCTCAGTGGTCTCCTTGGGCAGCTCAGCCTGGAAATGGGTAGCTGAGGATGCTGGGCAGGACAGGAGAACCTTTTGCTGGCCAGCTGTGAGAGAAGTCAGGAGGAGTCACTGTGGCATATCCCAGTTGGTGGTACCTAGGTGCAGGAACTGGAGAAGGCAAGGCTGTAGGGAGACCCTAGAGCAGCCTTCCAGTACCTGAAGGGGCTCCAGGAGAGCTGGGGAGGGAGCTTTGACAAGGGCTGGGAGTGCCAGGAGGAGGGACAATGGCTTTGAGCTGGGAGAGGGGAGACTGAGACTGGAGATGAGGGAAAACTTCTTGAGAGTGAGGGTGGGGAGAGACTGGCACAGGTTGCCCAGGGAGGCTGTGGATGTCCCCTCTCTGGAGGTGTTCAAGACCAGGCTGGATGAGCCCTGGAGCAGCCTGGGCTGGAGGGAGGTGTCCCTGCCCTTGCAACTAGATGAAGGTCCCTTCCAACCCAACCCCTTCTCCGAGCCTATGAACTGCTCTCCCCCAGTTTGGCTCCTTTAGCCCCAAACAGGACTTGCAGAGTTGCCGGTTTTGGCCTTGGGGTTTGCCGTGTGCCGTGGTGCCGGCAGAGCTCCGCCTCGCTCAGCTCCAGCTTTCCCTTCCTGCTGGGAATTGCTTTGGCTGAGGCGGTTTTTAAGACCTGTTGGTTCACGTGGAGGTCAGGGAGCACTAATGGAAGAGTCTTCAGCACCATTCCTGCAGCTTGGCACGCTGGGGGAGCACACAGCCAAGTTTTCTCCTCCTTTCAGCATTAACTTTTTGACTTCCAAACAGTCAAATTCCCTCCAAACTCTGCAAGCAGCTTTGTGCAAAAGCAGGAGGCACATCCAGCAGGAATTTATTGCCATTGCTTCCTCCTTCTTTGGTTTGCCTTCCCTCCCTTCCCCCTGTGAATGAGGGTTAACCCAACCCCCAGCACATGACCTAGGAGCTTCCCCCCCAGCCTGGCTTGGTCTCTAGGATTGCCCTGACCTAGGTGCAGGACCTTGCAGCTTTGCCTTGCTTGAACCTGATGAGGTTCTTCTGTAAGGGATCTCTGGGCTCCCTGCTTAGCAGCCCTGGAACCCAGCTGCCTTCCCTCTTTTTGCTCATTTATTTGTCCTCTTCCTATGTCCTGCTGCACCTTTCCCCTGTGACAGCTTTCACTGCTGTCATTTGCAGTTACTTGAGGGAAAGAAGAGGAAAGAAAAAGGAGACCAAAAAAAAGAAAAGAAAAAAGCCAGGAGATGTTGAGGTTTTTCTTGGTGCGAGATAAGCCTTGGGTGGTGGGAAAAGTTGTTTGTAATGCTCTGGGAAGGGGGGAAAAAAAAGTGTGCTGACCTTGAAACGATTTTTAGCTCTTTTTATCTCATTGGACTTCTTGCAGCTACACCTGGGGGTGAGTTAATCCTTTCATTAGCCACGGCTGAGTGCTCAGGCAAAAAAGGATGCTGCAGCTGCCTGAATGTTCTGGCATCCTTCTCATGCAAAGAGGTGTCCCTATGGCTGATGGTGCCTCCCAGGGGGTGCCTAAAGCCTTCTGCTGCTGAGAAAGACATCTTCTGGCTCTCAATGAACTGAAAACCACCACTGCACTGTTTCTGTTCTGCTGCCTCAATACATCCTCCCTGCCCTGTCCATGGCTCCTCTGTACATCCCTCCATGGCTCCTCTATACATCCCCCTCTGTCCATACCCCTCTGTCCATGGCTCCTCTGCTCTCTCCTCCTTTGGGGTTCTGGGTGCTGTTCACTCAGAGTTGTTTGTTTCCAGACCTACTGATGGCTGCTTCTGATGCACCTCGACGTGCCCTGCACACCAAAAGGGAAGAGAATCTTCTCCTTTGGGCCCCTCGCTCCAAGGAGGACACTGAGAGGCTGGAGCAGGTCCAGAGGAGGGCAGCAGAGGTGGGGAAGGGTCTGGAGCACAGGGCTGGGGAGGAGCAGCTGAGGGACCTGGGGGTGTTCAGCCTGGACAAGAGGAGGCTGAGGGGAGACCTCATTGCTCTCTACAGCTCCTGAGAGGAGGTTGCAGTGAGGTGGGGGTTGGGCTCTGCTCCCTAGTCTCAGGTGACAGGAGGAGAGGCAATGGCCTGAAATTGTGCCAGGGCAGGGTTAGGTTGGAGAGGAGGAAAAATTTCTTTGCTTCTAGAGTGGTCAGAGACTTCAAGAGTCTGCCCAGAGAGGTGATGGAGTCCCCATCCCTGGGGGGTTGAAGAAACCTGTGGCCATGGCACCTGGGACCAGGGTTTGGTGGCCATGGTGGGGTTGGGTTGAAGGTTGGACTGGATGACCTTGGAGGGCTTCTCCAAATGAAACAGTTCTGTGATTCCATTTGTCTGGGAGGGTCAGTTCTGGTTGGGTTACAGCAGTGATGAGGGGGTTTGGGTTCTTGAAGTCAAAAAAAAACAACAACATATTTTAGCCTTACCCTTGCTCAGGGCTGTCTGAGCTCCTTCATGTCCCTGCTGCTCACTTTCCACCCCTGCTTTTCTCCACTGGCACTGGACTGGACCAGCACAGCTAAATTAGGGGATAAAGTTGCTGCCTCTGCCATCTGGATTCATCTGCAGACTTCTGCCAGGGCTTCCAGTGTCCTTCAGCCTGAAGCAAGCAGCTTTCCAAGGGCTTTGTGCCCCCTTGGTGCACCTTCCCTCCAGACCCCTGGTAGGTGAAGTGCTTTTCCCTCTTCATTCCCTGAGCTAACTGCAAAGGGTTTGCCTTTGGGTTTTTTTTTTTGTCCTGAAGCACACTTTGGGGAGCTTTGGCTGCAGATGAGAGCAGGGTCAGTACCCAGAAGAGGGCAGCCCTGCCCAGAGGAGCAGGAGAAGGGAGGTTTTTCCCAAGCTGCACATTGAAAAGTCCATTTCCTTTGGCATGCCCCAAAGTGAGCCGGGATGGCAGGAGCCGATCACAGCAGAGGGGGATAAGAAGCAATTATCTGGTCGGAGAGGGAATGTCTCTCGGTGGGATCCGGGTTTGGTTTGATCGGGTTGTTGTGGGGGACGGGGTTAAAAATCAATTCATTCAGGTTTAGAGCTAAAATTAGCTCCTCCACCAAGACCTTCCCCAGCCTTGGTGTGCTCAGTGTAATTGAGCAGAAATAACATCAGAGCAATGCCTGTGTGCTGCCGAGGTCTCAGCACAGCCAGCCTGCTGCCTTGCTGCAGCTCTCTGGCTCAGCACCCAGGCCCTGTGGCTGCTGCCGAGGGACTGGTTTGGAGGGGGCAGGATCTGCTCTGCAGGAGCTGGGAGCTCCCCTCGCAGGTTTCTTCTCACTGATGAACGATGCAGAGAGGATCTGCTGCCCCTCACAGCCCTCTGAGCACATCTGACCACAGCCAGCTTCAACCTGCAGGGTTTGCTCCTCAGCAAGACACTGCCTGCAGTGCAGAGCTGTACATTTCCCTGCTTTGCATGAGGTTTGCCTAATCATCTCCTTCCTTCCTTCCCTCCTCCTTCCTTCCCTCCTCCTTCCTTCCCTCCTCCTTCCTTCCCTCCTCCTTCCTTCCCTCCTCCTTCCTTCCCTCCTCCTTCCTTCCTCCTCCTTCCTTCCTCCTCCTTCCTTCCTCCTCCTTCCTTCCTCCTCCTTCCTTCCTCCTCCTTCCTTCCTCCTCCTTCCTTCCCTCCTCCTTCCTTCCCTCCTCCTCCTTCCTCCTCCTCCTTCCTCCTCCTCCTTCCCTCCTCCTTCCTTCCCTCCTCCTTCCCTCCTCCTTCCTTCCCTCCTCCTTCCTTCCCTCCTCCTTCCTTCCCTCCTCCTTCCTTCCCTCCTCCTCCTTCCCTCCTCCTTCCTTCCCTCCTCCTTCCTTCCCTCCTTCCTCCTCCCTCCTTCCTTCCCTCCCTCCTCCCTCCCTCCTTCCCTCCCTCCTTCCTTCCCTCCCTCCTTCCTTCCCTCCCTCCTTCCTTCCCTCCCTCCTTCCTTCCCTCCCTCCTTCCCTCCCTCCTTCCCTCCCTCCTTCCTTCCCTCCTTCCTTCCCTCCTTCCTTCCCTCCTTCCTTCCCTCCTTCCTTCCCTCCTTCCTTCCCTCCCTCCCTCCTTCCCTCCCTCCTTCCTTCCCTCCCTCCTTCCTTCCCTCCCTCCTTCCTTCCCTCCCTCCTTCCTTCCCTCCCTCCTTCCCTCCCTCCTTCCCTCCCTCCTTCCTTCCCTCCTTCCTTCCCTCCTTCCTTCCCTCCTTCCTTCCCTCCTTCCTTCCCTCCTTCCTTCCCTCCTTCCTTCCCTCCTTCCTTCCCTCCCTCCTTCCCTCCCTCCTTCCCTCCCTCCTTCCCTCCCTCCTTCCCTCCCTCCTTCCCTCCCTCCTTCCCTCCTCCTTCCCTCCTTCCTTCCCTCCCTCCTTCCCTCCCTCCTTCCCTCCCTCCTTCCCTCCCTCCTTCCCTCCCTCCTTCCCTCCCTCCTTCCCTCCCTCCTTCCCTCCCTCCTTCCTTCCTTCCCTCCTTCCTTCCTTCCCTCCCTCCTTCCTTCCCTCCCTCCTTCCCTCCCTCCCTCCTTCCCTCCCTCCCTCCTTCCCTCCCTCCTTCCTTCCCTCCTTCCTTCCCTCCTTCCTTCCCTCCCTCCGTCCCTCCCTCCTTCCCTCCCTCCTTCCCTCCCTCCCTCCTTCCCTCCCTCCTTCCCTCCCTCCTTCCCTCCCTCCTTCCCTCCCTCCTTCCCTCCCTCCTTCCCTCCCTCCCTCCTTCCCTCCCTCCTTCCCTCCCTCCTTCCCTCCCTCCTTCCCTCCCTCCTTCCCTCCCTCCTTCCCTCCTTCCTTCCCTCCTTCCTTCCCTCCTTCCTTCCCTCCTTCCTTCCCTCCCTCCTTCCCTCCTTCCTTCCCTCCCTCCTTCCCTCCTTCCTTCCCTCCTTCCTTCCCTCCTTCCTTCCCTCCCTCCTTCCCTCCCTCCTTCCCTCCCTCCTTCCCTCCCTCCTTCCCTCCCTCCTTCCCTCCTTCCTTCCCTCCTTCCCTCCCTCCTTCCTTCCCTCCCTCCTTCCTTCCCTCCCTCCTTCCTTCCCTCCCTCCTTCCTTCCCTCCCTCCTTCCTTCCCTCCCTCCTTCCTTCCCTCCCTCCTTCCTTCCCTCCTTCCTTCCCTCCCTCCTTCCCTCCCTCCTTCCCTCCCTCCTTCCCTCCCTCCTTCCCTCCCTCCTTCCCTCCCTCCTCCCTTCCCTCCTCCCTTCCCTCCCTCCCTTCCCTCCTCCCTTCCCTCCTTCCCTCCCTCCCTCCTTCCTTCCCTCCTTCCTTCCCTCCTTCCTTCCCTCCTTCCTTCCCTCCTTCCTTCCCTCCTTCCTTCCCTCCCTCCTTCCCTCCCTCCTTCCCTCCCTCCTTCCCTCCCTCCTTCCCTCCCCCCTTCCCTCCCTCCTTCCCTCCCCCCTTCCCTCCCCCCTTCCCTCCCCCCTTCCCTCCCCCCTTCCCTCCTTCCTCTTTTTTTAGTGGATGTATTTCTCTGACTCAAGTTCAGCAGGGCAAAGAATCTGCTTAAGTATCAGATTTGCAGCTGGGCA
The DNA here is from genome assembly GCF_027791375.1 of Indicator indicator. NCBI lineage: Eukaryota > Metazoa > Chordata > Aves > Piciformes > Indicatoridae > Indicator > Indicator indicator. The sequence continues at coordinate 2,301,002 of NC_072034.1, forward strand.
GGAGGGGAGGGGAGGGGAGGAGAGGAAGAGGGAGAGGGAGAGGGAGAGGGAGAGGATTCTTCTTTCCACACTGGGGAGCTGCCTTGATTGCTGGAGCTGGCTGCCCAGCCTGATGCCAAAGCTAGCAGATGATTTTTAATGGCCACACCTATTGAGGGTTGTTGTTTCCATGCCTCACCCAACAGAGGCTAGAAAGGATGCTGGGCTGCTTCAGGACAAAGTCCAACAGGCACAGGGAAGGCTTCCAAAGCTAACAATTCCTCAGCAAAAAGTAAACCCTCTTTGGGCAGCAACAGCCTCCAGCCAGGCTGCTGCTTGCAGGCTGTGGCCATCAGGGATTTAGTCACCATTTACTGTGCTGACTCCAGCTCTAAACCACAGCAACCAGCAGCTGCTCCCTGCCTGGTCCTTGGGGTTCTCTATGGCCCTTAAATTCCACTGACAATGTCACACTTCTATAAGGTGGTCCTGGAGGGTGGTCCTGGTTGGTGCTGCTCCAGCTGAGCCCAGCCACTGGTGCTTATTGTGCACACTTTAGGGCAAGGCCATCCCTGCTCCTACCCCAGGAGATGCTGCTGGAGGTGTTCAGGAGGGGTCAGCACTCTAGGAGTAGCTCCAGAGTGATTCCTTTAAGTATTCCTCTGCTGCTGGAGGTGTTCAGGAGGGGTCAGCACTCTAGGAGTAGCTCCAGAGTGATTCCTTTACCTATTCCTCTGCTGCTGGAGGTGTTCAGGAGGGGTCAGCACTCTAGGAGTAGCTCCAGAGTGATTCCTTTACCTATTCCTCTGCTGCTGGAGGTGTTCAGGAGGGGTCAGCACTCTAGGAGTAGCTCCAGAGTGATTCCTTTACCTATTCCTCTGCTGCTGGAGGTGTTCAGGAGGGGTCAGCACTCTAGGAGTAGCTCCAGAGTGATTCCTTTACCTATTCCTCTGCTGCTGGAGGTGTTCAGGAGGGGTCAGCACTCTAGGAGTAGCTCCAGAGTGATTCCTTTACCTATTCCTCTGCAGCTGGAGATGTTCAGGAGGGGTCAGCACTCTAGGAGTAGCTCCAGAGTGATTCCTTTACCTATTCCTCTGCTGCTGGAGGTGTTCAGGAGGGGTCAGCACTCTAGGAGTAGCTCCAGAGTGATTCCTTTACCTATTCCTCTGCTGCTGGAGGTGTTCAGGAGGGGTCAGCACTCTAGGAGTAGCTCCAGAGTGATTCCTTTACCTATTCCTCTGCTGCTGGAGGTGTTCAGGAGGGGTCAGCACTCTAGGAGTAGCTCCAGAGTGATTCCTTTACCTATTCCTCTGCTGCTGGAGGTGTTCAGGAGGGGTCAGCACTCTAGGAGTAGCTCCAGAGTGATTCCTTTACCTATTCCTCTGCAGCTGGAGATGTTCAGGAGGGGTCAGCACTCTAGGAGTAGCTCCAGAGTGATTCCTTTACCTATTCCTCTGCTGCTGGAGGTGTTCAGGAGGGGTCAGCACTCTAGGAGTAGCTCCTGAGCTACTAGCAGTGTAGTAGGCACTGAGGGACAAGGTGTGAGTGGTCATGGAGGTGCTGGGTAGGAGGTTGGACTTGGTCATAGAGGTCTTCTCCGAACTTGGTGACCTTGTGAGGTGTTGTGTTTTGGTTCCTTTGCTCATTCCTCTGTCCAGAACATCATCCTGATGGCAGAGGGTGGTGTGATGGCCATGGTGGGCTTGGCCTGGGGCTTGGCCTGGATGATCTTTGAGGCCTGGAGGAATTTTTTTCAATGCAACATTCCCCAGGAATCATGGAACCACAGCACTGCTTGGGGTGGAAAAGGCCTCAAAGACCCTTGAGTCCAGCCAGCAAACCCTGGCCCAGAGTGCCATGGCCACAGGTTTCTGGAGCCCCTCCAGGGCTGGGGACTCCACCACCTCCCTGGGCAGCCTGCTCCAATCCCTGACCTTCAGTCCCAGACCAAAAGGTTGGGTTTAAATTTGCTGAGGTCCCTTGCAAGAGGGAGGCTTCTGGAGCAGCTTTCACCTGGCATTCCTGGTCCTAGAATCCCAACTGGCAAAGGAGGTGTTGCTGAAAGCATTCCTGATTTGGAGCATTTAGGGCTTTGGGGGGGGGTTGTTGTTATTTTCCAGGAGTGCAGGGTTGGAGGTTCCTCAGCATCCTTGCAAGAGCAGCCTCCGAAGCTGCCAAGCTGCTGCTGTAGAGCCCAGGCTGTTGGTGCTGTCTCCAGGCTCCAGCCAGCTCCAGGAGCCCACAAGAATCACACAAACAATGGGATTTGCTGGGAAGGGAGGGAGGAAAAGAGACTTCCCCCCTCTCCCATCTCTGAAAGATGTCATTTGTTGTGTTTCAGAGATTAATGGGCAGGGAGGAAAATTCCACTGCCTGGAGCCTGGTCCCAAGGGAATGTGGGAAGGTTTGGCTGTGGTCCTGGGGAGCAGGGTCACACAATCACAGAATGGGCTGGGTTGGAAGGGACCTCCAAAGGTCACCCAGTCCAAGCCCCTTTGCAGCCAGCGGGGACAGCCTCAACTAGATCAGGGTGCCCAGAGCAAGAATGGAGAAGGGCTTCAGACAAGCCCAAGCCCAGTGGTTGGAGACAGCTTTCCAGACTGGCACATCCCAAAGCAGCTTCCCCAGCTGGCTCAGAGTTGGTAGCCAAAGCAATCCTGGCTACCTCAGGTCTGCTTTGGCCCTGCAGCCTCATAGCCTGAGCTGAGGCCAAGCAGGGAGCCTCCATCTGCTCTGGTGATGGACACCTCCAATCCTGCCTCCAGTTCTGGTGTCCCCAGCAGAAGGACACAGAGCTGCTGGAGAGAGTCCAGAGGAGGCCACAAAGATGATCCAAGGGCTGGAGCAGCTCTGCTGTGAGGCCAGGCTGAGGGAGCTGGGGGTGTGCAGCCTGCAGAGGAGAAGGCTCCAGGGGCACCTTTTCCTCCCCCTCCTCTTTTTTTCCTCCCTCTCCCCTTTTTTTCCTCCCCCTCCCCTTTTTTTCCTCCCCCTCCCCTTTTTTTCCTCCCCCTCCCCTTTTTTTCCTCCCCCTCCCCTTTTTTTCCTCCCCCTCCCCTTTTTTTCCTCCCCCTCCCCTTTTTTTCCTCCCCCTCCCCTTTTTTTCCTCCCCCTCCCCTTTTTTTCCTCCCCCTCCCCTTTTTTTCCTCCCCCTCCCCTTTTTTTCCTCCCCCTCCCCTATTTTTCCTCCCCCTCCCCTTTTTTTCCTCCCCCTCCCCTTTTTTTCCTCCCCTCCCCTTTTTTTCCTCCCCCTCCCCTTTTTTTCCTCCCCCTCCCCTTTTTTTCCTCCCCCTCCCCTTTTTTTCCTCCCCCTCCCCTTTTTTTCCTCCCCCTCCTCTTTTTTTCCTCCCTCTCCCCTTTTTTTCCTCCCCCTCCCCTTTTTTTCCTCCCCCTCCCCTTTTTTTCCTCCCCCTCCCCTTTTTTTCCTCCCCCTCCCCTTTTTTTCCTCCCCCTCTCCTTTTTTTCCTCCCCCTCCCCTTTTTTTCCTCCCCCTCCCCTTTTTTTCCTCCCCCTCCCCTTTTTTTCCTCCCCCTCCCCTTTTTTTCCTCCCCCTCCCCTTTTTTTCCTCCCCCTCCCCTTTTTTTCCTCCCCCTCCCCTTTTTTTCCTCCCCCTCCCCTTTTTTTCCTCCCCCTCCCCTTTTTTCCTCCCCCTCCCCTTTTTTCCTCCCCCTCCCCTTTTTTCCTCCCCCTCCCCTTTTTTTCCTCCCCCTCCCCTTTTTTTCCTCCCCCTCCCCTTTTTTTCCTCCCCCTCCCCTTTTTTTCCTCCCCCTCCCCTTTTTTTCCTCCCCCTCCCCTTTTTTCCTCCCCCTCCCCTTTTTTCCTCCCCCTCCCCTTTTTTTCCTCCCCCTCCCCTTTTTTTCCTCCCCCTCCCCTTTTTTTCCTCCCCCTCCCCTTTTTTTCCTCCCCCTCCCCTTTTTTCCTCCCCCTCCCCTTTTTTCCTCCCCCTCCCCTTTTTTCCTCCCCCTCCCCTTTTTTTCCTCCCCCTCCCCTTTTTTCCTCCCCCTCCCCTTTTTTCCTCCCCCTCCCCTTTTTTCCTCCCCCTCCCCTTTTTTTCCTCCCCCTCCCCTTTTTTTCCTCCCCCTCCCCTTTTTTTCCTCCCCCTCCCCTTTTTTTCCTCCCCCTCCCCTTTTTTTCCTCCCCCTCCCCTTTTTTTCCTCCCCCTCCCCTTTCTTCCTCCCCCTCCCCTTTCTTCCTCCCCCTCCCCTTTTTTCCTCCCCCTCCCCTTTTTTTCCTCCCCCTCCCCTTTTTTTCCTCCCCCTCCCCTTTTTTTCCTCCCCCTCCCCTTTTTTCCTCCCCTTCCCCTTTTTTTCCTCCCCTTCCCCTTTTTTTCCTCCCCCTCCCCTTTTTTTCCTCCCCCTCCCCTTTTTTTCCTCCCCCTCCCCTTTTTTTCCTCCCCCACAGGGAGAACAGAAGAGGAAGAGGTTGGCACTGGAGCCTGGTGTGGAACCAACATTTCTTGGCCATGTAGAAATCCTTTCATAGAAACATTTGGGAAGCTCTCTGCAGCATTCCCATTGTGTTTTTAATTCATCAGTTCCATTGCCAAAAGCATGGAGTGTGGGGCTGAGTGCTCCTCTTGCAGCTCTCTGACAGCAGCGGCTCAGGAAGCAGGAGGCTTGGATCTGGAGCAAGACTCTGCTCCTGCTCTGCAGCACAATGGCAGCAGCTGGAAGGTGCTGGAAGCCAGGTAGAGTTCTGGGGGCTTGGGGCCATCCTGTGCCTCAGCAATCTTTGTGCCCCCCAGCAGAGGGAGAGGGCATTCCCCAGCCAGGCACTGGTGAGTGGTGGGGGTGGCAGAGGAGCTCCTGGCTCTGAGAGTCATGGATTCACAGCATGGGTTGGCTTGGAAGGGACCTCCAAGAGCAGCCAGTGCCAACCCCTGCCCTGGCCAGGGACACCTCCCACCAGCTCCAAGGACTCATCCAGCCTGGCCTTCAACACCTCCAGGGAGGAGACATCCACAACCTTCCCTGGGCAACCTGTGCCAGTGCCTCCCCACCCTCACTGCTGACAATTTCTTCCTCATCTCCAGTCTCAGTCTCCCCTCTCCCAGTTCAAAGCCATTGCTCCATGTCCTGGCACTCCCAGCCCTTGTCCAAAGTCCCTCCCCAGCTCTCCTGCAGCCCCTTCAGGTATTGGAAGGCTGCTCTGAGTTCTCTCTGCAGCCTTCTCTTTTCCAGACTGAACACCCCCAGCTCCCTCAGCCTGTCCCCATCAGGGAGGTTCTCCATCCTCTGATCATCCTTGTGGCCTCCTCTGGACCCAGCCCAGCCACTCCATGTGCCTCTCTCCCAGGAGCTAGAGAGTACAACCACTTCAGTGTCAGTGCTTTAGGTGGTTGGTGATTGATCTGGCTCCAAAGCCAGGGCTGACTGGGAGTCTCTGCTGAGCAAGGGGGATTGGTTATCTATTCTTTTTTCAATTCTTTTTGAAGAGCAGAAGAGTTGCCTTGGTAGAACAGACAATGGCTCAGTTCCAAGCTCTCTTCTCTCTGCAGCTCCCTGCAAGGAGGCTGCAGTGAGGTGGGGGTTGGGCTCTGCTCCCCAGGCTCAGGTCCCCATGGGGCTGCCTCCCAGCCGTGTGGAGCTTCCAGCATGGGGACTGCCAGGTTGCTCTCCTGCATCTTTGATCTCCTCTGGACAGCTGGAAAGCTGCCTGTGAAGTGGAATGACACTCAAGATAGGGTTGCCACTGGTGCCTTGTGCTTTTGATCTCAAAGAGCTCAGGGCAGGAGTGAAGGAGGTGCTGCCAGTGCTGCAACCCCAACACTTTGATCTTGGCTGTTCTCTTGCACAGGCAGGACAATGCTAGATGCCAAGGACATGAGGTCTTCATCCCCTTGGAGATAAGGAAGGCATTGCCTTTGGCTTCCAAGACACACCACCAGGACTGCCCAGAAGCTTCAAAGGCACCATAAGGAGAGAGAACCAAACCCTGACTCTGCCACTTGGCTCTGCTGAGACCTCACCTGGAGTGCTGTGTACAGCTCTGCAGCCCTAATATAGGAGGACATGGAGCTGATGGAGCAGGTCCAGAGGAAGGCCATGAAAATGATCATGGGGCTGGAGCACCTCTGCTATGAGGACAGGCTGAGGGAGCTGGGGGTGTTCAGCCTGGAGAAGAGAAGGCTCCAGGGGAGACCTAATAGCAGCCTGCCAGTACCTGAAGGGGGCTACAAGAAGGATGGAGAGAGACTGTTTGCAAAGGTCTGTGGTGATAGGACCAGGGGCAATGGCTTCAAACTAGAGAAGAGCAGGTTGAGATTCTAATATCTGAGGGGTGAGTGTCAGGAGGAGGGGGCCAGGGTCTTTTGGGTGGTACACAGTGATAGGGCAAGGACCAATGGGTTCAAGCTTGAACATAGAAGACTTCACCTCAACATGAGGAGAAACTTCTTTACAGTGAGGATGACAGAGCCCTGGAGCAGGCTGCCCAGGGGGGTTGTGGAGTCTCCTTCTCTGGAGCCTTTCCAACCCCACCTGGATGTGTTCCTGTGCAGACTGCCCTGGGTGCTCCTGCTCTGGCAGGGGGGTTGGACCTGATGATCTCTTGAGGTCCCTTCCAACCTCTGATAAACTGTGAGACTGAGATTGGATGTCAGGAACAAGCTCTTTACTATGAGGGTGGTGGAACTCTTGAACAGGTTGCCCAAGGAGGTGGTTGAGGCCTCATCCCTGGAGATAGTCAAGGTGAGGCTCAAGAGGGCTCTGGGCAGCCTGCTCTAGTGGAGGATGTCCCTGCTGACTGCAGCAAGGGCTGGACTGGGTGACCTTGGGAGGTCCCTTCTGGCCCAGACTGTTCTATGGCTCTGTAGTTCCATGGTTCTTATGGTTCCATGGTTCTATACTTCCATGGTTCCATGTGTTTGTCCATGCACATCCAGCAGGAGGACAAGTCCATCTCCAGACACCTGGGACAGCCCAGTGTGACCAGAATGCCACTCCAGGACTCACCAAGGGGGACAGCAGGAGTGACTGACAAAATGGGCTTCATGGAGACACACATTTGGTCACAGCTGCTGCTAGGACTGGACTGGAAGGGATCCAAACAGCAGGAGGAAGTGAGAGCAGGACTCACTTAGAAGAGGAGCTCAAGAGCTTGCTGCTGTAAAGAAATCCCAGCCTCCAACCCCAAATCTGCAATGCCAGTGACTCTCCCAGAAGGCACCCAGCAAAAGCAGCCTGGACTTGCTGTGGAGCAGCAAAAGGCCACCACAACTCTCCTGCATCCCTCCTGAACTGAGCAAACAGCACACAGCAGAAGCTCCCAAGCCCATGCTGGCTGCTCTCCTTGCCCTCCAAAACTTCAGTCTAATAATTAAAGACTTTGTGGAGTGAAGTGGAAGCTGCCTGAAATTGGTACAGATGGAGCAGGGCTGATTGGGGTCAATCTTGTTAGACATAAGAGGACTTGACCCATTGTGGGGAAAAGATTCAGATCCTTTTTGGTGAAGCTGAGAGGATCCATTCAGCAAATTTAGAGGCCTTGGAAGAAGAGTGAATTGCAGGCTGAGGCAAAGGGAGTTGGCAAGCTCCAAAACAGCTGCTGGAATAGCTGTGGGGCTCCAGCTGCCCTGGCTGAGGGCTGAAGAACACCAGCAGAGTGCCCATTGTTGTGGTGAACATCAGCTGCTGGAGGCTGAGGGGGCAGTGATTGGGGCTATCAAGCCTTAGCATCCAGGCATAAGCTGATCCCCAGCTGGGATCAGGAAGAAATCCCCTCTGCTCCCAGCCCACCAGGGCTGCAGTGGTAGGTGAGGATGAGTCTGGTGAGGAAAGGAAGAGGAACACCTTGCTCTGCAGCATCCAGCTCTGGGGCATCAGGCCAGATGGACAATTAGAGAACCACAGGACAGGTAGGGTTGGAAAAGCCTTCTAAGATCTCTGAGTCCAGCCAGCAACAACTCAGCACCACCATGGCCACCAAACCCCTGCCCCAAGTGCCATGGCCACAGGTTTCTTGAACCCTTCCAGGCATGGGGACTCCACCACCTCTCTGGGCAGCCTCTTCCAATCCCTGACCACTCTTGCAGCAAAGAAACTTTTCCTCCTCTCCAACCCAACCCTCCCCTGGCACAATTTCAGGCCATTGCCTCTCCTTCTATCACCTGAGACTAGGGAGAGCCCAATCCCCACCTCACTGCAGCCTCCTCTCAGGGAGCTGCAGAGAGCAATGAGGTCTCCCTCAGCCTCCTCTTCTCCACACTAAACACCCCCAGCTCCCTCAGCTGCTCCTCACCAGCCCTGTTCTCCAGACCCTTCACCACCTTTGCTGCCCTTCTCTGGATGCACTCCAGCCCCACAATGTCCTTCTTGGAGTGAGAAGCCCCAGAAAAAGAAGATTCTCTTCCATTTTGGTGTGTAAGGACCATCAACAGGCATCACAAGCAGCCCTTAGTAGGTCTGGAACCTCCTCATGAGACCTGTTCTCTAGACCTTTTCTGTAGCTCTCTTTTTTAAGTTGCAAACTCAGGCCAGGATCCCCAATCCAGGTGCAGTCCAGAATAGGAACCCAAAGCCAGATGCAGTCCAGTCCAGGATCCTCAATCCAGATGCAGTCCAGAACAGGATCCCAAATCCAAACTCAGTCCAGTCCAGGATCCCAAATCCAAACTCAGCCCAGTCCAGAAACCCCAATCCAGATGCAGCCCAGTCCAGGAACCCCACTCCAAACCCAGTCCAGCCCAGGACCTGCAGTCCAGACTGCCTCCAGATCCCCCCAGGGCTCAGTTCCCCAGCTGTATGCTTTCACCTCTGCAAATCCACTGTTCCTGCAGTCAGAGTGGGGCCCAGGACTGTTTGCACTTAGTTTTGGTTTGGTTTTGTTTTTCCCCAGCCCTTTGCCTTCTGTTCTTTCTTTTCACAGGAGACCAACAGCGGAGGCCTTTCCTTGTCCCCTCCAGAGCTGGAGATGGGATGAAGAGTTTGCCTTCCTCCAGCCTGTGTTGCATTCACAGACCATGAAGCAGGCTGTGCTCTACCAGAGCCATGGTAACCACTGCCAGATGCTGGCTTGCTGGACCTGTTTTCCTGGGAGTGAAAAACAAGCCCTCTGTGTGCCAAACCTGGCCCTGGCTCCAGCTGCCTCCAGGATTGGCAAACATTCCAGGAATCTCATGTGCTCCCTCCATTCCAGCATTCCCTGGTGGCTCACTTACTTCTTGGAAAAACGTCTTGCCTTTGAAACCAAAGCCTGGCCACAATGGCAGGGGTTTGTGTGGCAGCTTTCACCCCAAGAGATGCCAGTCTGGGGGGTCCTGGCTGGGGTCTGGTCCTGCTTGGCACAGCAGTGCTGGGGGGCACCGGTGGGGCTGCTCCCACCTGCGCTCTGCCCAGCAGGCCTGCAGGAGAGCTGGTGGGGCTGGGAGGCAGCAAGGAAAGGAAGCTCCACAGCACCCTGGGGAGGAAGCAGGAATGTTCTCAAAACCAAGGGACCCCAGGATGACCTCTCCTGCCCCTCTGGTTGATAAGTGCAGGATGTTCTCTGGCAACCCAACACGAAGGAAGCTGCTGGGCTTCTCTTGCCCTATGTCACCATCTCCCCTTCTCTCTTGAACAGGAGGCATGGCTCCATGGAGCACTCTTGGACAGCAAAACCCCCAAGCTCCCTGAGCCTGGCTCCCTCCAGAAGGTCCAGCCACACAGCAGGTCAAGGTTTGCTGGGAAGGTGACCTTCAGGGAGCAGGGCCAAAGCCAAGCTGTGCTGCCTCAGCCCTCAGCCCTGGCCCTGCACAGTGAGGCTGAGGTCCAGGGGACTCTGGGACTGGTACTTTCTGTTGTTCATAGAATGGGTTGGAAGGGACCTTCAAGATCAGCCAGTTCCAACCCCCTGCCATGGGCAGGGACACCTCCCACCAGGTCTTATCAGCCTGGCCTTGAACACCTCCAGGGAGGGGACAGCCACAAGCTCCCTGGGCAACCTGCTCCAGTGTCTCTCCACTCTCACTGCCAACAATTTCCTCCTCATCTCCAGTCTCAATCTGCCCTCTTCCAGCTCAAAGCCATTGTCCCTTGTCCTATCACTCCAGTCTCAATCTGCCCTTCACAACATGAGGAGAAACTGTTTTGCTGTGAAGGTGCTGGAGCAGGCTGCCAAGAGAGGTTGTGGAGTCTCCTTCTCTGCAGACTTTCCAGCAGCCCCACCTGGATGTGTTCCTGTGTAACCTGCCCTGGGTGACCCTGCTCTGGCAGGGGGGTTGGACTGGATGACCTCCAGAGGTCCCTTCCACCCACTGCCCTTCTGTGATTCTGTCATCTCTTGATCCTGAGAGTGACACCACCAGGAGGTAAAACAGCAGAAGCTTTAGAGCAAGTGATGCATTTCTCTTTAGCTGGAGGTGAGTGGCTCTGTCCCTCCAGCACTTCCCACCCTCAGCTGTGCACTTTGCAAGGGCTGGCAGCATGCAAAGAAATTAAAAAAGCAAAACAAAAAAACCCCAACCCCACAACATTTGGTTTATGTGGAAACTGAGCTGCTCCTAGCAGCAGCCCTAGGGAAGCTGGAAAATCTGATCATGATATTTTGCTAGCACAGCCAAAGTGGGCCAGCCCAGGTGGCACCAGGCTTTCACCCAGTGCCAGGTCCTACAGAGCCTGCTCTTGCTGCTAGAAAGAGGAGAGGAATCAGGGCACAGGTGATTCCAGCTCTGGGGATGTGTCTGTGGTCTGGCCACATGCTGGCACAGGCTCAGGGAGCAGCTTTATTTGTGGTGAAGGTGGAACAGAGCTGTGAGCTGGGGAGGATCAAGACTGAGGGATCAGCTTTTAGGATCCTAGAATGGGTTGGGTTGGAAGGGACCTTCAAGATCATCCAGTTCCAACCCCCTGCCATGGGCAGGGACACCTCCCGCCAGCACAGGTTGCTCAAGGTCTCATCCAGCCTAGCCTTGAACCCCTCCAGGGATGAGGCATCCACAGCTTCCCTGGGCAACCTGTGCCAGTGTCTCCTCACCCTCACTGGCAAGAATTCCTTCCTCTTCTCCAGTCTGTCTTCCCTCTCCCAGCTCAAATCCATTGTTCCTTGTCCTGGCCCTCCAAGCCCTTGTCAAAAGTCCTTCCCCATCTTTCTTGGAGCCTCCTTCAGGTACTGGAAGCCTCTCTAAGGTCTCCCTGGAGCTTTCTCTCCTCCAGGCTGAACTACCTGCAGAAGAGGAGCCATGCTCAGCTGCTGTCCCTCAGGTGCTGCAGGGAGTTGATGCACACAGCAGCACAAGCCTTGTGCTTCTCTGCTGCCTTAGGAGCTGGCTTGGCCAGCTCCAGGGACACCTGGAGACTCTGCCTGGCCAGGCTGCTTCCAGAGGGCAGGCTGCAAGGAGCCCAGCAAGCCATGGGCCATGTTCTTGCTGTCCTTGCTGGAGCAGGAAGATGTGCTGAGTGTGACCTGCAGCTCCTCTCCCCCTGCCCACAGCCTCTGGGGGCTCTGCTGGCACTTCTGCACAGCCACCTCCTCATTTGCCTTCTCTCTGGCCTGGGGAACCAGAAGGAGGCTTGCTTCTGACTGGAGAACCATGTGCTGGAGAGGCAGCTTGGCTCCCAGCTCCTAGAGGATGGCTCCCAGCTCCTAGAGGATGGCTCCCAGCACCTAGAGGATGGCTCCCAGCTCCTAGAGGATGGCTCCCAGCTCCTAGAGGATGGCTTCCAGCACCTAGAGGATGGCTCCCAGCTCCTAGAGGATGGCTCCCAGCACCTAGAGGATGGATCCCAGCTCCTAGAGGATGGCTCCCAGCACCTAGAGGATGGCTCCCAGCTCCTAGAGGATGGCTCCCAGCACCTAGAAGTTGGCTCCCAGCACCTAGAGGATGGCTCCCAGCACCTAGAGGATGGCTCCCAGCTCCTAGAGGATGGCTCCCAGCACCTAGAGGATGGCTCCCAGCACCTAGAGGATGGCTCCCAGCACCTAGAGGATGGCTCCCAGCTCCTAGAGGATGGCTCCCAGCACCTAGAGGATGGCTCCCAGCTCCTAGAGGATGGCTCCCAGCACCTAGAGGATGGCTCCCAGCTCCTAGAGGATGGCTCCCAGCACCTAGAAGTTGGCTCCCAGCACCTAGAGGATGGCTCCCAGCACCTAGAGGATGGCTTCCAGCACCTAGAGAATGACTCCCAGCACCTAGAGGTTGGCTCCCAGCACCTAGAGGATGGCTCCCAGCTCCTAGAGGTTGGCTCCCAGCACCTAGAGGATGACTCCCAGCACCTAGAGGATGGCTCCCAGCTCCTAGAGGATGGCTCCCAGCACCTAGAGGATGGCTCCCAGCTCCTAGAGGATGGCTTCCAGCACCTAGAGGATGGCTCCCAGCTCCTAGAGGATGGCTCCCAGCACCTAGAGGATGGATCCCAGCTCCTAGAGGATGGCTCCCAGCACCTAGAGGATGGCTCCCAGCTCCTAGAGGATGGATCCCAGCACCTAGAGGATGGCTCCCAGCTCCTAGAGGATGGCTCCCAGCACCTAGAGGATGGCTCCCAGCTCCTAGAGGATGGCTCCCAGCACCTAGAGGATGGCTCCCAGCTCCTAGAGGATGGCTCCCAGCACCTAGAGGATGGCTCCCAGCTCCTAGAGGATGGCTCCCAGCACCTAGAGGATGGCTCCCAGCACCTAGAGGATGGCTCCCAGCACCTAGAGGATGGCTTCCAGCACCTAGAGAATGACTCCCAGCACCTAGAGGATGGCTCCCAGCACCTAGAGGATGGCTCCCAGCTCCTAGAGGTTGGCTCCCAGCACCTAGAGGATGGCTCCCAGCACCTAGAGGATGGCTCCCAGCTCCTAGAGGATGGCTCCCAGCACCTAGAGGATGGCTCCCAGCACCTAGAGACATGCTGCTTGCCTTTGCTAAAACCACATCCCCAGCTGTTCACTAAAAAGGCTGTTTTTTATCAGCTATGTGAGCTGTTGGCAGTTCTGCTTTCATCTAAAGTCCTTCCTGTTGGTCCAGGGGATCCAGGAGCTTGAATGGTGCATCAGAGATAGGGGAAAATGTTGCCCACCCCTCACAGTGTGACTCAAAACAGCCAAGGCTTTGCCCTGGGGGAGCTGTGGCAAGTCCCTGGATGCTGTGCTGGGTTGTTTGTGCAGTGCTGTGGATCTTCAGGTTGCACTCAGGAAGCACTTTTAGCCTCCTATTCTGTGTTGCTGAGCAAGGAGCAGCTCAGGGAAAACAAGGAGCTGAGTTTTGAGCCAGGAGAATTGTAATGGATCTGCTGGGCTGGTGGTAATGCAGCCAGGGTTTGGTCTCTGCTGCTGGGGGGAGTTTGCTGTGAGTAGCTTAGGCAGGACAGAACTGGAGATTAAAAGAGAACCACAGCATGGTAGGGATTGGAAGGGACCTCTGGAGATCATCCACTCCAACCCCACTGCCAAGCCAGGGTCACCTAGAGAAGGTCACACAGGAGCACAGCCAGGTGGGTTGGGAATGTCTCCAGAGATGGAGGCTCCACCACCTCTCTGGGCAGCCTGCTCCAGGGCTCCAGCACCCTCACATTACAGAAGTTCCCCCTCATGTTCAGAAGGAACTTCTGAGGGTCAAGCTGGTGCCCATTGCCTCTTGTCCTGTCACTGGGCACCACTGAACCAAGCCTGGTGCCATCCTCCTGCCACCCACCCTGGAAGTATTGATCAGCATTGATGAGATTCCCCCCAGGCTGCTCTTTTCCAGCCTAAACAACCCCAATCCTCTCAGTCTCTCCTCATCAGAGCTGTTCCAGATCCCTCAGCATCTCTGTACCCAGACAACAGGAGGTTTTGAGGTGGCCTCATGACACAGCTAGAGAATGAAGTACTTCAAGTTGCTTTTTAACTGCAAGGCAGCTGTCTGCATCCTCCCCAGCAAGGGCAGAGGAAGAGTTCTTTAGCTGTTACCTGAGGCAGGATCTCCCCTTAGAAGTGCTGGAATGTGCAGTCAGTCCAGACAGCTGAACTGCTGGGGGAAGGGGGAGGGAAAAATCACTGTGCAGCCCTTCTGGTTGTTTTTTTAGACCAAAATGCTCTGGCTTGGTGGGGTCAGAAGGAGTGTTTGGGCTCCCTGCAGCGAGCACACAGCTTGTAATTAGTGAGAGAAATGAATGCAGAGACCAAGAGAGTGAAAACTTTGACTCAGATGTTGTGATGGAGGTGGCAGAGACACTTTGCAGCCCATCCAAAGCAGGCCTGGAATTGGACCAGGGGAGGGTTAGGTTGGAGAGGAGGAAAAAATTTCTTTGCTGCAGGAGTGGTCAGGGACTGGGAGAGGCTGCCCAGGGAGGTGGTGGAGTCCCCAGCCCTGGAGGGGCCAGGGTTTGGTGGCTGTGGTGGTGCTGGGTTGAAGGTTGGACTGGATGTCCTTAGAAGGCTTTTCCAAGCCAAAGCATTCTGTGGCTCTTCTGAAATACTGCTTTAAAACCCAACCCTCTCCTGGAGGCTGTCAGCAGGCAGTGGGGTGGTGGCTCCTGGGGTGTTGTCAAGTGAGAGGCAGATCCAGGGAGGGAAGCAGATGGAAGGTGCTGTGTGGCACTCTGCTGGGCTTGGCTGGGCTCTGGGCAGCCCCAGCACCGCAGGGGTTAACTCCAGATGTCATCCTTGTGCCAGCATTCACTGAGGGATGCAAATAGCTACAAGGAACAAAAGAGGTTTCAGATATCAGAGGCTCTTCCAGGAACGCCTGCCAAGCCTCCAGAAAAACTGAGCAGAGGAACTGAAAGGACTGAAATCATCAAGTTTTATGGAATTTTTGGCCTTTCACCCTCAGGTATTTCAGAGGAGACTTTGCACAAAGGAAGTCCTGCACTTGCCAGGCTCTATCCACGAGGTCACTGCATGGCTGACTGCAGCTTTCCCAGCAGGTTCCTCTGGCAAGGCAGAGGGGTGCAGCCCTCTGGGATGTTCACTGCACGACTCAGGAGGCTGTGAAGTGCACCAGGTCGGTACAACCAGGACTTTTCACCCTCCCTGCATCAGCAAAACCCTCCCAGGGATGCTCCTCATCAACCAGAGGCTGGGGGAAGGAACAGAGCTGCTGCTGGTGGCCTGCAGCTGGAGTGTGCCATGCAGCTCTTGATTAGCAGTTGAACGAAAGGAATTGAAATTGTTTTCCACAACATTACTGCTGCCTGCTCCTGACTGCTGGGGCTTCAGCTGATGCTCTCCTCTTGTGGAAGAAGAGGGGTGGGACCAGCAAGGAGGGAGTCTCCTCAGGCAGAGTGGATTTTGCCCACCAGCAGTTCTCTCTGCAAGTTCAAGGGGTAGGCTTTACTCCAGAACAGCTCCAGAAGCAGCAGAGTAATCAAAGGGTGGGCAAGGAAATGATCACCAGGAGGCAGAGAGAGGGGGATGAGAGCACTGGGCAGAGAACTCCATGCTCTTGGGTTCTCTCAGGAGGTCACTTAGACCAAACCCTTTCCTTCCTGGGGATCCATGTGAGAAGAGCTGGAGGGTGCTGAGCTGTGCTGAAGCTCTCCCAGATGGTGGTTTTGTGGTCAGTGGGTTGGACTGGGTGATCTCAGAGCTCTTTTACACAGGATCACACAGGCTCACAGGATGTTAGGGCTTGGAAGGGATCTCTGGAGATCATTGAGTCCAACCCTCCTGCCAGAGCAGCACCATAGAATCCAGCACAGGTCACACAGGAACACATCCAGACAGGGCTTGAAGGTCTCCAACCAAAACAGTTCTATGACTCTGATTCTTTATTGCACCTTCCTCTCCTGCTTGATCAGCTGTGAGAAGTTGGCTCTGGTGTTCCTGTGGCATAAAAGGAGGAGGGAAAATCTGGCAGTGAGCATCCAGTTCCCTGCAGCACCATGCTATAGACCTCCAGGGCCAAATAGAGTGAGGCACTGGAACAGGGAGGCTGTGGCTGCCCCCTCCCTGGAGGTGTTCAAGCCCAGGCTGGATGAGGCCTCGAGCAACCTGGGCTGGTGGGAGGTGTCCCTGCCCATGGCAGGGGGGTGGAACTGGATGAGCTTTGAGGTCTCTTCCAACCCAGCCCATTCTGTGGTTCTGTGATCTTGAAGGTTCCTTCCAACCCAACCCATTCTAGGGCTCTATGAACTTCACCTCTGTGTGGAAAGAGCCTCACCCCCACCAGAGCTTACAAGCTGGGTGGAAATACCTCCCTCAGTCCATCCTATCTCCCACACAACTCCCTGTACAGCACAACCTGTGCTGGTAGGAGGTGTCTCTGCCCATGGCAGGATGATCTTGAAGGTCCCTTCCAACCCAACCCATTCTGTGACTCTTAAGAATCTTTGCTGTGGTCTGTGATGCCTCTCTGACCATGGCAGCATTTGGGAGTGTTGCTCATAAGCCTGTGTTGGCATTACCACATCTGCTTGTTCCCATCCCTGCAGTCTCCACCCTTCTCCTGACAGAATCTGATGGAAAGGATTTCAGCTGGGGCAGCTCCCTGCTCAGGTTGAGCTTGCAGCTGGACTTGATGCTGCAGGGAGGCTGCAGGAGGAGAGGCTGTGAGCAAGAGCTGCTTCATCTGGGGGCTTCTGGAGAGCTGAGAGTGGAGCCATGGCTCATGCCATGCTGTGCAATGCTGCAGCCAACCTTCTGCAGAAGAGAATCCAAAGAGGTGTCCCTCCCCAGCCCTAGGGCTGTGCTATGGGGTGGCTTTCCCTCTTTCCCCCCTGCCTAACCAGGCTGGGAGCTGTGGCACCTTCCTCTGGGTTGCAGTGGGAGGGGGACTGGCTGAGGGCTGTGGGCAATCCTGAAAATGTGGAACTCATTCCTTCTGGAGTTATGAAATGTGGATAGATTCCTCCTTTTTTTTTCTCTCCCTCTCTCTTTTACAGTGGAAAAGCCTGGAATCACAGCCCCCCTGGCCAGAGCTGCTCTTCCTTCAGCAGTTACAGCTCCTCTCTGCTTTACTGCTTGCTGCAGGCTGGGTTCCTGTGCCTCAGCCTTCATGTGTTCTGCAGGTAACTCTTTGGAAGGAGGCAGAAGTGGTTTACCAGCACAGGACCTTCCCTCACACCACCTCCACACTCTGCTACCTGCTGGAGGGAGGTTTGCTTCCTGCTGCATGTGGGCACCATGGCAAAGGTCAGTGTGCCTCAGGGGGCACTGCCACAGGCTGCCCAGAGAGCTGGTGGAGCTGTGCCAGGAACCTGTGGCCAGGGACCCTCACTACAGGAAAGACATTGAGGGGCTGGAGGGCATCCAGAGAAGGGCAGCAGAGCTGGTGGAGGGTCTGGAGAAGAGGGCTGGGGAGGAGCAGCTGAGGGAGCTGGGGGTGTTTAGCCTGGAGGAGAGGAGGCTGAGGGAGACCTCATTGCTTTCTATAGCACCCTGAAAGGAGGCTGCAGTGAGCTGGGGGTTGGGCTCTTCTGCCTAGGAGCAAGTCCCAGGAGAAGAGGAAATGTCCTCAAGCTCCACCAAGGGAAGTTTAGGCTGGAAGGTGTCCAGAGAAGGACCACCAGGATGAGCAGAGGGCTGGAGCACCTCTCCTAGGAGGAGAGACTGAGAGAGTTGGGGCTCTTCAGTCTGGGGAAGAGAAGGCCCTGAGGTGACCTTCTTGTGGCTTTTCAGTATCTTAAGGGGGCTACAAGAAAGCTGGGGAGGAACTTTTGAGGCTATCAGGGAGTGACAGGACTGGGGGGAATGGAACAAAGCTGGAAGTGGGGAGATTCAGGGTGGATGTGAGGAAGAAGTTCTTCCCCATGAGAGTGGTGAGAGCCTGGAATGGGTTGCCCAGGGAGGTGGTTGAGGCCCCATCCCTGGAGGTGTTTAAGGCCAGGCTGGATGAGGCTCTGGCCAGCCTGATCTGGTGTGAGGTGTCCCTGAGCATGGCAGGGGGGTTGGACCTGGCTGAGCCTTGTGGTCCCTTCCAACCCTGACTGATTCTATGAGTCTATACTAAGAACAATTTCTTGGCTGCAAGAGTGGTGAGGGGTTGGGAGAGGCTGCCCAGGGAGGTAGTGGAGTCCCCACCCCTGGAGGGATTGGTGTGAGGTGGTGCTGAGGGATGTGGTTTAGTCCAGGACTTGTCCTGGTGAGCCTGGACTCAAGAATCCTTTATGGTTGTTATTTTAAACATAACAAGATGAAGCCTGATGGGGCATTGGGGCCTTCATGGGAGCAGGATCCTTGTTTCCCTTCTCCCCCTTGATCCCAAGCAGGCTGAACTTCTCCCAGGGCACCACAGGCTCAAACAAGATATTTCAGACTTGGCTGATAGGAAGCTCCCAATGCCAGGAGAACAAAGTCTGGAAGAATTATTTGACAGTCTAAAGACTTTAACTTGAAAGAGTAATTTATTGCCTGTTCTTTGTGCTGTGCTGTTGCCTGCATATGCAGGAACAGATATTTCAAACAGATTCTGTGAGCAAAGAACCATGGAATGGTTGGGGGACATCAATGGAATGGAAGGGAGCTTAAAGGTCATAGAGCCATGGAATGGGTTGGGTTGGAAGGGACCTTCAAGATCATAGAGCCATGGAATGGGTTGGGTTGGAAGGGACCTTCAAGATCATAGAGCCATGGAATGGGTTGGGTTGGAAAGCACCTTAAAAATCATAGAGTCATAGAATGTGCTGGGTTGGAAGAGACCTTCAAGATGATAGAACCATGGAATGGGTTGGTTTGGAAGGGACCTTCAAGCTCATCCAGTTCCAACCCCTTGCCATGGGCAGAGACACCTCCCACTAGCCCAGCCTGCTGAAGGTCTCATCCAGCCTGGCCTTGAACACCTCCAGAGGGGGCAAAGATCATCCAGTTCCAAGCCCCTGCCATGGGGCAAGGCCTGGGTTTGCACTCTGGTTGCCAGGATGCCTGGGAACCAGCCCTGTTTCCAGCTCCTCCTCATTCCTTCTTGGATGGTCAGCTCTGCAGGATCCCTGGTGGCTGAGAAGCAGGTGGAGGGGATGTGGATGGAACAGACACTGGAGGTGCCCTCTGCAGCATGAGGCATGGCTCTGCCCAGTGCTGATGTCACAGCCAAGCCTGGTGGTGCCAGCTGGCAGCTCCCCCAAGCACCTCTGGGCCCTGCAGGCTGAACTCCTCTCTGCTGTGTGCCTTCAAAGGGGACAACTCCAGCAGCTGGCAGGAGGCTTGCAGGAGGTGCTGTTTGCTGAGTCTCTTCCTGGAATCCTGGTGGATTGATTTAGTGCTCCTGCAGTTTCTTCTGGAAGCTGCCCCACGGTGGAGCTGTGCCTTCTGGGTCAGAGATGAAAGGAGCTGGCCAGAAGCAGCTTTTTTGGTTTCCAAAGGTACAGCAGGGTTGTGGCTGTTGTGTGGAAATGCTCTGCTTGGCCTGGTCAGGAGGAGACTCAGGATCCTACTTCTGCAGCCCAGAGAACTTCTTGGATGCTGCTTTGGTGCAGGTTATCTTTGGTCACTGCTGGACTTTATTTTTTTTGAGGAGTCTGAGCCAAACCCCAACCCCCAAACCCCTCTGGTTTGCATTGTGACCTCTTGTAATGAGGTGCAAAGAGCTAAACCTGGGATTCTGTTGGTGTCTAAATGCAGGCAGCAGGGACACCTCCAATCACAGCAGGCTGCTCAGGGCTGCATCCAGCCTGACCTTGAATGTCTCCAGGGATGGGAACTCAACCACATCCCTGGGCAGCCTGTTGCAGTATTTCCCCACCCTCCTTGTGCAGAAATTCCTCCTGATGTCCAACCTGCATGTCCTCTGCTCCAGTTTCAAACCATTGCTCCTTGTCCTGTCCCCTCAGGTCCTTCAGAACAGTCCCTCCCCAGCCCTTCAGATATTGGAATGCAGCTCTCAGGTCTCCCTGGAGCCTTCTCTTCTCCAGGCTGGTTAGTGCCAGGAAATCTTCTGTGGTTCTTAGTTACTGCCTGCTTAGGTTTCAGAATTGAAGGCTGGCTAAAGAGCAGCCATGGCCATGCTTTCCTGAAAGGAGTGACCATCCCCATCCCCAGCTCCTCCATGGGGTTCTTCCACAGAATGCAAGTCAGCAGCCAAGCCTAATGCACAGTGAGGAGGGGAGACTGAGACTGGAGATTGGGAAGGGATTTGTGAGGGTGGGGAGACACTGGAACAAGGAAGTTGTGGATGTCCCCTCCCTGGAGGGGTTCAAGGCCAGGCTGGATGAGGCCTTGATCAACTTGGGCTGGTGGGAGGTGTCCCTGCCCATGGCAGGGGGTTGGAACTGGATGATCTTGAAGGTCCCTTCCAACTCAACCCATTCCATGGCTCTATGATCTTGAAGGTCCCTTCCAACCCAACCCATTCCATGGCTCTATGATCTTGAAGGTCCCTTCCAACCCAACCCATTCCATGGTTCTATGATCTTGAAGGTCCCTTCCAACCCAACCCATTCTGTGAGTCTATGAATTTCATTTCTGTGTGGAAAGAGCCTCACCCCTACCAAAGCTTACAAGCTGGGTGCAAATATCTCCCACCTCCCAAGATCCTCTGCCTGGCAGCAGCAGGTCAGGACAGGGAGGCTTTTGCTTTGCTGCTTTGCCCTGGGGGGTCTAATCTGCAGAGGATCTGCAGGAAGGATGTTAGTGGAATGAAATGTTTTGACCTGGGAGCCACCATATCAGCTCCTCCGAGCCAGTGGTCTCCAATTTTATGGAGGAAACCCAATTTTCACTCCCCAGGATCCTGCAGGAGGTTTCTACACTGCAGAGTGTCAGCTTTCATCAGAGCTGCCCTCAAAGGGATTTCATCCTGCTTGATAGCTCCTGGGGATCTGGGAGCTTTTCAGCTTGCTGGTGGGAGAATGGAGTTAAGAGTGGCAAGAGAAACACTCCAGTCCTGAGGCACAGCTTGGAAGAGAAGGGACAGGGGGAGGGGAAGAAAAAAAAAAAACCCAACCCACCCCAGTTGAGTTTGGTGTGGTTTTTGTCACTGCTCACATCACACCCAAAGCCAAGGGCTGGAAAGCAGGAGGTTGAGGAGTCTGCATATGCTTTTAAAATTCCAGATTGCAGCTGAAACTCAAGCTATTAAAACAGGAGAAAAGAATCTGGGGCTGGGGAAAATTTCCAGCCAGGCTGAAACACAACCAGCCCTGGAATTTTCATTTGAAAAAAAACAACAACAAAAAAAGAATTCTGATCTTGCAAAAAAGAAAAACCCAACCCAAACCCAAGCTCTGTGTGTTTCCAGGCTGGAGGACCTGCTAAGCTCCCTCTGTAACCCTCAGAGCCTCTCCCACAGCTCAGACAAACCTCCCTCCTTAGGAGGAGCTTGGAGTTTGCCAGCCTTTGTGATTCCTGCCTCTGCCACTGCTCTTCCACAAGCCTCAGTGACCCAAAAAAGGCTTCACTGAGCCGCTGGGGTTTGGTGGGGCAGCTCCTGAGTCCCTGCAGGGGGTGGTGGCTTGGGCTGGGTGAGTTATCCATGCACAGGGATCCATAAAGACACAGAGATGTGTGGAAGGATGGCTGGAGACAGCCCCCCCTTAAGAGGATATTTCCCTCCTTCCTTGCCTCTTGGTCAAAAGGGCACTTTGAATGTCTAGAGCACCTGGCTGGGTCAGCTTCAGACTTCAAACCTCAACAGGATGGTGTTGCATCAGAGAACCCCACAGATGGAGTGTGGGGCTGAGTGCTCCTCTTGCAGCTCTCTGACAGCAGCAGCTCAGGAAGCAGGAGGCTTGGATCTGGAGCAAGACTCTGCTCCTGCTCTGCAGCACAATGGCAGCAGCTGGAAGGTGCTGGAAGCCAGGTAGAGTTCTGGGGGCTTGGGGCCATCCTGTGCCTCAGCAATCTTTGTGCCCCCCAGCAGAGGGAGAGGGCATTCCCCAGCCAGGCACTGGTGAGTGGTGGGGGTGGCAGAGGAGCTCCTGGCTCTGAGAGTCATGGATTCACAGCATGGGTTGGCTTGGAAGGGACCTCCAAGAGCAGCCAGTGCCAACCCCTGCCCTGGCCAGGGACACCTCCCACCAGCTCCAAGGACTCATCCAGCCTGGCCTTCAACACCTCCAGGGAGGAGACATCCACAACCTTCCCTGGGCAACCTGTGCCAGTGCCTCCTCACCCTCACTGCTGACAATTTCTTCCTCATCTCCAGTCTCAGTCTCCCCTCTCCCAGTTCAAAGCCATTGCTCCATGTCCTGGCACTCCCAGCCCTTGTCCAAAGTCCAATCTCAGTTTGTCCTCCTCAAGCTTAAAGCCTTTTTTTTTTTTTTTTTTTTTGGATATTTGTATCTCCAGCCTGCACTTGAAATGCTCACTTCAAAACCCAGCTTCATCCCATAGCCTCCTCATCCTCATAGCCTCCCTTGGACTCCCTGTCCCAGTCCCTTCCTCATCCTCACAGCCTCCCTTGGACTCTCTCCAGCAGATCCCTGTCCCTCTTGAGCTGGGGAGCCCAGAACTGGACACAGTACTCCAGATGTGGTCTGACCAGGGCAGAGTAGAGTGGGAGGAGACCCTGCCTTGACCTGCTGGCCACACTCTTGTTGATGCCTCCCCAGGATACCATTTGCCTTCCTAGCCACAAGGGCACCTTGCTGTCCCATGGACAACTGATTGTCCCCAAGACTCCCAGGTCCTTCTCCCCAGAGCTGCTTCCCAGCAGTGCTGCCTGGTGGTGCTCCTCCCCAGCTGCAGCACTCTGCACTTGCTGAACCTCACTGGGCTCTTCCCTGGCTCCTAGGACCAGCTTGGAGCAGGAGGAGATTCTGAAGTCCTGGCTGACTCCTCCATGCATCCAAGCCAGGTTTGTAGAGGGAAGGCCTTGGGGTTCTTCTGCTCAGATCCATCTCAGTGAGATGCACACAGGGAGCTGGGGTGGATGGGTCCTGCTCCACAAGCTCATTTCTTTTTTTTTTTTTCCCTCCCCAGCATATTTCAGAATTCATTGTGCTGACAAAACGTTATAAAAGAGCAGCCCCAGGCTCCTCTCTGCTTTTGGCAGCAGTGGAACATGAACATCTCTTGCTGGTTTTGATTCTTCTGGGCTGGGCTCAGGACTTGCTGCCCAGATGCTCTGGAGGAGGGGGTGGGGGTGGAGGGAAGGAATTACCTCCCCTCATTAAGTGGCCTTCAAACACTTGCAACACTCTACAGGTCTTTGGATGTGTTGCCCTGGGGAGTGAGGAGTGGGGCAGAGCCAGGGTGGGAAGCCTGGCCTGGGCTGCAGTCTGTGGTGGTGGTTTGCAGCCAGCAGAGATGGTTGTCCTCAGTCCAGAGGGCTGAGTCTGTGGTGAATTCCAGCCTGTTTTAGTCTAGACTAAACATTTTTGGATGAGCTGAGGCTATCAGTCTTGCTCAGGCTGCTCTGCCAGCAGCTAATTGAAGCTGATGAGCACCTCCCCAGGAGAGCTGTGAAGTCCTTTTGAGAAGGTGCTTTTTGCTGTCTTTTCCTTCTTTTCCTTCTTTTCCTTCTTTTCCTTCTTTTCCTTCTTTTCCTTCTTTTCCTTCTTTTCCTTCTTTTCCTTCTTTTCCTTCTTTTCCTTCTTTTCCTTCTTTTCCTTCTTTTCCTTCCCTCCCTCCCTCCCTCCTTCAAAAAAATAATGATAAGTTTAAAAAAAACTAAAAAGGCATTTTACAGGGTTTGGCAGGGAGATATTTTTGGCTCTACAATGGCAAAAAGACTTTCAGCTTGGATCCAGGGAGAAATGTTCATATTCCTCAGATCCACAGAATCCCAGGGACCTCTGGACATCACCCAGTCCAACCCCCCCACCAGAGCAGGGTCACCCAGGGCAGGTCACACAGGAGCACATCCAGGTGGGTCTTGAGAGTCTGCAGAGAAGGAGACTCCACAACCTCTCTGGGCAGCCTGCTCCAGGGCTCCAGCAGCCTGACAGCAAAGAGTTTTCTCCTCATGTTGAGGTGGAACTTCCTGGCTGCCAGTTGGTGACTGTTGCCCCTTGTGCTGTCCCAGGACAGCCCTGGGAAGAGTCTGGCCCCTTCTGCTCAGCCCCCACCCTTCAGATATTTGTAGCCACTGATCAGATCCCCTCTCAGCCTCCTCTTCTCCAGAAGGAAGCTGTTACAATGGCTGTAGGACAAAGAATTTTAGGGATTATTGCAGATTTTCTTCCAGCTTTTACATGGAGATTCCAAGCCATCTTCTTCTCTTCCCACCCCACCCTCAGCGTTGTCAGGAAAGGTAGAGGAGGAAACCCTAAGGGCCAAGATTTTAAGGGTTGCCAATCAAACAACAAAAGTGCTGAGTTGTTTATTTTGGTATTTCTGATATCAGTGTTAGAAGTCAGCAGAGTTTTGGGTTCCTGTAGGAGCAGGATTAAACCTGCTGGAAACAAAAAAAAAAAAAAAGGGGGGGGGGGCGGGGAGGAGGAGGAGGGGAGCACAAGAAGGGACGGACAGAAGAACCTGGGAACTCCAGGCCTGTCAGCCTGACCTCAGTGCCAGGGAAAATCATGGAGCAGATTGTCTTGGGGGCAATCACTGCATACCTGAAGGATAGCCAAGGAATCAGGCCCAGCCAACATGGATTTAGGAAGGGCAGGTCCTGCCTCACCAACCTGATCTCCTTCTATGATCAGGTGACAGCCTGGTGGACGTGGGAAAGGCTGTGGATGTAGTCTACCTGGACTTCAGCAAGGCCTTTGACACTGTCCCCCACAGCAAACTCCTGGCCAAGCTGGCAGCCTGTGGCTTGGACAGCAGCACTCTGTGCTGGGTTAGGAACTGGCTGGAGGGCAGAGCCCAGAGAGTGGTGGTGAATGGTGCCACATCCAGCTGGCAGCCTGTCACTAGTGGTGTCCCCCAGGGATCAGTGCTGGGCCCCATCCTGTTCAATATCTTTATTGATGATCTGGATGAGGGGATTGAGTCCATCATCAGTAAATTTGCAGATGACACCAAGCTGGGAGCAGGTGTTGATCTGTTAGAAGGTAGAAGGGCTCTGCAGAGGGCCCTTGCCAGGCTGGACAGGTGGGCAGAGTCCAACAGGATGGCATTCAACAAGTCCAAGTGCCGGGTGCTGCACTTTGGCCACAACAACCCCATGCAGAGCTACAGGCTGGGGTCAGAGTGGCTGGAGAGCAGCCAGGTGGAAAGGGACCTGGGGGTGCTGGTTGACAGCAGCTGAACATGAGCCAGCAGTGTGCCCAGGTGGCCAAGAGAGCCAATGGCATCCTGGCCTGCATCAGGAATGGTGTGGCCAGCAGGAGCAGGGAGGTCATTGTACCCCTGGACACAGCACTGGTTAGGCCACACCTTGAGTACTGTGTCCAGTTCTGGGCCCCTCAGTTTAGGAAAGATGTTGAATTGCTGGAGCATGTCCAGAGAAGGGCAACGAGGCTGGGGAGAGGCCTTGAGCACAAGCCCTATGAGGAGAGGCTGAGGGAGCTGGGGCTGTTTAGCCTGGAGAAGAGGAGGCTCAGGGGAGACCTCATTGCTGTCTACAACTACCTGAAGGGAGGTTGTAGCCAGGAGGGGGTTGGGCTCTTCTCCCAGGCAACCAGCACCAGAACAAGAGGACACAGTCTCAAGCTGCACCAGGGGAGGTTTAGGCTGGAGGTGAGGAGAAAGTTCTTCACAGAGAGAGTGGTTGGCCATTGGAATGTGCTGCCCAGGGAGGTGGTGGAGTCACCATCCCTGGAGGTGTTCAAGAGGGGATTGGACGTGGCACTTGGTGCCATGGTTTAGATAGGCATGAGGTGTAGGGTGACAGGTTGGACTCGATGATCCTTGAGGTCTCTTCCAGCCTTCTTGATTCTATGATTCTATGAAGGAAAGCAGTGGTGTAATAGAAAGAGTAGTTGGCAGGCAGTGGCTTCTTGGGAAGAGGAATTCCAGCAAGGAGTGATCCATTCAGGAGGTCATAAAAGCTTTCTTTTAAATTGGAAACTCCTCACTTGCAACTGCTGAAGGTCTTGGCTGTGTCTCAGCCCAGCAGCTCCCCAGGGGCTCTTAGGGGGTTTTGGTTTTTTCATCCTTCCTGTCTGTGACTTTATTGAATGGATGGATTCTGGAGGGGAAACCACAGAAATCTCACCTTTTGGGAGACATTTATGGACATGTATCTGTTTGTTTATTTATAGCTAGCTGGACTTGGAGGTCTTTTCCAAATGGACCAGTTGTAGGGGTCTGCCTTTTGCCAGGATCTGAGTGGTGCTCATTAAGAGAAAGCAGCAGCAGCAGGCTCCATTTTCACAGAGCAGTAACTCATTGCAGGAGCAGACCAGCTCTGAGGCTGGTGATGGGGTGATGACAGTAGAAAAAGAGCTGGAGGTGTCAGTTCTGCTCTGCCCAGCAGGCTGGGAGAGAAGCTCTTTGGGGCAATCAGGACACAAGTCCTCAAGGTACCAATGAGAGGAATCATCAGAGAATGGGTTGGGCTGGAAAAGCCCTCCAGGATCATCCAGTCCAACCATCACCCCAACACCCCCATGGCCCCATTGGACACCTCCAGGAATGGGGATGGTGGCTGTGGGGTGATGCTCAGACCACCCAGGCTCTCCATGGCTGCAGCTGAAGCCTAGGCTCAGCTCCAGGGCATGGCCAAGAGGAGTGAGAGTGGCAGAAGGAGTTACCAAATCAGAACCCCAGTGAAACCTGAAGAGGCTGCTGCTGGTTTGTGCTCCTGGGATGCAGCCAGGCTTCAGATCCTGAGGGAGAGCTGGCTGAAGGAGAGGAGGAGCTGAGCCTTTTCCTGCCCAGCATGCAAAGGGTAAATACTGGCTGGGATGCAAATGGTGATGCTGAGACTGCTCAGTGCCACTTCCTCCTCCTTTCATCCTTCCTTAGGTGATGAGAACAAAGACATACCTGGGGCAGGCAGAGGGCAGTGGGCTTTGAGCAGCTGCTGCCTCAGCAGCTGTGGGCTGGTTAGGAGCTGACTTAGGCATCCTGGACCAAAAGGAAATGCTGAGCTTAGGTTTTCTAATGGGCTCCATGCTTTGATGATTAGCAACCACGTCTGTGAGGCTGTGATGTGGAGGACAGCTCAGCCCCGGCTCCAGGGGCTGCCAGAGTCATTTCTGGGCTGTGTGGGTTGAAGGGTGAGCTGCTGCCTTTGTCTGCTTCATTTCAGTAGCAGAGGACTAGAAAAGAAGTTATGAGATTTCAGCTTGGCAGGCTCTAGGTTGGTGTGAAATGGGGACACAAACTGTTGAGCAAAAGTGAGTTTGAGGGGATGGGAGTCGTGGGTGGGATGTGTGATATTTGCACACAGCTGCTGCAGAGGATGCACAGAGATCAGAGCATCACAGGGAAGCCCTCTAAGGTCATCCAGTCCAACCAGCAACCCAACACCACCATGGCCACTTAAACCATGGCCCCAAGTGCCATGGCCACAGGTTTCTGGAACACCTCCATGGATGAATCTTGTCCAGTTGTGAGCAGATTAATGAAAGGATTTAAGCCTCAGTTCCACTCTCCTTGTGTTTAACAGTGGGATCAGCACAGAAAATCAGTGCAGCTGATCTCACCCAGAAGATTTCACCAGCCTGAGGAGGGGAAAGGAACACCACACATTTAAGAGCTGAAACCACAGCACTTGGGTTCCATGATCTTGGAGGTTGTTTCCAACACAAACAATTCCATGAGGCTGTTAAAATGCTGAGCAACTGACTCTGGTTGATCCTGCTCTGAGCTGGACTCTGTCAAGGTGCTGAGCAACTGACTCTGCTTGATCCTGCCCTAAGCTGGACTCTGTTCAGGTGCTGAGCAACTGACTCTGGTTGATCCTGCTCTGAGCTGGACTCTGTTAAGGTGCTGAGCAACTGACTCTGCTTGACCTTGCTCTGAGCTGGCCTGGAGATCTCCAGAGGCTCCTTCCAGCCTCAGTGAAGCTGGGACTTTGTGGTGATCTTCTTTTGCACCCAGCATGATGAGGAGGAGGTGGAGGAAGTGAAACTTTTCCCCCTGCTAAGGTACTTCCTTCTTCTGAGAACTGATCTTAAAGCCCAAGTCTGCTCTGCCATGGACCTCCACAGAAATCAGGATCTGATGCAAGCCTTCTCCTCCAAACACAACCTTCCTTAGCCAAGCCTTTCCAGGTATATTGTCAGTCAAACCCTGGGTCAGATTCTTCCCTGAATGCTTTTGGTCAGACACAGGTCCTTAAGGTATGGAGAGCAAAGGCAAGAGCTGCATCCTTCAGCCCAGCTCCCATCCCTGCAGCAGGCACCCAGCTGGAGCAGAGAACACTTTGCCAGGCTGCAGGGAGCAACCTTCAATAGGACCTCTCTCATCTCCTTCTCCATCCTCTGTTGCATTGTGTCAGCCCAGGTTCTGCAGCTTCTTTTAACAAATGCTCTTTTCTCTCTCTTCTCTTTCCCCCCTCTCAAGATCTGTAAGAGTTCTGCCCAGTGTCTTTTGTTTCAAGTCCTTGCAGAGGCAAGATCCAACTCCAGCCTCATCAGAAGGACTGTGCCAAAAAAATGTGAAGCCTTCAGAGGTCTCCTGCAGCAAATTGGAGTAATTAGAAGCAAGAATTCTGCCTAACAGCTTCAACTGCTGCAGTGGAGCTGGAGATCATCCCAAAGCCTGCAGAAACTGAAGGACCAACGCCTGTCCAGATTCAACGCTGCCTTGGCTAAACTATCAACACTCTGAAGAAGCCCTGTGGTTTGGGGCTCTGTGGAGAGCGCAGCAGCAGCAGCACTGTCAGGTTGGTCCAGCACTGCTGAGGCTTCTGGAGATACATTGATCATAAGTACACAGTCAGAGAGTTGGTCTGAACAACTATGGGTCAAAGTTGGCTGCCCAGGGAGGTGGTGGAGTCCCCAGCCCTAGAGGCCACAGGCTCATAGGGTGTTAGGGGCCAGAAGGGACCTCTGGAGATCATCAGGTGTTCAAAAAAAAACCTTGGATGTGGCACTTGGAGCCATGGTTTAGTTGTCAGGAGGTGTTAGGGATTAGGTAATAGGTTGGACTTGGAGATCTTTGAGGTCTTTTCCAACATGATAGATTCTGTGATTCTGTGAGTCCAAGCCCCCTGCCAGAGCAGGACCAGAGGATCCAGCACAGGTCACACAGGAATGCATCCAGAGGGGCTGCTGGAAAGTCTCCAGAGAAGGAGACTCCACAACCCCTCTGGGCAGCCTGCTCCAGTGCTCTGTGACCCTCCCAGTGAAGAAGTTCCTCCTCATGTTGAGGTGGAACCTCCTGTGCTGGAGTTTCTATCCATTGCCCCTTGTCCTGTCACAGGGTGCAAGTGAGCAGAGCCTGTCCCCTGCCTCTTGACCCCCAGCCCTCAGATATTGACAAACATTGATCAAATCCCCTCTCAGTCTTCTCTCCAGACTAACCACCCCCAGGGCTCTCAGCCTCTCCTCATGGGGCAGTGCTCCAATCCCTTCAGCATCCTTGGAGCCCTCCCTTGGACTCTCTCCAGCAGATCCCTCTCCCTCTTGACCTGGGGAGCCCAGAACTGGATGCAAGATTCCAGGTGAGGTCTCAGCAGGGCAGAGCAGAGGTGTTCAGGAAAGGTGTGGCCATGGCTCTTGGGGCCATGGTTTGGTGGCCATGGTGGTGCTGGGTTGCTGGCTGGAAGATCCTGGAGGGCTTTTCCGGTCCACACCATTCTGTGAATCTATGATCTCTGTGCATCCCACTCTGGCTTGCTTCTTTCTTTCTTTCTTTCTTTCTGTCTTTCTTTCTCTTTCTGTCTTTCTTTCTCTTTCTGTCTTTCTTTCTCTTTCTGTCTTTCTTTCTCTTTCTGTCTGTCTTTCTCTTTCTGTCTGTCTGTCTTTCTCTTTCTTTCTGTCTGTCTGTCTTTCTGTCTGTCTTTCTGTCTGTCTGTCTGTCTTTCTGTCTGTCTGTCTGTCTGTCTTTCTGTCTGTCTTTCTGTCTGTCTTTCTGTCTTTCTGTCTGTCTTTCTGTCTGTCTGTCTGTCTGTCTGTCTTTCTGTCTGTCTTTCTGTCTGTCTTTCTGTCTGTCTTTCTGTCTTTCTGTCTTTCTCTCTGACTGTCTTTCTGTCTCTCTGACTGTCTTTCTGTCTCTCTGTCTTTGTCTGTCTGTCTTTGTCTGTCTGTCTTTGTCTGTCTGTCTTTCTGTCTGTCTGTCTTTCTGTCTGTCTGTCTGTCTGTCTTTCTGTCTGTCTGTCTTTCTGTCTGTCTTTCTGTCTGTCTTTCTGTCTGTCTGTCTTTCTGTCTTTCTGTCTGTCTTTCTATCTGTCTTTCTGTCTGTCTCTCTGACTGTCTTTCTGTCTTTCTGTCTTTCTGTCTGTCTGTCTGTCTTTCTGTCTCTCTGTCTTTCTGTCTGTCTGTCTGTCTTTCTGTCTCTCTGTCTTTCTGTCTGTCTGTCTGTCTTTCTGTCTCTCTGTCTTTCTGTCTGTCTGTCTTAGAATTCCACAGGTTTTATGCTTCTGCTTTTCCAGCTTGGGGGTTGCTTTGACTTGATGCAACTCCTCCAAGCTTTTTGGGTGGTAGCCAGGCTTTATTTTTGTCTGAAGCTAGGCTCAGGTAGCAGACCCTTGTTGAAGGCTACTCCATTAGTTACATTTCTTTTGTTTGTGCCCTTTTGTTTTGCTACTAAAGAATAATATTTCTGCACAATAGCTACAGTAAAGTAAATATTTACCTTTTTTTCTTCCCTGGACTAACATCTCCATTCACTTGCCTGCACCTCTGGTAGCTGAGGGGCAGCAGTGAATTGATTAACTCCTTGGGTGCACTGCTCTTGAAGGCTGCAGTATTTGACCATTTGTGGCACCTTGTGGTGGAGAGGCTCCAGAGGAGGCCACCAAGGTGATCAGAAGGCTGGAGAACCTCACCTGTGGGGACAGCTGGGAGAGTTGGGGCTGTTCAGCCTGGAGAAGAGAAGGCTCCCAGGAGACCTTCTTGTGGCTTTACAACATCTGAAGGGGGCTGAAAGAAAGCTGGGGAGGGACTTTTCAGGGTGTCAGGGAGTGATGGGACTAGGGGGAATGGAGCAAAACTAGAAGTGGGGAGATTCAGATTGGATGTTAGGAAGAAATTCTTCCCCAGGAGGGTGGTGAGACACTGGCATAGGTTGCCCAGGGAGGTGGTGGAAGCCTCATCCCTGGAGGTGTTTGCAGCCAGGCTGGAGGTGGCTGTGAGCAACCTGCTGTGGTGTGAGGTGTCCCTGCCCATGGCAGGGGGTTGGAACTGGCTGAGCCTTGAGCTCCCTTCCAACCCTGACAACAGTTCTGTGATTCCATGATACCTAGAAAAACTAAATATTGATTTATACAGAACCTGTGTATTTGGTAAAAAAGTCAAGAGCCAGTGGAGGAAGCTGAGCACCATGAGACACTGCACCAAGCTGCCCTGGGAGGAGGCTGGGGCCACATCCCTGCAGATATTCCAGGGCAAACTTGGTGGGGGCCTGAGCAACCTGATCTACTTGGAGGTGTCCCTGCTGACTGCATGGAGGGGGTGGGCAAGATGCCCTCTGAGGGTCCCTTCCAGCCTGATCAATTCAGTGGAAGTTCACATCCAGCATCCAGAGTGCTCAGTGGTGTCCAGTGACAGGACAAGGGGTGATGGACACAAACCTGGAGCACAGGAGGTTCCATGCAAACAGGAGGGGAAAAAATTCTCCACTTGGAGGGTGGCAGAGCATTGAGACCATGCTGCTGATGGATTCTCCTTCTCTGGAGGCATTCAAAGCAGTGTTCCTGTGTGGTGGTTTACTCTGGGTGCTCCTCCTCTAGCAGTGGCTTGGTCTTGCTAACCTTCAGGGCTCCCTTCCAAGCCCTGCCATCCTGTGATTCTACAAATCCCTCTTTACCTCATGCAAAACTCTCTCAGATTGGCTCCCTTTCCAGTTGGTATTGTTCAGATAATTATATTTAGCTGGGGTCAGGGTTTGGATAATGCTTTCCCAGCCCCTGGGTTTATTAACTGGCTCCAGGACCAGACCACAATGTCAAACAGTCCAAAGAGGTTTCATGTTTACTCTGTCTTTGGGCTATTTTCAGCTGGGCTGCTCCCTCCTGCTGCAGTCTAATCAATGCAGCCATTTGATAAGTGCTTCTCCACGATGGGACTTGCCTGATTTGCTGCAGCTTTAGCTCTCCAAACACAAACAGCCACTCAAAATGCAGAGTTCTTCAGCTGGGGCTCCCTTCTCCCACAGCCAGCCACTTCCCAGCTCCAAGCAGCAAACCACAGTTAAAACAGTAACAAAGAGATGCTGTACACAGCCAGGATCACATCTGAGAGCAACAGCTGGGTGTGTTAGTGTCAGCAGCCAAAGCATCCTGCTTTTAGAGCAGGCTTTGCCCTGGCTTTGGTGTTTTGGTCACCCTGGCTACCTGCAGCAGCCCACTGACTGCAGTGGAGCAGGGCAGAACAGCAACGCAGCTGAACTCTCTTCAGGGCTCAAGAAGGACCTTTGCTGCTGAAGGCTCTGGAGAACAGGGCTGGGGAGGAGCAGCTGAGGGAGCTGAGGGTGTTTGGTGTGGAGAGGAGGAGGCTGATGGAGACCTCATTGCTCTCTGCAGCTCCCTGAGAGGAGGTTGGAGCCAGGTGTAGGTTGGGCTCTGCTCCCTAGTCTCAGGGGATAGAAGGAGAGGCAATGGCCTGAAATTGTGCCAGGGGAGGGTTAGGTTGGAGATGAGGAAAAATTTCTTTGCTGCAAGAGTGGTTAGGGATTGGAAGAGGCTGCCCAGGGAGGTGGTGGAGTCCCCATCCTTAGAGGGGCTCAAGAAATGTGGGGGCCATGGTTTAGTGGCCACGGTGTGCAGGGCTGCTGCTTCCCTTTCAGAGTCCCCTTGCCTCCTCACACTGCAGAGCTTCTGAGGCTTTGGTGGAGCACCAAAGCATTAGGGAGGGGTTTTAGTGCCTGAGTGACCTCTGCTAGCTGGCTTCCAGCTGCTCCTGCATGATGCCAGTCTGCTCTGAAGACTCCAATTAAAGAGAAGAAAATATCCAGAGAAGCATTTTGTGTGCCTGGGCTTTGTCCAGGCTGAATGCCCATGGAAGAGCCCAGAGGAGTGTGAAATGCAGTGGAGAAGGAATGGAGGATGGATGCTGGCAAGGGTGTATGGAAAGAGATGAAGAGGAATTCAAGAGCAGCCACCCTTAATGTGAGACAGAGAGCATCAGCACAAGGAACCTTCCCCCTTACAAGAGGCTGAAGGCAGAAACTGCTAACTTGGACACATGCTGGAGCTCTGGGGCTTCAGGACATGTGTTTTGAGGTTTCCCAGTCACTGAGAGATAGTGGAAAAATGTTTTCCTAGATATTAATATTGTCCTGGTTGTAAAATATATTCCTAGAGCAAGAACTCATTTTAGAGGACTCTAGCAAGTCTGCCTTTTTCTTGTTAAAAAGCCAAACAAACAGAGAGCTTTTGTCTATTAAGGACAGATGGTGGTGGGCTGAAGGCAAGCCTGAGAGAGCAGGAGAGGCTCAGGCTCTGCTCTAGGACTTCCAGAAGAAGACACCTTGGGTTGTTCTGAACTGCCAGGGGAGCTCCTGTGAAGAGAGAGCCTTTGAAATACGAAGGGAAAGGCTGCTCAGCTGAGACCAGGAAGGCAAAGAGTCTTTTACTAAGGGGTTGCTCCAGTCAGCAGAAGGTTTTCCAGAAGGCTTTTCCAGCTGTCAGGAAGTCTTCTTTCCTGCCACACTTCTTTTCACTGGGCTCCTCTTCTCTTTCTTTCTTCTTGCTGCACAAACATCCTTGATTAGTCACAGAACTGTCTGGGCTGGAAAAGACCTCTAAGGTCATTCATCCCAACCAGCAACCCAACCCCACCATGGCCATCAAACCATGGCCCCAAGTGCCATCCCCACAGGTTTCTTGGACACCTCCAGGGATGGGGACTCCACCACCTCCCTGGGCAGCCTCTTCCAATCCCTGACCATTCTTGCAGCAAAGAAATTTTTCCTCCTCTCCAACCTAACCCTCCCCTGGCACAATTTCAGGCCATTGCTTCTCTTTCTATCACCTGATTCTGGGGGGAAGA
The DNA here is from genome assembly GCF_027791375.1 of Indicator indicator. Classification (NCBI taxonomy): domain Eukaryota; kingdom Metazoa; phylum Chordata; class Aves; order Piciformes; family Indicatoridae; genus Indicator; species Indicator indicator. Next base: position 2,334,727 of record NC_072034.1, read on the forward strand.
GCCCAAGCCCCACCTCACTGCAGCCTCCTCCTGGGGAGCTGCAGAGAGCAATGAGGTCTCAGCCTCCACTTCTGCACAGCTGCTCCTCCCCAGCCCTGCTCTCCAGACCCTTTAGGATCCAAGACTGAAGAGAAGACCTTTAAGATCATCAACTATCACCTGATTGGAGACTGATCCCCACCTCACTCCAACCTTCTTCTAGGGTACACCTCTCTGATGTACCGACACCTCCGTAAGGCTGGCTGCTCTCCTGCTAGCAACCTAAGGAACTACACTGAGGACCTTCTCTTGTGTCCCTGGACAAAAATCTGTGAGTGCTTTGGTGTAGGTAGAGCAGGAGGCACCCCAAGCACTCCAGTGGTGCTTGGGGAAGTCATCTGAAGTGGAGCAGGAGGCGAGTGCCGAGCTGCTGACTCACGCCGGGTGGGCAGCTCCAGTTAGCTTGGGCCAGCTGGATGCAAACCAGAGTGCAGATGGATAACATCAGGGAAAGCCTGGATGAAAAACAAGTGAGGATGCTGGGCTGGGGCAGGAGAAGGGCTGTGAATGATATTAGAGAAGAAATCAAAAGGAGAATAAAACATCTCCTTGCGCTGTCAGCACTTCAAAGCGACCCAGGGAGCTAAGGGGAAGCCCAGGGGAGCCAACAGCCTCCAGTTGCCTGCTGTGGTCCTTGGACTGGGCCCACTAAGTGGACTCCCTTTTGCTTCCAGGGTCTGGGGAGAAAGGCAGCTAATTTAGATGCTCTTTGGGGGCAAAAAGACAAATATTTTATTGGCCCAAAGTGATTGTGAGTCCTGAGTGTTTGAGGATATTTTCAGTGCTGGCCGGAGGGAGACCGTGTTCCTGCAGGCTTTGAATCCTCACTGCTTCTCTCCATGCCAGACCATAACTTCATTGCCTTGGGGCCTGGCCTGGAAGCCAAGCCATTTGCTGCAGCTGAGTGGAGGGGCTGTGTGGAAGGCAGGTGGAGATGGGATGTGCTAAAGCTCCTTGGTAAGTGGGAAGCAGCCACGGAGCTCTCCACAGCTCCCTTCAGGTGAATTTGCCCAGTGGCCATTCTGCTTGGCTGTCCTCCTGTGGCCACAGCCTCATCTCCCCCTTTCTGGCTGCATGTGGCACCATGTCCCCCTCACCTTGCCAGGGCATAGGATCTCCAGTTTCTTCTCCATGACATCCCTCAGCAGCCACCAGGCTCAGGCCCTTTGACTGCACAGGGAGCTCTGCTTTTCCTAGCAACCTGGAGCAGACCTCACTCCAAGCTTCCTGTTGGCTTGGAACTCCTGCAAGTCAAAAATTCCTGCTAGGACAGAGGTTTGAGAGCAGAGAGCTGCTGCTGAAGGAAGAGGTTTCTCTTCTCAACAGCTGCTTCCCCACCTCACTGCAATGTCTCCCTGCTGCCCATGCCAGCAAGAGCAGTGCAAGTCCACAGCTTTAGAGCTTGTGACTCTTTATTGCTGCTTGCTCCTGGTTGGAGTTACTCTCCCCTCTGCTCCACCACAGCCAGGCAGCTGTGGTAGCTTCCCCTCTTCCCCAGCACACAATTCTTGTCCTCCTCTCTCACAAACCCCTTCTTTTCCTTTTTCCCCTGCCCAGAAGCAGGCAGCAGCTCTGCTGAATGGATTTCTCCACAAGGTTGCTTTCCAGGTCAGGAGGTTAGCTTCCTTTTTTGTCTTTTCTGTGCCTTCAGCTGCTTCAGAAGAGCTCCTCTGTGTTGTCCTCCTGCATTGTAAAGGCTGGGAAGAATGAGAAGCCCCAAGCCCTCCATTAATCCACAGGCAAAGTGCTGTCCAGGCAGCTGCAGTGAAAGCTCTCCCATGCTGCCCTGGAAATAACCCCAGCCTTGACGTGATAGGATGACCCTAGGTAAGGTCAGAAGCTCAGTTCTCCTTTTCTTTTTAAGCTTCTGGTTTTTGAACAGTGTTTGGGGTTGTATTCTGTGGTTATCTTGATCTCCTGAAGCAGATGGGATCCTCAGAGGGAGCAAGTGGGGAGAAGTGGAGTCAGGAGAGGCAGAGGCTTGTCTGCTGAACATTGCTGCTCTCACATCTCAATTTATTGTTCTTTTGCCTTCAATATTTAACTACCATGACCCCAAGTGAGAGCAGGAAGCAGTGTCAGGACTTTAGCTTAAGCTGCTTTGCAGGGACAAAGCACCTGTTTTAATTCCTGCTGGAAATGGAAGTGATTTGGAAGTGTCCCAGCAAATCCAAGCCGGAGTGCTGAGACCTGGCTGCTGGTGTCCTTCCTGGGTGGGTTTGGATGAGCTCTGTGAGAGGAGGAAGCTCCTGCCTGGCAGCTTCAGGAGGACCTGAGAAAGCTCAGTGTCTCTGTGCTGATGCACTTAACTGGGTATGGCACTTAAATGAGCCTCAGGTCAAAGCTCTTGCATCTCCTCTGCCACTCCTGTTTGTGCTCCCCTTTGGGGTGCACCTGGAGTGGAGGGGGCTGTGCAGGGAACTGTTTGGCAAAACAGAACTGATGGTGCTAGAGCTTGACTTCACCCCCTGGGCCAACTCAGGACCAATGTCTACATCTACAGGACCTTCAAGATCAGCCACTTCCAACCCCCTGCCATGGGCAGGGACACCTCCCACCAGCCCACCTTGCTCAAGGGTTCATCCAGCCTGGCCTGGAACACCTCCAGGGAGAGGACATCCACAGCCTCCCTGGGCAACCTGTGCCAGTGTCTCCCCACCCTCACTGCAAACAATTTCTTCCTCATCTCCAGTCTCAATCTCCCTTCTTCCAGCTCACAGCCATCATCCTGTCACTTCCAGCCGTTGTCCAAATTCCCTCCCCAGCTCTCCTGGAGCCCCTTCAGGTACTGGAAGGTTGCTCTAAGATCTCCCTGGAGTCTTCTCCAAGCTGAAGAGCCCCAACTCTCCCAGCCTGTCCCCACAGGGGAGGTTCTCTAGCCTCTGATCATCTTTGTGGCTGCCTCTGGACCTGCTCCAGCAGCTCCACATCCCTCTTAAGCTGAACCCCAGAACTGGAGGCAGTGCTGCAGGTGGGGTCTGAGCAGAGCAGAGGGGCAGAATCCCCTCCCTGTGCTGCTGCTCTCCCTGCTCTGGATGCAGCTCAGCACACAGCTGCCTGCTGGGCTGCCAGGGACCATTGCCGGCTCCTGGGGAGTTTGTCACTGACTTACACCTCCAAGTCCTTCTCCTGAGGGCTGCTCTGCAGCCACTCCATGGCCAGCCTATGCTTGTGCCAGCCTGTATTTAATGCCAAGACAGTGTCAGAAGCTGTTTGCCCTTTTGTCCTGGTCAGGGCAGTGGTGGAGTCACCATCCCTGCAGGTGGTTAAGCAGCCTGTGGAGCTGGTGCTCAGGGACATGGTTTAGTGGTGACCTTGCAGTGCTGAGTCAAAGGCTGGGCTGGATCATCTTGAAGGTCTCTTCCAGCCAGAGATATTCTGTGATTCTTTGAGTCTTTCATGACATCCCCTGGCACAACATAATGCAAATGATGATGTCTAGGGGGTGGGACACAGCCTGCAGCTTGAGCCTGGCTAGGATGTCCTTGGAGCTGCTGGCAGTGTGCAGGAACAGGGCTGCCTCTGGGGTTCCAACCATGGTCAGTACTGAAATGCTTCCAGCAGGGACACCTGGCAGCCATCCTCCCCTGGCTGCTTTTATTCTTGTGACACAGGGTTGCCTTTGGGAACAGAGCCAAGGAGATGGGAGTGACAACAGCTGCTGAGATGCTGGCCCTGGTGTGTTCTGTGAGGTAAGCAGACAGCATCAGAACCTTTGGAGCAGGCAGCCTGGAGCTGGAGCAGCCCCAGGCGTGCTCCCTGGGCTGCTGCAGGAGCAGCCTTTCAGCAGGATATTTCTGATTTCTACAGTTCAATTCTCAGCTCTGTGCTGCAGCTTTGCTCTTCCCTGCTTCAGGGAGCTGAGCCAGGGTGGCTGATTTTCATTAGGTCTGAGAGAGGTAAGGGAATGCTGAAGTATGCAACCACCCTCCCTCCTTCCTTCCCTCTCCCCTTACAGAAACTTCTTGTCTTTTTGTTTTGTTTTGTTTTTTATGAATCCCTGGCAGAAGAGGCATCAGAGCACTGAAAAAAAAATATATTCCCCTCCTCACTCTGATGTTACCCTCTCCTTGGAAGTTTCTGTAGGAATGTGAGTGAAACCAAGGGTTATTGCCTTCTACAACCACCTCAGAGGAGGCTGGAGTGAGGTGGGGACAGCCTCCTCTCACATGCAACAAGTGACAAGACAAGGGAAAAGTTGTGCCAAGGGAGGTTCAGGTTGGAGATTAGGAGCAATTCCTTCCCAGCAAGGGTTGTCAGGCTCTGGAAGAGGCTGCCCAGGCAGGTGGTGGAGTCCCCATCCCTGGAGGGATGTGGTTCAGTGGCAGTGGCTCAGCAGCAGTGCTGGGGTTGTGAGCTCTGGGTGAGAGGTTGGGCTTGAAGATCCCAAAGGTCTCTTCCAATCTCAGGAGTTCTATGGTTCTATGGAAGGAAAAGTGTGGAGCTGGTGAAGGTGTCCATGCCAGAGGGCAAGATGCTGCTCTGGTTCACACTATCTTCTGTCTAACCTTACTCCTTTATGAGATGACCTATGAATCAAGCTGCTTCTTGCAGGGCATGGCCTTTGGGAGCAGACTTTGCAGCAGCTTTGGTGCCAATCAGCAGCCTGTGTAGGCTACCCCAGGTTGAAATGTTCACAGCATGTGCCTTGGGGTAGGGTGGCTCAAGGCAGAGGTTGCACTGGTGGCCACAGATGATGCAGAAGCAGCTGCAGGGAAGGAGAAGCTGTGGAAAAGGAGAAGCTGCAGCCAGTCAGTTGCCAGGGTAGGATGTGGGATGTTCCCAGCCTGCTTCACTGGGAACAAACCCAAACATTTCAGGAAGACATTCTGGCCAGTGAGGGTGGGGAGACACTGGAGCAGGCTGCCCCAGGGAGGCTGTGGATGTCCCCTCCCTGGAGGTGTTCAAGGCCAGGTTGGATGAAGCCTTGAGCAACCTGTGCTGGTGGGAGGTGTCCCTGCCCACGGCAGGGGGTTGGAACTGAATCATCTTGAAAGTCCCTTCCAGCCCAACCCATTCTGTGATTCCCCGATTTCTCAGTGTCCTTTTCCTCTGGAGCAAGCTAAGATGGGTGGCCCTGCTTTTCCTAGGAGAATTCTGACAGGGGTCTTCAGACTTGGTGATCTCTTGGTCCTGTCTGTCCCCTCTCTCCTTAGGACAAGAGTCCCTTTGCCCTGCTATAGCACTCTGAGAATCCCTTCCCTCTCCTCCCCACTGTTTTCTGTGCTCTGTGAAGTGTGGCTGAGCACCTTTGCTGAACAGTTCTGGTGGTGCAGCACTTCCATGGGGGTCTGGCTAGGCAGAACTTGGCCACAGAAGTGAGAAACATTTGTGCCTGAGCTGTCATCTGAGGGCAGGAGCAAGGACTTCTGTCATGCTTCCAGTACTTCTGCCCTGCTTTGGTTAGGAGAGCCTGGGAAGGAAAAGTTGCTGAAACCCAATTCCCCTGGCCTGGTTGGCTGCCCTGATGGGAAGGGTTTCTTGGACATGATGGTCTCAGAGGTCTCTTTCCAACCAACCTCAACAGTCCCATGGTTCTATGATCATCTGCCTGGGTATCAAGGAGCTTGCCCAGCTCTCCACCATCCAGGAGGTGCTTGGCAAGCTGGCAATGGGGGATTTTGACAGCCAGAAAGATGACAGCAAAATGAAGCATGGATAGCACCCAGCAGCTTCTGCTGAGGCACTGAGACAGGTTGCCCAGGGAGGTTGTGGATGCCCCTTCCCTGGAGGGGTTCAAGGCCAGGCTGGATGAGGCCTTGAGCAAGCTGTGCTGGTGGGAGGTGTCCCTGCCCATGGCAGGGGGTTGGAACTGGATGAGCTTGAAGGTCCCTTCCAAGCCAACCCATTGTGTGACTCTATGATGCTGTGATTTGTGTCTGCCCCTCTCACAGAGGCAGCTCTCTGGGGCTCTGCAGGATGAGGAAGGTGTTGTCCCTCTTCAGGAGGCTTCAGGTAAGCACCAGCACTTCAGAGAGCCTTGGGATGCTGCTTGGAGCCCTGCAGCACATCAGGGAGGCTGCCTCAGCAGTTCCAGGAACCTCTTGCAACACGAGAACCACAGACTCCTGTATCAGCACCAGGAGCTGCTGAAGGCTTGGTCTGCCTGCAGCTTATTTTTAGGAGGCTTTCTGGGGCTGTGTTTGTTCAAGTTCATCTTGATTTGGCAGGCAGCCTTTCAGAACTGACCACCTTCAAACAGGCCCAGCTTTATAGAGTGGATCTCTCAGACTAAATGATCCCAAGAACTCTCCATGGCTCTTGGCTTTCCAGAAGGGTTTTTTGTTGTTGTTTTGGGGTTTTTTTTTTGGTTGTTTTATTTTTTGCAGCTGCAATTTTCATGTCTTGCATTTTTCCCCTCCAGTTTCCTACGTCCTGTGGTTAGATCTCGACCATAAATCTTCAGGCTGCTTTGTTAAAAAGAAAAAAAAATTAATAGGGTCTGCTCTGCTTCTTCATTTAACAAGCTGCAAGATTAATAGTGTCCTTCAAATGATTAAATTGGGGAGTGTGGTTAAATATCCCCAGGTGCAATGCAGCAGGAGGAGGAGAAACAGGAGCCACTTTCATTTCTAGAGCGCTGCCTGGCAGCTCCTGCTGGACACCCTGGTGCTGAGATCTCCTCCCACCATACAGATCATAGAATCATTAAGGTTGCAAGTCCAACCTTCTACCCAACCCCTCCATGACCACCAGACCATGTCTCCAAGGGCCACATCTGCTGAACACCCCCAGGGAAGGGGACTCCACCACCTCCCTGGGCAGCCTCTTCCAATCCCTGACCACTCTTGCAGCAAAGAAATTTTTCCTCATCTCCAACCTAACCCTCCCCTGGTGCAACTTGAGGACATTGCCTCTGGTCCTGTCCTTACAGGCCAACCCCTACCTCACTCCAGCCTCCTCTCAGGGACTTAGAGAGCAATGAGGTCTCCTCTCAGCCTCCTCTTCTCCAGACTAAACACTCCCAGTTCCCTCAGCTGCTCCTCTCCACCGTGCTCCCTTCAAACCCTTCCCCAGCTCTGTTGCCCTTCTCTGGACCTGCTCCAGCCCCTCAATATCTTTCCTATGCTGTGGTTCCCCAAACTGGTGCAGCCTCACCCCAGTGCCCAGTACAGGGGTCTGGGCACTTCCCTACTCCTGCTGGTCACAGCACTTCTTCAGCCAGGATGCTGGTGGCCTTCTTGGCCACCTGGGCACACTGCTGGCTCATATTCAGCCAGCTGTCAACCAGCCCCCCCAGGTTCTTTTCTGCTGGCCACTTTCCCAGCCACTCTGCCCCAAGCCTGGAGCTTTGCATGGGGTTGGTGTGACCCAAGTGCAGGACCCAGCTCTTGGCCTTATTAAACCTCATGCAAGTGACTTTAGCCCATTGGTCCAACCTCTCCAGATCTCTCTGCAGAGCCTTCCTACCCTTCAGATCAACACTCCTGCTTAGTTTTGTGTTGCCTGTAACCTTACTGAGGGTGCACTCAGTTCCCTTGTCTAGATTATTGATAGAGATTTTAAACAGGACCAGCCCCAGCAATGAGTCCTGAGGAACACCACTTGTCACCAGGTGGTAGACACATGGGAAGGGTAACATCAAAACAAAGCCAAACCTTCTTGAGCAGGTTTGGAAATCAAGTGACAGAAGCCATCAGATGGCAAATAAAGGTAAAAACATGGCATTTTGGCAAAAAAGGGGGGGGGGAAAAGGCTTTTGTAGCTTTGGAACTGTGGAACTTGAGATGTCCCATAGTGCAGCTGGGGAGAGGAGGTCATCTTTGGGGTTGTGCTGGTAGGAACAAAGCTGGAAGTGGGGAGATTCAGGCTGGACTTAAGGAAGAAGTTCTTCACCATGAGAGTGGTGAGACCCTGGAATGGGTTGTCCAGGGAGGTGGATGATCTTAGAAGGCTTTTCCAACCCAAACAATTCTATGGTCTAATGGCCATGGTGGTGCTGGGTTGATGGTTGGACTGGATGATCTTAGAAGGCTTTTCCAACCCAAACAATTCTCTGGTTCTATGCTGCTGTCCTTAGTGTGGGTGGTTCAGAGTGGCCTGCAGCACCTTGCTGGTGGCTGGGTGCTGCTCTGGATACCTGTGGGCAAACCATATCTCTTGGCCTTGGCCATGCACTGGCACCCAAGGGAGGCTTGGAAGCAGTTGGACAAATCCTTTCCTTTCTGGATTTCTTTTTGCTTGCTTTTGATTTGTTTAGGTGGTTGAGGCCCCATCCCTGGAGGTGTTTAAGGCCAGGCTGGATGAGGCTCTGGCCAGCCTGATCTGGTGTGAGGTGTCCCTGCCCATGGCAGGGGGGTTGGAACTGGATGATCCTTGTGGTGCCTTCCAACCCTGACTGATTCTATGATTCTGTGACAAGGTGTGGGGCTGCTGGTGGCACCTTTGTTAGCTGTGATGGTGACAAACTGCCAGGAGAGCAGTGACACTCTGGCTGCAGCGAGGAGAATTGCCCAGCTAGGGGCAGGCAGGCAGGGATGGGGATTCATCAGGAACATAACAGTTTGGTTCTTGCCTGTCCAGGCTCTTGGGCTTTGGGTGGTTTGGAGGGGGTGTTTTGTAGCCTGACTTCAGCCCTCCAAGGGAAAGGTCTTTGTGCCTGGCCTGTCTATTGTGTGTGCTCACAATGCCCACCACAACGGGGCTGCAGCCCCTGAATGGGCCCTCCAGGCATCGCAGAAAGGCAAAGAGAAACAAATTTCTCTTTTCAGACGGATGCGGTGCTAAAAGGCCGGCTGACGGTCCTTCAGGTTCGGCCCTCCCGCCGCAGGCGGCTCCAATCGCTCGGGATAACAAACGCTTCTCCTTTTCCCCCCTGCAGGCATGGGTTGGCAGGCTGGAAACCCGACCAGGTCGTGGGCACCGGCGCTGCCTTCACCGCAACGAGCCCCGCGGCCCTGCTGTCCCTGCCTCTCGGCTGCCTTTGTGCTCAGGATATGCTTCGGGCAGAAGGAAAAGCTGAAGCCTAGAGTGTTAGTTATTCAAGGAAGTCCAGCTAGGACACCAGAGCCAAATTTCAGCAGAGATGAGATGAGTAACAGGCTGTGGCTTTAATGGGAAAGATTAAGAGACGGGGGGGAGGGGGGGGAAGGAAGAAGATAGAAGCCCAAGGTAGCTTCTCTGGGCTTCCTTGTACCTTTCTCTGAAGCAGCCTGCATTGGTTTTCTTCAGGAGACAGGTCCTCCATGGCCCACAGCAGTTCCTTTCACAGAATCACAGAATGGGTAGGGGTTGGAAAGGACCTCTGGAGATCATCCAGTCATAGAATCATAGAACTGATTCAGCTGGAAGAGACCTCCAAGGTCATCAAGTCCAACCAAACACCACCATGGCTATTAAACCACGTCCCAAAATGCCATGTCCACACATTTCTTGAACACCTCCAGGGGTGGGGACTCCACCACCTCCCTGGGCAGCCCAGTCCAACCCCCCTGCCAAGGCAGGGTCACTTAGGGCAGGAACACACCCAGGTGGAGGCATCTCCACAGATGGAGACTCCACCACCTCTCTGGGCAGCCTGCTCCAGGGCTTTAATACCCTATGTTTAGATGGAACTTCTGATGGTCAAGTTTGTGCCCATTACCCCTGGTCTTGTCCTGAAAACAGGCAACCCTCTACATGATGCTTAGAAGCTATTTTTAGTTTCCTAAAGCAGGTGCTCCAAGGGGGTGGCTCTGCCATCTCCAGCAGGCAGCTTGGTTGGCCCCTGGCTAAATTGCAGCATTGGAACAGGACTGATGCTCTCCAAACTGGCCACAGTTAAGAGGGAGAGCTCCTCAAATGCAGGTGAGCAAAGAACCTGGTAGCTCAGCAGCTCAGTGAATTCTCCTGAGCCCCTAAACCTCAGGAAATGTCATTGCAGAGCCAAGTGTGTGAGTGCTTGGTGCAGACTGTCTGGACTCTAGATATCAATTCCTAGATGTTAGAGTGAAGGTCACCAGGGACTTGGCTCAAAAAAACCCCAAAACCCAAAACACTTTATTATTTGACAGTTTGGCTGCACTAAGCATTGCCAAACCTGCTGGGCACTTCACTTCCCCTGGCTCCACAAAGGGAACAGTCTTGAAAGCTTTTTGGTTCGAATTCTTGTTCCAACTAACATTGGCTTTGAATTTTGTTCTGTCCTTGCAGCTACTTCTGCTGTGGCACGAGGTGAGATTCCACCAGGACCACCTTCCAAAGCCTCTGCCATCAGGTAATGCCCCATTTTACTGCAGTGCTGACTCCCAGAAGTATTCTTCTTGCCATGAAGGGTTTGGGGGTTTTTTGTTTGTTTTAATCCATGGCTCCAGAATTCAACCCTGTGTAAATCCCTGGAGGCTTTCAGTGCCTCTTTGCTTCAGGGCCTAACCTCAGGTTCATCAAATATTTGTAAGCTGCCAGCCTAGAGCATCAGCAGAGGCTGCTGAGATGCAGAAAGCCCATCTGATGTGTTAGATAACGTTGGAGCTGCAAACATGGACCAGGTTTTCAACAGATACAGAGACATGGCATGGGTGAGGACATGTGTCTGTAGCAGACTTGCAGACCACAGTGACTGATGGAAGCAGGGCCAGGCTTGGCTGTTGGATGAGGAATGGCTTTACTTGGCCTATCATAGAATCACAGAAGTGTTAGGGTTGGAAGGGACCTCAAGGCTCAGCCAGCTCCAACCCCTCTGCCATGAGCAGGGACACCTCACACCAGAGCAGGCTGCTCACAGCCACATCCAGCCTGGCTGCAAAAACCTCCAGGGATGAGGCTTCCACCACCTCCCTGGGCAACCTGTGCCAGTCCCTCACCACCCTCATGGGGAAGAATTTCTTCCTAATGTCCAGTCTGAATCTTCCCACTTCTAGTTTTCTTCTATTCCCTCCAGTCCTATAATTACCTGACACCCTAAAAAGTCCCTTCCCAGCTTTCTTATAGCCCCCTGCAGATACTGGAAGGCCACAATAAGGTCTCTTCAGAGCCTTCTCTTCTCCAGACTGAACAGCCCCAACCTTCTCAGTCTGTCCTCCTAGGAGAGGAGCTCCAGCCCTCTGCTCATCCTTGCGACCCTTCTCTGGACATGTTCCAGCACCTCCAGATCCTTCTTGTAATAGGGACTCCAGAAGTGGCCACAGTACTCCAGGTGGGGTCTCACCAGAGTGGAGTAGAGGGGGAGAATCACCTTCCTCGACCTGATGATTTCCCTTTGCTCCAGCCTTGTTCCCTATGAGAAACAGCTGCCGAGCCATCTCGTTCTAGCATCTTTTTGCTCTCCTACAACTTTCTGTCCAGCCTTCGTTCTTTGCTCTCCCCAGGGAACTCATTTCTCCGTGTGTAACTTTTCACCTCTGTCCCTTCGCTGCCGGTGGCCGAAGCTCTCCCCGGCGTGCAGGGGGCGTGATCCCGTCCAACCCCCACCCCCGACCGGAGCCGTGCCGAGCCGAGTCGCGCCGGCCCCTGACGTGGACGGTGCCGAAGGCGGGGCCGCGCCCGGGGGCCGCACCGGCTTTATTAACGCCGCAGGTCGCGATGCGCGGCCCAGGCAGGGGCGCAGCGAGCAACAGGAGGCGGCGCGGACGCTCACTGCCCGCCGCTGCCGCCTCCGCCCGGCCCGGCCGCCGGCCCCGGGACTCCCCGGGGAGGGGAGGGGAGGCGGGGTGGGGGGGGCGCGCGGCTGAAGCAGCGGCGGCGGACGGGAGAGGAGGCGGCGGAAGGGCCGAGGAGGAGCGCGGCGGGGGCCGGCAGCGTGCGGTGAGGCTGGGCGGCGGTCCCCGTGATGCTGCTCCTGCCCCTGTGGGTAGTGGCAGCCGCGCTCCTGGGGCTCCGCGCCGCCGCCGGACGGCAGGTGAGTGAGGCAAGCGGGCAAGCGGGGCGGCAGCGGGGGTGGCGGGGTGGGGGACACACACGCACCGGGTCCTGCCCCACCTTCGCCTCCCCGCCGGTCCCTCTGCCAGCGGGCCCGGGAGGCTGCCGGAGCTGTCGCCGAACACCTTCCCTCGGTCCCCGGCCAGGGGAGCTGCGGCTGTCCCCGGAGCTCGGCTGGAAGAGCCGGGACACGGCGGCCCGCGGCTGGGGGTAGGCTCCCGTGGGCAGGGTCCCGAGGGTGGGTGTCTGTCCCTCTCTCCCTTTGCAGATCTCAGCGTCCGGCTTTCACCTCTCCGGCACCGAGCTCGGAGCTGCAGTTACCGGGCGTGCAGCATCCCCGCTGCCGGGTCTGGTCCCGTAGCCCCAGCCGCGCTGGTGCCACGGTGGTGATGAGCTGGCGTTGGCAGCCAGCTGCCGCCAGCGCTGTCCTTGCTGCCGCTTGGAAGGGTCAGTTCCCTTTCCAGCTCCTCAGCATGGAGACGAACCAGAAGTTGGTCCCCACGCGTGGCCCTGTGCTTCACGGCACCCATCACTCGGATGGCCTCTCTCTGGCCACTGAAGCTCCTTTCTGGTGCAAGAGATGTGTGGAACAGGGTGCTCAGAAGGAGGATCTCCCTGCAGCTCCCTTGCTGCTGGGCTTCACTCTGATAGTACAGGCGTGGGAGCAGCTGTTTGTTCACTTAGGGAAAAGTGCCACCCCCAGAAACCAAATACCAGAGATGTAAAGAATGGTGCAATACAGAACAAGTCATTTTCCAGCCTCCTGGAAGCTCACTACTGTCACACAGTGCACACTAATCCCCCCAGCAACTTCCTACATGTGTTTCTTTTCTCTCTCTTTTTTTCCAGGCTGACAAAGAACAGCAGATCCAAACAGGTAAGGGCTTTTTCAACTCTTACTGCTGCTGCCAAAATGGGGAATAGGAGAAGGAAAGTCCACAAAGTGGCTCATTTGCTGGCAGAATGATCTGTATGCAGGCCAGCCCTCCCTCCTGTACCCCCCCACCACACCAGTGCCACCCAGGAGCATTGTGATGTGGCATGACTTGAATTTGCAAGCCCTCTCTTTGTGCATTTCTACATCCCCCACGGGTTTGGGCTGCCCTGCTGAAAACAGAAAGCAAGAGGAGGTTAAAATTGCAGCATGCCCCTCTGAATGGGATGGCAAATCAAGCCTGGAATATGACAGCAAATCTGGGTCAGACACTTTGTCCTCAGTTCTGGATCGAGGAGGAAATGCTTCCCCTGAATGGGGCCTGAAATTGTGCCAGGGGAGGGTTAGGTTGGAGAGGAGGAACAATTCCTTTGCTGCAAGAGTGGTCAGGGATTGGAAGAGGCTGCCCAGGGAAGTGGTGGAATCTGTGGCCATGACACTTGGGGCCACGGTTTGGTGGCTGTGGTGGTGGTGGTGGGCTAATGGTTGGGTTGGCTGATCTTGGAGGTCTTTTCCAACCCAAACAATTCTGAGTTTCTACCCTGTTTGGCTGGGGCCTTCATCCCATTTTTCTTCTGTATTGGAGGGGGCTCAACCTTGTCTTTGAGCTGGAAAAACCACATCTAATGCCAAGGCCTCTTGCTGTGCCATGGATGGCACCTTGTGTGGCTGTGTGCCTCTTGATGAGTCTTAGGTGGTGCTCTTGGGGAGAGGAAAGTGCAGTGCAGCAAGGCTGGGGTCTGCTGGGCGAGGTGCTTGTGGTGCCCCTGGGTGCTTCATGGTGAAGCTGAAGCCTCTCCAACTCTTCTCTAAAGATAGGAAGCTTTGTTTGGTCAGCAGGATGTGAGCACAGTTTAGTTTCTAACATAAGTTAGTGCTCCATGGGATGGAAGAGGCTGTGGAGGGATCGCTGTGGGATAGAAAAAGTTATGGAGGGATCTCTGTGGGATGGAGGAGGTTGTGGAGGGATCTCTGTGGGATGGAGGAGGCTGAGGAGGGATCTCTGTGGGATGGAGGAGGCTGAGGAGGGATCTCTGTGGGATGGAAGAGGCTGAGGAGGGATCTCTGTGGAATGGAAGAAGCTGTGGAGGGATCTCTGTGAGATGGCAGAGGCTGTGGAGGGGTTTCTGTGGGACAGAAAAAGTTATGGAGGGATCTCTGTGGGATGCAGGAGGTTGTGGAGGGATCTCTGTGGGATGCAGGAGGTTATGGAAGGCTCTCCGTGGGATGTAGGAGGTTATGGAGGGATCTCTGTGGGATGGAAGAGGCTGTGGGAGCTGGTGTTCTCTCTCCCAGGGTGCTGGTGCAAGGCTGTGTGCTCTCACACACTCCTTAGCCAAGCTGGATGTGAGAGGAGCCTTTGCAGAGCTGGCTGTGGAGCATCTGCTCCTTGGGAGTGTGCCTGGGGGGAGCTTTCCAAGCAGAGAAGCAGCAGTGCTGGGACCAGACCCCCGGCAGTTCTATTTCCAGTTGCCCTCAGCCCTGCAGTTGTGAGGTTTTGGTGGGGGTTTTGAGCTGAGGCTGTGCACAGAGAAAAATTTCAAGCATTTTCTCTGAATTTTGGAGGTCTTGTCTCAGTTTCAGTCCTGGCAGCAGGTCCTCCTGGGCTTAGGTTGGTTTCCACTGCGCTGGGTGAATAATGGGAGCTGAGACAGCGAGGTGCATTTAAACCTCCCTGGCAAGCAGAGTCCTTTTCCAGTGGTATGCTGAGCCTGGGCTTTATTTCGGGTTGTTTCCAGGAGAAATATATTGTATTTGAATTTCAGAAACCATAAGCTATACAGGAATGTGTCTGCAAATCACAGGCTGCAGCAGGCAGGATGCCTTCAGCTGGGAAAGAACTTTGTGTCCTTCAGCTTTTTCCTTCCCTTCACGGCCCCAGAGCTGCTGTAGTCAGGAACATTTGAGGCACAGGAACTGCAAGAGGGATGCTGCTAGTATGGCAGAGGTGTGTGGGGGGGTGGGGATTGGGCACCTCACACAAAGCCCCCAGGACTGGATTGGTGTGGGACAGGTTCTGGTGGTACCTTGGTAGCTTTGGCAGCTGATTTCATCTTGCTTTCCCTTACCTGTGAAGGAGAAGGTGGGAGGTGAAGAGGATGTTGGCTGGTAGGTTTGTCCATTCACAGATCTGTGAGTCTGTGGTCCCAAGTCACAGAATCCCAGAATGCCAGGTTGGAAGGACACCCCCCCCCCGACCTGGGATCATCTGCTCCAACCTTTCTAGGTGATGGTGTGGTTGAACTGAGCTGGCCCAGCACCCTGCCAAGCTGAGGCTGAAAACTGTCCAGTGTAGGGGAACCTGTGAGCAGTGCAGGGCAATGTGCAGCTGGGCAGTGCAGGACCTTCTGGGGATGGAACTTGGTGCTGCTTGGTTGCCTGACAAATTTGGTGGCCTTTTATGATGTGAGCAGCAGGGTGAGGGAGGGGATTCTGTCCCTCTGCTTTGGTCTGCTGAGACCCCACTTGGAGGACTGCCTCCAGTTCTGGGGCCCCCAGCACAAGGACATGGAGCTGCTGGAGAGGGTCCAAAGGAAGCCACAAAGATTATGAGAGGGCTGGAGAACCTCCCCTGTGGGGACAGACTGAGAGCTGGGGCTGTTCAGTCTGGAGAAGAGAAGGCTCCAGGGAGACCTTAGAGCAGCCTTCCAGTACCTGAAGGGGCTCCAGGAGAGCTGGGGAGGGACTTTGGACAAGGGCTGGGAGTGACAGGAGGAGGGACAATGGCTTTGAGCTGGGAGAGGGGAGATTGAGAGTGGAGATGAGGGAAAACTTCTTGAGAGTGAGGGTGGGGAGACACTGGCACAGGTTGCCCAGGGAGGCTGTGGATGTCCCCTCTCTGGAGGTGTTCAAGACCAGGTTGGATGAGGTTTTGAGCAACCTGGGCTGGTGGGAGGTGTCCCTGCCCATGGCAGGGGGTGGCACTGGATGGTCTTGAAGGTCCTTTCCAACCCAACCCATTCTGTGATTCTGTGACTGGTGCCCAGTGAGGCAAGCTGATGGCTCACCTGGGGCTTCTCAGCACGAGCAGAGAGTATCTCAGAGGGCTTTGGGTCAGAACTGGGTGTCTGTTGGCTTCCCAAGGCCAGCAGTGAGTGGCTGTGGCTGGCAGAGATCGATGGTGTTTGTTGAGGGGCAATCCATATTGTCAGAGCAGGGACAGCTGCTGGGTGGGATTTGCCCTGCTCCTGATGGCTTTAAACTGCTCAGAGTTAAGCACTGCTCGCTGCTGTGAGCTGTGCTGTGAGCTGTGCTGCACAAAGGGTGGCTTGCTCAGAGCCTGGAGGTTCAGTGGCAGCAAAGCCTGGGCCAGGATGGCCTCCAAAAGGGCTGTCCTACTTTCAAGTCCCTATGAAGTGTCACTTTGCATCGGGGGTGTAGGTTTTGATTTCGCCCAGGGCTGGCTGCTGTCAGCAGCTAATCTTTTCTCCTAGCCTGGAAAGTCACTTAGGACAAATTAAACCACAGAGGGGTTAGGTTGGGTGTTTGTTTTTGATTTTTTGTTTTTTTGTTTTTTAATTTAGCTATCAGTGAGGAATGTATTAGAGATGGGGAGTTACCCAGGCTTAATTAACTGCCTTAATGAATAATGCACTGCAAGTGCCTGCAAGCTGTCAGGGGGGAATCATCCCCTTGTCACTCATGAAATAGTAAACCTGAAGCTACTGGCCTTTGAGGTGATGCTGTGCCTACTCCTGCCTCAGCCTCCCACAGCAGCACAGCTTCATTGCTGCTTGCTTCTACCTCTGGGATGTGTGACCTGCAGAGCAGCAGGGCCAAGCTGTCCCCCCAACTCCCCTCCCAACCCTTAGCTCAGATAAAAAAAACCCTTCATCTGCAGCTCAGCAGAGGCTGTCAAGAGACTACAACGAATTTCCTGAGCTGCCACTTCAGTTAACCAAAGCTGCTGCAAGGTTCTGAGCTTTGCTGCCTGGCTGGGTGGGTGAGGAGCAGACCAAGCCTAGGTGCACCTAGCTGCAGGAGGTAGCAGTGGAGGAGCAAGTGGCTGTGGCTGGTCCTAATTTAGGCCTGGCCAGGTTTTGTTTGGCTTAATTCAGGAGCTGCCTTTCAGTAGCTGAAGGCATCCCACAGGAAGGCTGCAGAGGGACTTTCCATCAGGGGGTCTAGAACTAGGACAAGAGGGAATGGTTTTAAGTGGAGGGAGAGTGGGTTTAGACTGGATCTTGGGAAGAAGTTCTTCAGTATGAGGGTGGTGAGACTCTGGAAGAGGTTGCCCATGCTGTGGACTGTGGATACCTCCTCCCTGGGGGTCTTTGAGGCCTCCAGCAACTGAGTCTATTTGCAAGGCAACCCTGCCCATGGCAGGGAGGTTGGAGTAGATGATCCCTAAAGTCCCTTTCAACCATTCTGTGATTCTTCTAATTACCTTAGGAGCAAATTCCAACTAATTATTGCAGTGCAGAGTGAGCAACCTGGGCTACTGGAAGGTGTGACAGGGGGGCTGGAACTGGAGGATCTTGAAGGTCCCTTTCAACCCAAGCCCTTCTATGAAGCTGGGCTTTACAAAATCTGAAGGGGGCTGAAAGAAAGCTGGGGAGGGACTTTTGAGGGTGTCAGAGAGTGATGGGACTAGGGGGAATGGAACAAAACTAGAAGTGGGGAGATTCAGATTGGCTGTTAGGAAGAAATTCTTCCCCATGAGGGTGGTGAGACACTGGCATAGGTTGCCCAGGGAGGTGGTGGAAGCCTCATCCCTGGAGGTTTTTGCAGCCAGGCTGGATGTGGCTGTGAGCAACCTGCTGTGGTGTGAGGTGTCCCTGCCCATGGCAGGGGGTTGGAGCTGGCTGAGCCTTGAGCTCCCTTCCAACCCTGACAACAGTTCTGCGATTCCATGATACCTAGAAAAACTAAATATTGATTTACGCAGAACCTGTGTATTTAGTAAAAAAGTCAAGAGCCAGTGGAGGAAGCTGAGCACCATGAGACACTGCACCAAGCTGCCCTGGGAGGAGGCTGAGGCCACATCCCTGCAGATATTCCAGGGCAAACTTGGTGGGGGCCTGAGCAACCTGATCTACTTGGAGGTGTCCCTGCTGACTGAGCAACCTGATCTAGTTGGAGGTGTGACTGCATGGAGGGGGTGGGCAAGATGCCCTCGGAGGGTCCCTTCCAGCCTGATCAATTCAGTGGCAGTTCACATCCAGCATCCTGAGTGCTCAGCAGTATGCTTCTATGCTTGTTTGCACCTTATCCTTGTTTCCCCTTTTGCACTCAATGGTAATGCCTTGACCTTTCCTACCCCATCCCTGGAAAGCCTTCCTAGGCACAGCCTAAACCCGCTGTGCCACGCTGCTTCTCTCGGCAGAGCTTGGGAGCAGCAGGGCCAAGCCCTACGGCTTCGTCATCCCCATCAGCACCGGCGCCGATGGCAGCTACGTTTCCAACGTCCTCTCCGCCAGCCGCCAGAGGAGGTCCCCCCGGGAGGCCTCCCACGGCCCCAGGCAGCTCTACTTCAACGTCACCGCCTTCGGCAGGCAGCTCCACCTCCGCCTGCAGCCCAACGCGCGCCTGCTGGCTCCCGGCGCCACCCTCGAGTGGTCCGAGGGCTCCCTGGGCGCCGCTGCCAACCGGAGTCAGGCCACGGCCGCCGCCCGCGGCTCCCGCAGGACAGAGCCCCTCTGGACCGACTGCGCCTACGTGGGAGACATCACCGACGTCCCCGGCGCCTCCGTGGCCATCAGCAATTGTGATGGGCTGGTAAGGCTTCTGCCAGTGGCACTGCTGATGGCTGCTTTGGCCACCAGCTGGCTGCTTTGGCACGTGGTGTTCGTGTCTGCTCTGGCCATCAAATGTCTGCTTTGGCCACCAAGTCTCTGGTTTGACCCCTGGCATTGATGTCTGGTTTGGCCACCAAATGTCTGGTTTGACCCATGACATTGATGAAGTCTGGTTTGGCCACCAAGTGTCTGGTTTGACCCATGACATTGATGAAGTCTGGTTTGGCCACCAAGTGTCTGGTTTGACCCATGACATTGATGAAGTCTGGTTTGGCCACCAAGTGTCTGGTTTGACCCATGACATTGATGAAGTCTGGTTTGGCCACCAAATGTCTGGTTTGACCCATGACATTGATGAAGTCTGGTTTAACCACCAAGTGTCTGGTTTGACCCATGACATTGATGAAGTCTGGTTTAACCACCAAATGTCATTGATGAAGTCTGGTTTGGCCCATGGCATTGGGGATGTCTGGTTAGACCCATGGCATTGATGAAGTCTGGTTTGGCCACCAAGTGTCTGGTTTGGCCACCAAATGTCTGGTTTGACCCATGGCATTGATGAAGTCTGGTTTGGCCCATGGCATTGGGGATGTCTGGTTAGACCCATGGCATTGATGAAGTCTGGTTTGGCCACCAAGTGTCTGGTTTGGCCATCAAATGTCTGGTTTGACCCATGACATTGATGTCTGGTTTGGCCCCGGCATTGATGATACCTGGTTTGGCCTATGGCATTGATGTCTGGTTTGGCCACTGGTGTCTGGTTTGCCACGTGCCACTGGTGTGTGGTTGGAGGCCTCCAAGCTGCCCTTGGGTGCTGTTTCAACTGCACACATTGCTCCTGGTGTCTTTTAAAGACTTAAAAGTGCTTCTTAAATCCCTTGGAAAAAATCCTAGAACCAGGGAATGATTTGGGCTGGCAAAGCTCTCTGAGATCATCCAGTCCAACCATCAACCCAGCACCACCGTGGCCACCAAACCACAGCCTCAGGTGCCATCTCCACAGGTTTCTTGCACACCTCCTCGGGTACATATTCAGAGTCCTGCAGAATCCCAGCATGGTGGGGTTGGAAGGAACCTCTGGAGATCATCTGGTCCCGACTAGGTCATCTGGTCTAGGGGTCACCTAGAGCAGGTTGCCCAGGGTGGCATCCAGAGGCAGTCCTGCTGCTTTCTTCAGGGATGATCTCTTTGAGTTTGATGAGCAAAGGCCTTCGTGTCACTGCTGTGAGAGACAGAAATCAAACCTGGGTTCTGTTTCCTGGGGATGAGAAGACTCCAGGGAGACCTTAGAGCAGCCTTCCAGTACCTGAAGGGGGCTCCAGGAGAGCTGAGGAGGGACTTTGGACAAGGGCTGGGAGTGACAGGACAAAGGAAAATGGCTTTGAGCTGGGAGAAGGGAGATTGAGACTGGAGGTGAGGAAGAAATCCTTGCCAGTGAGGGTGGGGAGGCTCTGGAACAAGTTGCCCAGGGAGGCTGTGGCTCTCCCCTCCCTGGAGGTGTTCAGGGCCAGGTTGGATGAGACCTTGAGCAAGCTGGGTTGGTGGGAGGTGTCCCTAGGGGCCCATGGCAGGGGGTTGGAACTGGCTGATCTTGAAGGTCCCTTCCAACCCAACTCATTCCATGAGTCTCCCTGGATGGACAGAGCTTCAGGTGTGCTCCTTGCAGTGAGGGAGACCTTTGGGTGAGAGCTGTCTGTGGGCAGCTGTCCTGAATGAAGTTCTGTGAAGTGAGGCAGCAGATGAAGGCAAAGCAATTGGATTGTAACTGCAATGAGCTTAAGGAGTGCAGCAGCTTCAGCATGTGCGGCCATGTGGCTGCCAGGCTGCTCCTGCTGTGCTGGCACTGAACTGCAGTGAAGCAATTGCTGCCTTCACCAGCAGCAGAAGGCAGCAGATGCCAAAGGGGTCCTGAGTGGGGAGCAGGAGGTGCCTGGGTTGTGTGGCTTATTGCCCCTCTTTTCTCACAGCAGGAGAAGCCCTTCAGGTGCTTTCCATGGTTTTACAGAGCCTGGCCCAGCAGGGCCTGTGCTCTTAGTTTGAGCAGGAGAGTGAGGGAATGCTCCTGAGTCACTCTTGTCTGGATTCACCTCAACCCAAGCTGTCTCCTCTAGTCTTTGAGGGGCATCTTCAAGGCCCTGAACCATTGTGGCAGGGTTGGGATCCACCTTTTGGAGCACTGTGCCTTGCTTGCCTGATGTTGCTCTTGCAACAGCCTAAGTGAGTGTGAGATGAAGGATGCTGAGGGGATTCCAAACTCGTTTAGCTTTTCCTCCTGCCAGCTCCAAGGCAGAGGTGACCTGAACTGAGCATTTCTGGTGTCTCTCTTGCTGTGCTCTGCATCTCTCCATCAACCATGCTAGAATCACACAATGCATCAGGTTGGAGGGGACCCTTGAAGCTCATCTTCTCCAACCCCCCTGCACTCAGCAGAGGGACACCTCCAGCTAGAGCAGGCTGCCCAGGGACACATCAAGTTTGACCTTCATGTCTCCAGGGATGGGGTCTCAACCACATCCCTGGGCAACCTGTTTCAGTGTTCCCCCACTCTCATTGTGGAGAACTTCCTCCTGGTGTCCAACCTAGATCCACCCTGAAGAACTTCCTCCTAATGATGTCCAACCTAGATCTACCCTGAAGAACTTTCTCCTGATGATGTCCAACCTAGATCCACCCTGAAGAACTTTCTCCTGATGATGTCCAACCTAGATCCACCCTGAAGAACATTCTCCTGATGATGTCCAACCTAGATCCACCCTGAAGAACTTTCTCCTGATGATGTCCAACCTAGATCCACCCTGAAGAACTTCTTCCTGATGATGTCCAACCTAGATCCACCCTGAAGAACTTCCTCCTGATGATGTCCAACCTAGATCTACCCTGAAGAACTTCCTCCTGGTGATGTCCAACCTACATCTACCCTGAAGAACTTTCTCCTGATGATGTCCAACCTAGATCCACCCTGAAGAACTTCCTCCTGATGATGTCCAACCTAGATCCACCCTGAAGAACTTCCTCCTGATGATGTCCAACCTAGATCCACCCTGAAGAACTTCCTCCTGATGATGTCCAACCTAGATCCACCCTGAAGAACTTCCTCCTGATGATGTCCAACCTAGATCCACCCTGAAGAACTTCCTCCTGATGATGTCCAACCTAGATCCACCCTGAAGAACTTCCTCCTGATGATGTCCAACCTAGATCCACCCTGAAGAACTTCCTCCTGATGATGTCCAACCTAGATCCACCCTGAAGAACTTCCTCCTGATGATGTCCAACCTAGATCCACCCTGAAGAACTTCCTCCTGATGATGTCCAACCTAGATCCACCCTGAAGAACTTCCTCCTGATGATGTCCAACCTAGATCCACCCTGAAGAACTTTCTCCTGATGATGTCCAACCTAGATCCACCCTGAAGAACTTCCTCCTGATGATGTCCAACCTAGATCCACCCTGAAGAACTTCCTCCTGATGATGTCCAACCTACATCTACCCTGAAGAACTTTCTCCTGATGATGTCCAACCTAGATCCACCCTGAAGAACTTCCTCCTGATGATGTCCAACCTACATCTACCCTGAAGAACTTTCTCCTGATGATGTCCAACCTACATCTACCCTGAAGAACTTCCTCCTGATGATGTCCAACCTACATCTACCCTGAAGAACTTCCTCCTGATGATGTCCAACCTACATCTACCCTGACCATTTGGTCCTTGGTGTATCCTAATGATGGGCAGAGTGAGATAGCGTGGCTCAACAGAAACTGGAGCAAGAGTGAGAAATCCCAGGGCCATGTGTCTGTTGGGAGGATTTCTTCTTTGACTTCAAAGGGATTTAGACCCTCTCCAGTGTCTCCAGAAAGCAAAAAGAATCCCCATGGTGGCAATTCACTCCCTAAAGCTTCTAAAAGAGGGTTGAGAAGGAAGAGGAACAAAAAAAGAGCATTTAGCAAAAAAGCCTCAACAGTTTCATTTTTAATCCTGATTTTGTAAGACAGGTAGTGGAGCAAAACGGTTCCAAGGTGTACTTGGGGATGGCTGAATTCCAGCTGGTTTGGGGTTTCTCTGTTGGGTGTGTGGTTGTGGTGAGAGTGAGACTGGAGATTGGGAAGGAATTCTTGGCAGTGAGGGTGGGGAGGCACTGGCACAGGTTGCCCAGGGAGGTTTTAGATGTGCCCTGCCTAGAGGTGTTCAGGGCCAGGTTGGATGAAGCCTTGAGCAAGCTGGGCTGGTGGGAGGTGTCCCTGCCCATGGCAGGGGGTTGGAACTGGCTGAGCTTGGAGGTCCCTTCCAAGCCAACCCATTGTAGGATCAGAACAGCAGTCTGCAGTCAAGCACTGGAGCTGCTGCTGAGGGCCTGGTTGTAGCACATGGGAAGCTCTCTAGGAGGTTAATCCCAGCCTCCTAAATCAGAATGATGTCCACCTGGCAGGCAGCAGTGGCTCAGACTCATTTAGCATTCCTGAATTTGTCTTCCCCTGCCCTGCTGTGTGTTTCCCACAGGAATTCCAGCCTCCCAGTGAACTCCCTTAACCCCTTGTGCCTGCTCCTGCCACTTGCACTCTGCTGTTCTTGGCAGCTCCTGGGACTTATTAACTGGGTTTGATGGGCTGCAGCTGCCTTGTTTGGATGGACAGAGCCCATCTGGGAGCCTCAGCCTGTCCTCCCCCTTTGACTGAGCAGCCTCTGGTCACTCTCAGGCTGGGCTTGGACTTCATCCCTGTCACCTCTCTGGGACAGAGCACTTCCTGCAGCTGTCCTAATCCATAGCAAAGAGGTTTCTCAAAGTTCAGAAGCTCCAGAAGTTGTTAGAATGCAGTGGCATCCTGCCACCACCTCTTCAGGACTTCAGGCTCCTCCTGTAGAAGGAGCATGGTGAGGGGAGGAGGTGGTGACTAAAGTGTCAGTGTGGTGTAAGATAATAGAATGGAGAAACTCTTTGCCTGGTTGGCTTCTCCTTGAAGGAGTCACTCAGAGCAAGCAGATGCTCCATCCTTGCTTTGTGTGGTGCAGTCAGAGCTCCTGCAGAGGGCTGCTCAAGCTCTGTTTGACTTCTTTGTTTCAGGAAGTTCTTCTAACACGCCCAGAGCTGGGCTCGTGATGGATGTGCCTCGTTGCTGGCCCTTGTGTCTCCTTCTCTCCTCCTGCCTTGCCTCTCTCCCATTCTCACCCTTTCCCCTACCAGCCCTCCCTTTTCTTCCACAGCTCTCTTCCAGACTCATTGTTGTGAAGTTTTCTGTGTCACAGTAAAATGCCAAAGAGGTTGTGGCTGCATCAGCTGCTTGGGGAACATTTCATAGATTCATGGATGCACAGAAAGGGTTGGGTTGGAAGAGACCCCCAAGATCATTCAGCTCCAACCCCCTGCCATGGGCAGGGACACCTCCCACCAGCCCAGGTTGCTCAGAGCCTCATCCAGCCTGGCCTTGAGCACCTCCAGGGAGGGGACATCCACAACCTCCCTGGGCAACCTGTGCCAGTGTCTCCCCACCCTCACTGGCCAGCATTTCTTCTTAATCACAGAATCAGCCTGGTTGGAAGAGATCTCCAAGATCCCTATCTAACCAACCCTATCTAATCAACTCATCTCCAGCCTCAATCTGCCCTCTCCCAGCTCCAAGCCATTGTCCCTCCTCTTGTCACTGCATGTCCTTTTTATTTGCAGAAGTTGATATGAGCCTTGTAGAAGATCTGAGCCCTTCCAAGTCCCAGCTCAAGTCCCAGCTCAATTCTTGTCTCTCCCTGCCTCCTGCCCTGTTCCTCAGGGACCCTCATCCTATGAGCAAAGTAAGATTAAACCGAGTTAAACCAGAAGCCCTTTCTCAAAGGTGCAGGGAGAGCCTCTTGGCTTCAGCAGGTGCTCACACCAACCTCTGGCTTGCCTGGGCAGGGGTGGGGAATGGGGAGAACCTCCTTGCTCTCTGCTTAGGGTATGGAGTAGGAAGTAGTACAAAGGGTTGGTGCTCAAAGTTTCCACTTGGTTCTCCACTTGATGTTTGCAAGGTTGGTTGGATCTCTTCTGAAGTGCTGATTTTCCTATGGGCTGCACCTCCCTCTCCCCTTGTTCCAAGGACTGCGTGGTCATAGGAAAAAGTGAAGAGCTGTGCAGCAGAGCTGCCCTGGGCTGAGTGGAGAGACCAAACTGGGCCAAGAGAAGAAGGAGCCACACAAATTCCTTTCATAGCATGGAAATATCCAAGCAGTTTGGGTAAGAGGTTTTCCAGGTGGAAAAAAGATGATTTTTTTTTTTTTTTTTGAATGGAGCACATCAGCAAAAAAGGGCTGGTGGGGCTCCCTGACCTGAAGAGATCCCTCCTGCAGGAGCTGTTCTCCTCCTGCCTGGGCAGGAATGCAGCAGCCCTGCCTGCTGCTGCTGCTGCTTCCCCTTTGCAGAAGGTGCTGAGAAGAGCCCTGGGTAAGGAAAAACTGGGGGTGAGCTTTGATTTGGTTGACTAAATAAGGTGAAGGACCTCACACACCAGCACACCATGGGCCTTGCCTCTCTGACTGTTGAGGGACCATGGCAAAGAGGGCATCAGCAGAGGGGCTGGAACCATAGAATCCTAGAACGGTGGAGGGTTGGAAGGGACCTCTGAAGATCATCTGGTCCAGCCCCCCTGCCAGATCAGGTCACATAGGAACACAGCCAGATGGATCTTGAAAGTCTCCAGAGAGAAGGAGACTCCACAACCCCTCTGGGCAGCCTGTTCCAGGGCTCCAGCACCCTCAGAGCAAGGAAATTGCTCCTCATGTTGAGAATGAACTTCTCTGGGTTCCAGTTTGTGTCCATTGCCCCTTGTCCTGTCACAGGACACCACTGCAAAGAGCCTGGCCCCTGCTTCTTGCCCCCCACCGTGCGGAGATTTATAAGCATTCCTAAGATCCCCTCTCAGCCTTCTCTTCTCCAGACTGAAAGAGATCTCTTGGCCCTTGGAGTATGACTCAGGACCAAGAAGATCCCTTCTGAGAAAAGGACTCAAGGTCAATTTGGAGACTTTTTTTTCTCCTTCTCTCTGGGAGCCTTCCCCAGGTGTGATCCACAACCTCCCTGGGCAACCTGTTCCAGTGTCTTCCCACCCTCACCCTAAAGAATTTCTTCCTAATCTCCACTCTAAATCTCCCTTTTTCCAGCCCAAAGCCATTGCTCCTGGTCCAAATTGTCCAGGGAGGTTGTGGCTGTCCCCTCCCTGGAGGTGTTCAAGGCCAGGCTGGATGAAGCCTTGAGCAAGCTGGGCTGATGGGAAGTGTCCCTGCCTCTGGAACTGGATGATCTTGAAGGTCCCTCCCAACCCAAACCCTTCTAGGATTCTATGATACTAGAAAAGAAAACATCCCTGGAGGTCTTTAAGAAAAGCTTGGATGTGGCTCTTGGTGATGCCAAGATCACGAAGATCTTGATGATGGTTTAGTTGATGTCATGATGCTAAGGTCATAGGATGGACTTGATGATCTCAGAGGTCTTTTCCAGCTTCAATAATTCAGTGATTTAAACTCCAAACCTACTGAACCATTCTGGGGGAGGTGTGTGTGTGTGTGCTTTAACTTGCCCTTAAATCCCTTCCCCACCCTGCTCCAGTGATTCCCTGGTGCCTGCTCTCTTCTAGGTGCCCACTCTGGTGGCTGAGGGTGCCTGTGTGGGCACCTGAGGCTGTATTTGAAGATGGGAATGGTTCCTAAGGAGAATTCTTTTGCTCCTGTGGAGGGTGGTGCAGCAGCCACACTTCCAAATAGCATTTCTTGGTTGGTTGGTTGTTTTTATTTCCCTCTCTCTATGGGGTATTTTCCAAGTGTGTCCTCTTGTGGTGCATTTTAAGGAAAGGAAGCCTGTGTCAAGGAGGATGTTTTAGGTCCACACATCCCCTGGCAGAGGGTGTTGGGTGTCTTAGAAAGCACTTAAGAGATGGCTGTGTTCACACCTCCCTTCTTGACTCACCCTTCATGCCACTGCTGGAGTAGCTTCCAGAGGTGAGAAGGTGATGAAAGGCAGACTTGTTGATGGCTTAGGAACATGTGAAAACAAACATCTCTCCTGCAGGGCTTTGTGGGCCAGCAGAAAAATGTCCTTGCAGGACAGTTGTGGGGTTGGCAGCCCTTCTTCAGCTAATCTGGAAGGAAAATAAACTCTGCTAAGCTTTGTCCCTGCGTGCAGAGCACACCCAGAGGTTCATGGAAGGGGTCTTAAAGGTCATCCAGTTCCAACCCCCCCTGCCATGGGCAGGGACACCTCCCACCAGCCCAGGTTGCTCAAGGCCATGGTGGTGTGTCTGTGGTGTGGGTGATCTGCAGAGGGGTGGGGAGCTGACTCCCCCAAGTTCTCCATCAAGTGAAAGCATCCTTGAGCACCACTGGAGCAGCCAGCTGGCCTGAAGTTGTGCCAGGGGAGGGGTAGGTTGGAGAGGAGGGAAAATTTCTTTGCTGCAAGAGTGGTCAGGCATTGCAACAGGCTGCCCAGGGAGGTGGTGGAGTCACCATCCCTGGAGGTGTTCAAGAAATGTGTGGCCATGGTGCTTGGGGCCAGGGTTTAGTGGCCATGGTGGGGTTGGGTTGATGGTTGGACTGGATGATC
Source organism: Indicator indicator (assembly GCF_027791375.1). NCBI lineage: Eukaryota > Metazoa > Chordata > Aves > Piciformes > Indicatoridae > Indicator > Indicator indicator. The sequence goes on from NC_072034.1 coordinate 2,361,837, forward strand.
CCAGAGAGCTTTTCCAACCCAAACCATTCTATAGTCTAATGGCCATGGTGATGCTGGGTTGATGGTTGCACTGGATGATCTCAGGGAGCTTTTCCAACCCATTCTATGGTCTAATGGCCGTGGTGGTGCTGAGTTGATATTGGACTGGATGATCTTAGAAGGCTTTTCCAACCCAAACAATTCTATGGTCTAATGGCCATGGTGGTGCTGGGTTGATGGTTGGACTGGATGATCTTAGAAGGCTTTTCCAACCCAAACAATTCTATGGTCTAATGGCCATGGTGGTGCTGGGTTGATGGTTGGATTGGATGATCTTAGAAGGCTTTTCCAACCCATTCTATGGTCTAATGGCCATGGTGGTGCTGGGTTGATGGTTGGATTGGATGATCTTAGAAGGCTTTTCCAACCCATTCTATGGTCTAATGGCCATGGTGGTGCTGGGTTGATGGTTGGATTGGATGATCTTAGAAGGCTTTTCCAACCCATTCTATGGTTTAGTGGCCATGGTGGTGCTGGGTTGATGGTTGGATTGGATGATCTTAGAAGGCTTTTCCAACCCATTCTATGGTCTAATGGCCATGGTGGTGCTGGGTTGATGGTTGGACTGGATGATCTTAGAAGGCTTTTCCAACCCAAACAATTCTCTGGTTCTATGCTGCTGTCCTTAGTGTGGGTGGTTCAGAGTGGCCTGCAGCACCTTGCTGGTGGCTGGGTGCTGCTCTGGATACCTGTGGGCAAACCATACCTCTTGGCCTTGGCCATGCACTGGCACCCAAGGGAGGCTTGGAAGCAGTTGGACAAATCCTTTCCTTTCTGGATTTCTTTTTGCTTGCTTTTGATTTGTTTAGGTGGTTGAGGCCCCATCCCTGGAGGTGTTTAAGGCCAGGCTGGATGAGGCTCTGGCCAGCCTGATCTGGTGTGAGGTGTCCCTGCCCATGGCAGGGGGGTTGGAACTGGCTGATCCTTGTGGTGCCTTCCAACCCTGACTGGTTCTATGATTTTTTTGTTGTTGTTGTTCCCAAAGCTGCTGAAATTCTTGACCTCCTGGAGGCTCCCAGCTAACAGCTTAGGAACTTCTCCCAGCTCATTAAAGTGACCCAGCAGAGCCCTTTTCTTTTTTGTTGTTGTTGTTGTTTCCCCTCTCATTTTGGGGCTAATAACCTCCAGATTGTGACCTTCTGTGGAGCCTTGCTGAAGCTCCCAGTGCCCCTCAAGCTGGCTCACACGTGGCAAAGTTTGTCTCTCACAGAAGGTAAATAGACAACTGAAGCAGGCAATGTTCTCCCAGCTCCCCCCCGGGTGACCTCTCTCAAGGTTCTCATTGAGGCTGCGGAGCCTGCGCTGATCCCAAGCTGCCTGCTGGCGGCTTGGAGACACAGAAGCCACATTCAGCACTGCCCTCTTTGATGTCCCTTGTTCATTCAGCACTCTCCTTGGCTCTCCAGCTGGAGCTGGCCCTCAGAGCTGCCTGGGATGAGGTTTGCAGAGCAGGGCACGAGGAGCAAGGCTGGACAGAAAAGATAGGATGAGGGGCTGGGAGAGGGCAGATTGAGAGTGGAGAGCTCAGAGCAGCCTGCCAGTGCCTGAAGTGGGCTGCAGGAGAGCTGGGGAGGGACTTTGAACAAGGGCTGGGGGTGACAGGACAAGAGGGAATGGCTTTGAGCTGGGAGAGGGCAGATTGAGAGTGGAGAGCTCAGAGCAGCCTGCCAGTGCCTGAAGAGGGCTGCAGGAGAGCTGGAGAGAGACTTTGGAGAAGGGCTGGGAGTGCCAGGAGGAGGGACAATGGATTTGAGCTGGGAGAGGGCAGATTGAGAGTGGAGGTGAGGAAGAAATTCTTGAGTGAGGGTGAGGAGACACTGGGATTGTCCATTAGGGTAGACACAGAAGGTCACAAAGGGAGCTCCTGACCTCAGCAGGTCCTCAGCTCGTAGGAGATGACTTGAAGAACATCAGCTGCTAACAACAGAGGCTCCCTGCACATGGGCACAGCTGCTTAGAGAGTAAGCATAAGGGTGGGGAGACACTGGCACAGGCTGCCCAGGGAGGTTGTGGTTGCCCCCTCCCTGGAGGTGCTCAAAGCCAGGCTGGATGAGTCCTTGAGCAGCCTGGGCTGGTGGGAGGTGTCCCTGCCCATGGCAGGGGCTTGGAACTGGCTGATCTTGAAGGTCCCTTCCAAGCCAACCTGTTGTGGGATTCAGTGAAAGCACCATGCAGGGTGAGGGAGGGGAAAGGGAAGAGCAGAAGGTAGAGAAGATTTGTTGGAGGAGCCCATCATCTGCATGGCTTTTGGGGGGGTCACACTGCAGGGGTTCTGGCTCTCTACAGCTCCCTGAAAAGAGGTTGGAGTGTCACTCTTCTCCCAGGTGACAAGGAAAAGGGGGTTTCATACAAGCACAGTGGTTTGGGTTGGAAGGGACCTTAAAGACCACTCAGTTCCAATCCCTTGCCATGGGCAGGGACACCTCCCACCAGCCCAGGTTGCTCAAGGCTTTGAACACCTCCAGGGAGGGGGCAAAGGCATGGAAGAGGCTGCCCAGGGCAGTGGTGGAGTCCCCATCCCTGGAGGGGTTCCAGAGCTGTGTAGGTGTGGTGCTGAGGACCATGGTTTTAGTGGTCCACTGGCAGTGCTGGGTTAAGGCTTGAACTCAGTGATCTGAAAGATCTCTTCCAGCCAGAATCTGTGACTCAGCTCCAACCACCTCCCTGAAAGAGTTATGGAAATCAAAGTCCATTTGACCTCCTGACCTCCTATTTCTGGCCATGCTGGAGAAAGCTGCAGCCCTTTGTTCCTCTCATGGGGTGAAATACTTGCTTTCAGTGGGGTTTTAAACTAATCCTTCCCTTTCCTGCAGTACTCTTGCCACTTGGCTGAGGACTTTAATGAATTACTTTGACTTTTCTGCCTTAAAAGCTCAACCATGCAACAGCAAATGACCTTCCTGACCTCACACAAATCATCCTGTCCTTTGCTTCTCTTGGTTTACTCCTGCCTGGAGTCACTGGGTGTCTAAAACTGCTCTTCCCCCCTCAGAGGTTTAACCATGAATTTTCTTGCCCGCCCTGTGCCTGAGAGGTGGGAGCAATTTCAAAGCATGAGGCTGCTCTAAAGAGTCCCAAGTTTGGGCATTTCAAGTGCTTTGAAGTGGTGTTTCTGAGCTGTAGACCCACAGAATGTTTCCCCACACATGTCAGGGTGGTGGTTCTCCTCCAGCTTGCAGCTTAGAGGACAGCTGGCTTTCACCTTTTAGTTTTGACTGCATTTTCTATTACCTTGCAAGGTCTTTTAAGCAAGGGACATCCTTAACTCCATTGGTGGCTTGCCCACAGCATGAAGTCTGGGGTGGCAAAGGGGAGTGCAGCCCTTCCAGCCATGGGGGAGGGCCATGTGCTTTGCAGAGCTGCTTTGTGTGCTCCTCACAACATGAATCAGGCATTCCCTTTAAGCTGGGACTGGTGGGAATGGGCTGTGCTTAAGGTTGAGCTCAGCAGGTTGGTGTCTGCTGGTTTCTCAGGAACATGAGTGGTCACACTTGGTAGTCTCCTTGTACTTCTTTGTGAAAGGGACCTATGGGAGAAGTTCCATGGGAAGAGAAAGGATGCAAGCAACAGTGGAGGGAGCAGCTAACAGGGAGGTCCTTATAGTAGCCTGCTTGCTTCTTAGCCTGGGGGATGCAAAAGATGAACTGCAACAGGTTGCCCAGGGAGGTTGTGGATGTGCACCTGGAGGTGCTCAAAGCCAGGCTGAATGAGGCCTTGAGCATCCTGGGCTGGTGGGAGGTGTCTCTGCCCATGGCAGGGGGTTGGAACTGGATGAGCTTTGAGGTCCCTTCCAAGCCAACCCATTCCATGAATCTCTGAATGCAAAGATGATGCAAAAAGAAACAAGGAATTCCCACTTGATAAATACAGCAGAGTCCAAAGATCCTGAAAGGTCATCTGGAGAATCTTCCTGATGGATGCCAGGTGAGGTGTCCCTGCCCATGGCATGGGGGTTGGAACTGGATGATCCTTGAGGTGCCTTCCAACCCTGACAGTTGTATGATTCTGTGTTGGAGGTGGCACCCTGGCTGGCTGCTAGGACTGCAGGTCCCCATGGCTCTATGGAATGGGCTGCTGGTGGTGTTGGAGCACCCTGTGCTGGCCACTCTCCTTGCCTCCCTGAGGAGGTGGCAGCTGGGAGCTGGCCAGGCAGCTGAGGGGTGCTGCATGGGCAGAGCAGGCTGCAGAGCTGTGCTGAGCGCAGGCAGTGGCTGGCAGCTGGGAGGGCTCCGTGGCAGCGTCCATGCCTGGGCAGCAGATGAAACACTGTTTTGTGTGCCACCAGCACAGGCACAGGGCTGCTGACCTCGGGTGTCCCCTTCTCCCTGCTCCTGTTGGTGGCTGGGGATTGTTTTGTTTGCCTTTGGAGCGCTCAGGCCCTGGATCTGAAGCTGCTGTTTTTCTTTCTTCGAAGGCTATGGAGTGTCCTGGCTGTTTTGTTTTGGTTTGGTTTGCCTCTCCACTTTCCAGAGGAAGCAGTGACTCTCCTGGAATCCCTATGTCTCCAGGAACTGGGAAAACACTGCCAGAACTGGCAGCCCTGAGTGCCATTTATCATGCACCCACTTCAGGCTCCTTTCTCAGGGCAGCAAGTTTTGCCTTTTCACCCTCCAAGAGGCCCTGGCACAGAGCTCCTGGGGCTGCCACCAAGCCAGGAGGAGATACTTTGGCAGAGAGGGGAGGCTGGGCTCAGGGAGCTGCTTGCCTGCACTGAGCACGTTCCAGGAATACTTTTCACTTTTTAATAACTGAGATTTTTAAACCCACAACTCCTTCTTTAAGGACAAAGCCTTTCTGGTGCCAGCTCTGCTGTCAAAATTGAGGCTCTGTAGCTTTTCCAAGAACACACACACACCAAAAAAAAAAAAAAAAAAAAAAAAAAAAAAAAAAAAGTGAGACATTTTTTCCACCATAAAAAAAATTAAGCTTTGGGTTTTGCTTTTTGTTTCCTATAACTTTTTAAGGGGCTCCATTGAGTTTTCTTAGACTTTCTGAAAGGGAGGGGAAAAGACAGGAGAGAAGAGAAAAGATGATAGGAGAAGGGAAGAGAGGAGAAGAGGAGAAGAGAAGAGCAGAAGAGAAGAGGAGAAGAGAAGAGCAGAAGAGAAGAGGAGAAGAGAAGAGCAGAAGAGAAGAGGAGAAGAGAAGAGCAGAAGAGAAGAGGAGAAGAGAAGAGAAAGAGGAGAAGAGAAGAGAAAGAGGAGAAGAGAAGAGAAAGAGGAGAAGAGAAGAGAAAGAGGAGAAGAGAAGAGAAAGAGGAGAAGAGAAGAGAAAGAGGAGAAGAGAAGAGAAAGAGGAGAAGAGAAGAGAAAGAGGAGAAGAGAAGAGAAAGAGAAGAGAAGAGAAAGAGGAGAAGAGAAGAGAAAGAGGAGAAGAGAAGAGAAAGAGGAGAAGAGAAGAGAAAGAGGAGAAGAGAAGAGAAAGAGGAGAAGAGAAGAGAAAGAGGAGAAGAGAAGAGAAAGAGGAGAAGAGAAGAGAAAGAGGAGAAGAGAAGAGAAAGAGGAGAAGAGAAGAGAAAGAGGAGAAGAGAAGAGAAAGAGGAGAAGAGAAGAGAAAGAGGAGAAGAGAAGAGAAAGAGGAGAAGAGAAGAGAAAGAGGAGAAGAGAAGAGAAAGAGGAGAAGAGAAGAGAAAGAGGAGAAGAGAAGAGAAAGAGGAGAAGAGAAGAGAAAGAGGAGAAGAGAAGAGAAAGAGGAGAAGAGAAGAGAAAGAGGAGAAGAGAAGAGAAAGAGGAGAAGAGAAGAGAAAGAGGAGAAGAGAAGAGAAACCCAAGATTTGGATTAAAACCAAGCAAGAGAAATTTCACCAGAAAGGAATTTTCTGTGGGGCTAAAAAGCTTTCCTTTCAGTTTTGCACAGAAGTGACCCAGAAAGAAGTTGTCATTTTCTTCCTGACCCAGACAAACGTTGATCTTCCTTCTCTCCTGTGCAAATCCAGCAGAGCTGGGGTTAGCTTGGTGGCTGCTTCTGAGAGCCTTTGGCACCTTGAAGTGGGGCAGCAATTAGTGCATGGGGATGGCTTGGATTCCTTGGAGGAGGAGGTTGGGATGGTGAGAAGGGATTCTGTTCCCACATGGGATCCATGGATCAGTGAGGACTGGGTTTGATTTTCTGCTCTCCCTTTGGATCCATGGATTAATGAGGAGTGGCTTTGATTTTCTGCTCTCCCTTTGGATCCATGGATTAATGAGGAGTGGCTTTGATTTGCTGTTCTCCCTTTGGATCCATGGATGAATGAGGAGTGGCTTTGATTTTTTTGTTCCCACATGGGATCCATGGATTAATGAGGAGTGGCTTTGATTTTCTGTTCTCCCTTTGGATCCATGGATTAATGAGGAGTGGCTTTGATTTGCTGTTCTCCCTTTGGATCCATGGATTAATGAGGAGTGGCTTTGATTTGCTGTTCTCCCTTTGGATCCATGGATTAATGAGGAGTGGCTTTGATTTGCTGTTCTCCCTTTGGATCCATGGATTAATGAGGAGTGGCTTTGATTTTCTGTTCTCCCTTTGGATCCGTGGATTAATGAGGAGTGGCTTTGATTTTTCTACTCTCCTTTGGATCTGTGGATTAATGAGGAGTGGCTTTGATTTTCTGCTCCCACATTGGATCCGTGGATTAATGAGGAGTGGCTTTGATTTTTCTACTCTCCTTTGGATCCATGGATTAATGAGGAGTGGATTTGATTTTTCTGTTCCCACATGGGACCCATGGATCAATCAGGGAGTGGTTTTGATTCTCAGCAGTGCCCACTTGAGCTGGGGGTGCAGCTTGGGGTGTGTGGCTCTGGATTAAGTCTCTTTTCACAGCCTTGTGCGAGGTGAGCAGCCTCCCAGCAAGGTTTTAATTCCCCTGAGGACACCAACTGTGTGCTGGGTGTGCTTAAAAGGAGCCACATGGTTGTGTTTGGGATGAGTTTGAGCCCCAGGAAGAGCTCCCTTTAGTTAAGGAAATGAGTGTCTTGTTTCTGGTCAGCTTGACACCAGTGTGTCTGAGCTTCTTATTCCTAAATCATGTCCCTAGTTTGGAAGAGGATAGGAAACATTCCTGTGTCTCAGTCTCCATCCTGCTCCTCAGTGGCACAATCCCCATTTTCCCTTGTAGCTGCAGCAGGTTTTGTTCTGTCCTTAGTTTGGAAGAGGCTATGAAACATCCCTGTGTTTTGACTCCTGTTTCTCAGTCTCCATCCTGCTCCTCAGTGGCACAATCCCCATTTTCCCTTAAGCAGCAGCAGGTTTTGTTCTCTTTTGTTTGCAAGCTCTGGTACCAGGTGATTAGCCCCAGAGCTGTGCATACTGGAGCAGGCTGTGCAAGGCTGGGCACTGTGCAGGGCTGGAATGTTTGATTGGGTCAGAACTGGGGCTGATGTTTTTAAATGCTTGCTGCCTCCCTTCTAGCACTTCATGAGGAGGCTCCCAGTGCTGCTCTGTGCTGCCTGCCTCCAGCAGCCTTGCAGAAGGGAGTCTCAAATGATGCAGGAGCTCTGTGCTTGTAACTCTGCAGTGCCTTGCCAGGAGTTCTGCAGGAGATAAATTGTGTGACAGGACATGGATTTTATGTCTCATTATCACAGAATGGTTTGGGTTGGGGAAGACCTCCAAGACCATCCAGTCCAACCTTCTACCCAACCCCACCATGGCCACAGGTTTCTTGAACACCTCCAGGGATGGGGACTCCACCACCTCTCTGGGCAGCCTGTTCCAATCCCTGACCACTCTTGCAGCAAAGAAATTTTCCTTAATCTCCAGCCTAACCCTTCCCTGGCACAAGTTCAGGCCATTGCCTTTCCTTCTATCACCTGAGACTAGGGGAGAGGAGACCAAGCCCCACCTCACTGCAGCCTCCTTTCAGGGAACTGTAGAGAGCAATGAGGTCTCCCCTCAGTGTCCTCTCCTCAGACTGAACACCCCCAGCTCCCTCAGCTTCTGCTCCCCAGCCCTGTTCTCCAGACCCTTCCCCAGCTTTGTTGCCCTTCTCTGGATCTGCTTCAGCCTCTCAATGTCCTTCTTGAAGTGCAGGGCCCCAAACTGATCCCAGTATTTGAGAAGTGGCCCCACCAGTGCCCCTGTATGGGGTACAGGGGCATGATCCCTGCCCTGGTGGTGCTGGCCACACCATTGCTGACACAGGCCAGGATGCATTCCTGAGCTTCTTTGCTCCATCCTTGACCCTCCAAGCAGGCAAAAGGAGCTTGGAATTCCTGCTTGCTCTGCTAGGAGCAGCTTGAAGGCAGTGGTGCTGAAGGAGCCAGGCAGCAGGGTGGGGATGGAGAAGGTGACCTTTAAAGATCCCTTCCAACCCGACCCCTCTGATCCTCTGATCATGGGGCAAACTCTACAACTCTGCAGCTTCAGAAGCTTCCAGAATAGCTGGTGGAGAAAAAACCTGGAGAACCAGTGGATGCTTGACCGTATCTGAGAGACAAAAACCCACCCCAGGGAGTGAAGGTGCAAGCCTGGAGCCACATACACAGGCAGGAAACTTCTTTCTTTCCCTCTGTGGCTGGATTTTGGTGGAGGCAGGAGAAGGGAAACATGCTGCAGGGCAAAGCAACCTTCTTGGCTTTGCTCTGCTGCATTTTTTTTTTATTCCACTCCCCTCTTCCTTCCAAGAAATCAAGCAGTGTTCAGTGAGGCTCCCCAAAGTGCTGCTGTGTGGAGGAGGGAAGCAGGCAGCAGGTAGCAGTGACGCAGGTCCTGCACAGCCATGGAGCTGCACACACCTTGGGCCAACAGAGGGGCTGAAAGCTTGCAGTGTTTTTATTTTTGCCCTCACTCTGTGTGTTTGAGGGCAGGCAGCACCTTCTTTTTTATAAAAGCAGGTTTATATCCACCTCCTGAAGAAGTTCAGACTGCAGAGGGCTGTCTCCAGAAGCTCCCCCTCTTTTCCCCTGCACCCAGGCCCCATGTGTTTGTCTTGGCAGGATGTGGTGTCTGCTGGGCTGCTGCTGGGATGCTAACTGGAGGGAACACAGAGCTCTTGATGCTGTTCAACAGGGCTGCTATTGAGGGAGCTGCAGGAGAGAGCTGGGGGCCACCTCTGATTGTCCAGCAGGGAAAAAAAAAAAAAAAAAAAAAAAAAAAAAAGGAGGAATCAGAGGGCTACAGGGAAGCATTTTCTAGTTGCATCCCTAGAATGGTCAGAAGAAAGGTTCTGGGAGCTTTGTGGTAGGTGAAATAAAGTCTGCTGCTGAAACCAGCCAGGTCAGCACCAGCAGCTTGCTTCTTTCCACTTGGCCTGCATGGAGAATCTTTTTTTATGAGACTTTTGCCACCCAAAGAATCAAAGAATTGTTTGGGTTGGGAAAGACCTCTGAGCCCACCGAGCCCAAGCACGGCCATGAAACCATCTCCCACAGGTCTTGTTTTAACTTGCCATGCAGGGCAGATCTTTTTATGAGACTTCTGGCACCCAGCTTGCTTAGAACCACAGCACTGTTGGGGTTGGGAAAGGCCCTCTGAGACCATAGAATTGTTAGGGTTGGAAGGGCTCAGCCAGTTCCAACCCCCTGCCATGGGCAGGGACACCTCACACCAGATCAGGTTGCTCACAGCCACCTCCAGCCTGGCTGCAAAAACCTCCATGGATGAGGCTTCCACCACCTCCCTGGGCAACCTGAGTGCAACCATGGCCCAAAGTTCTAAACTTACCATGCAGGACAAATCTTTTCTGAGCTCTTTGTCACCCAACTTTCTTACTTCACTTGGTCATGCATGGAGGATCTTCTAGGAGGTTTTGTTACCAAGCCATGGAAGTGGTTTGTGTGCCAGAGTGGGAAGAGATTTCAGGCATAGAATTGTTTTGGTTGGAAAAGCCCTCTAAGGGCATCCAGTCCAACCATGGCCATTAAACCATGTCCTGAAGTGACAGCCCAGGTCTGCCACTGCTGCTCATACTCCTGCCTGCCATTTTTAAGAGCCACCTGGTGATGGATTAATCACAGAATTAACCAGCTTGGAAAAGACCTTTGAGATCATCAAGTCCAGCCTGTCACCCAGCACCATCTAATCAGCTGCACCATGGCACTGAGTAGGCAGAGTCCTGCTGCATAGCCTGTGTTTATTACTCCAGATCTGGCACTGGAGGTGTTGGGGAGAAGGTTGCACTTGGTGATGATCTTAGAGGTCTTTTCCAACCTGGATGATGCTAGGAGTCCATATTTGCACCTCTGTGCTACTGCAGGGTCGCAAGCTGGAACTTTCTTCTAGACCTAGAGAGTTGGGGTTGTTCAGCCTGGAGAAGAGAAGGCTCCCAGGAGACCTTCTTGTGGCCTTCCAGGATCTGAAGGGGGCGGCAAGAAAGCTGGGGAGGGACTTTGGAGGGAGTGGTAGGACTGGGGGGAATGGGACAAAACTGGAAGTGGGGAGATTGAGATTGGATGTTAGGAAGAAATTCTTCCCCAGGAGGGTGGTGAGGGACTGGCAGAGGTTGCCCAGGGAGGTGGTGGAAGCCTCATCCCTGGAGGTTTTTGCAGCCAGGCTGGATGTGGCTGTGAGCAACCTGCTGTGGTGTGAGGTGTCCCAGCCCATGGCAGGGGGTTGGGACTGGCTGAGCCTTGAGGTCCCTTCCAGCCCTGACAATTCTGTGATTCTAAGGTCCAGGAGGTGATGTTGGACTCCTCAGCTCCCTGTACTTGTTGCTAATTGTGGTTGTTTTTAAATTATTTTTCTTTTCACCAAGGACAATTACTGCAGCTTGGCCTCATCCAGACAACCTCCTGCTGCTGGGCAGACTCCAGCCTGCTTTTTAATCTGCTCCTTGTGTTCTTGACAGCCATCTGGAGATGATGGGCATGGAGCCTTGAGTGTGATGTTAGCTTTCCATTTTGGTCTTGTTTTGTTTTGTGTTTTTCCCCCCAGGCTTTTAATCTCCCCAATTGCACATCCTCCAGATTATTCTGTGTGTGACAGAGGGGAGTCCCTGGCTGAAGCTGGGTAAAAGAGTCTGGAATACAAATGAAGGTCCTCCTGGAGGGGGAGGTGGTGAAGCTCTGTGGCTCCTGCACCTTCTTGGTGTGGTGTCATCAAGCCTGGGTTGGCTGACTGACGTTTTTTAGTCCCTCTGCAGCCTTCCTGCAGGATCCCTTCAGCTGTTGGAAGGCAGCTCTAAGATCCCCCCCAGGATCTTCTCTTCTCCAGACTGAACACCCCTGGTCCAAGGGCTGGAGCAGCTCTGCTGTGAGGCCAGGCTGAGGGAGCTGGGGATGTGCAGCCTGGGGAGGAGAAGACTCCAGGGGGACCTTAGAGCTGCCTTCCAGCACCAGAAGGGATCCTCCTGGAAGGGTGCAGATGGTCTCTGGAGACAGGCCAAGGGGGAATAGTTTGAAGAGGGAGAGCAGAGTTAGACTGGAGTTGAGGGAGAAGTTCTTCAATATGAGGGTGGTGAGACTCTGGAACAGGTTGCCCAAGGAGGCTGTGGATGCCTCCTCCCTTGGGGTGCTCAAGGCCAGGCTGGATGAAGCTTTGAGCAACCTGGGCTGGTAGGAAGTGTCCCTGCCCATGGCAGGGGATTGGAACAGGATGATCTTGAAGGTCCCTTCCAACCCAACCCATTCTATGGCTCCATTCTATAACCACAAGAGTGGAGAACTTCTCCCTCTGGTAACCTTTAAGGTTAGGCAAAAGAGTGCTTGGTGCATGAGGAAAAGCTGCTCCATGGCTGGGGACACCACATCCAGAGGTGTCAGAGGGTGAAGATCCTCAGGACTTGGGCTGGAGGAGGACAGTGGAGCCTGGCCCCCAAAGCTGAGAGCTCTTCTCACCTCCATGCCAGGAACACCAGATGCTGGGTGGGATGGAGACATGTCCTCCTGCAGGCTGCTTCTGTAAAATCAAAGTGCTGCAGGCTGCCCCAAGCCCAGCAGCTCTCCAAGCAGCACTTGGCTTGATGATGGCCACCAGTGGCACTCTGCCTCCTGGCTCCACAAACCCCTTTCACTCCCTCAGGTTTGAAGGTGGGTGTTTGAACCTCCCCCCACCCCCCAGAGAATTCAAGGCCCTGCCCTAGAAATGAGGCTTTTCACTTCCTAAAATACTTTCTGACAATCCCACCCATGCTGGTGACCCCAGGGTTGGAGTTAAATGTCTGCATTCTTCCTGGGCACTCCACAGGTCTCTGTTGTGCTCTCTCAATGGATGCCTCTTTCCTCTCCAGCAGCTAGTGCCCCATGAATATTTATGTGGGCTCCTGTTCCTCCCCAAGTGATGTTGATCTTGGCTCAGGAGGTGATTCCTTCCTTTAACCTGCCCTTGGAGGGTACCTTTATGCTGTTTGTAGCTCCCTCATTGTTGTCAGCCTCTTCTTGCGTTTAAGGGAAGTGTGGCCAGCAGGTCTCAGGAGGTTCTTCTCTCCTTCTACTCTGCCCTGGTGAGACCACACCTGGGATAGTGTCCATCAACCCAGCACCACCATGGCCACCAAACCATGGCCCCAGCTGCCATGCCAAGAGTCCCTCCAGGCATGGGGACTCCACCACCTTCCTGGGCAGCCTCTTCCAATCCCTAACCACTCTTGCAGCAAAGAAATTTTTCCTCCTTTCCAACCTAACCCTCCCCTGGCACAATTTCAGGTCATTGCCTCTCCTTCTATCACCTGAGACTATGGAGAAGAGCCCAACCCCCTCCTCACTGCAACCTCCTTTCAGGGAGCTGTAGAGAGCAATGAGGTCTCCCTCAGCCTCCTCCACACCAAACACCCCCAGCTCCCTCAGCTGCTCCTCCCCAGCCCTCTTCTCCAGACCTTTTCTTTTTATTATTTCTTTTTCTTACTCTTCCCCCCTTTTTCTTATTTCCCCCCCCCCTTTTTCTTATTTCCCCACCCCCCTTTTTCTTATTTCCCCCCCCCTTTTTCTTATTTTTTCTTATTTTCCCCCCTGGTGTTTGAAGCCCTAGGCCAGGTCCTCCAGCACTCAATTGACCTCCTGTCTTTCTCTCTCTCTCTCTTCCTGCCCAGGCTGGCATGATAAGAACTGATGAGGATGAATACTTCATTGAGCCTTTGGAACGGGGGAAGCAGATGGAGGAGGAGAAGGGAAGGATCCACCTGGTCTACAGGAGGTCAGCTGCAGTGCCACACTCCACTGACTCCCTCCCTGATGTCCACACAGAAGGTACAGTACTTTGTCTTCCTTGCTTTTACCAATCTCTTCCACTCAGCTCAAGCCTCTGGTGGCTTTTGTCTCTTTTTTTTTTTTTTTTTTTTTGGCTTTCTTTTGTTTTTTTTTTGTTTTGTCCCCTGAGCCATTTGAAAAGAGAGCTGCATCCCAAGCAGTGTGGCCAGCAGAAGGGGAGAGGACATTCTGCCCCTCTGCTCTGCTCTGCTCTGCTGAGACCTCACCTGCAGGGCTATGTCCATCCAGCTGGGGGGACCCCAACACAGGAAGGGCATGGACCTGATGGAGGGGTTCCAGAGGAGGGCCAGGAAGATGATCAGGGGGTTGGAGCACCTCTGTTATGGGACAGGCTGGGGGAGCTGGGGGTGTTCAGCCTGGAGAGGAGAAGGCTCCAGGCAGACCTTGGACCTGCATTTCAGTCCCTGAAGGGGGCTGCAAGGAAGCTGCAGAGGGACTGTTCCCAAAGGCCTGCAGGGACAGGACAAGGAGCAATGGTTTGAAATGAGAGCAGAGCAGATTGAGATTGGATGTGAGGAACAAGTTCTGTACCAGGAGGCTGCTGGAACACTGCAACAGGTTGCCCAGGGAGGTGGTTGAGGTCCCATCCCTGGAGATATTCAAGGTGAGGCTCAAGAAGGCTGTGAGCTGCTCTAGTGGAGGATGTCCCTGCTGACTGCAGGGGGGTTGGACTGGGTGAGCTTTGGAGGTCACATAGTGGAGGCTGAGGGGTTTGACACTGTGGGCTGAGGGTGAAAGAGCAGCTCCACTCCCCTTCCATGCTCTGCCTTCCTCTCAACATCTCTCAGCTTCTCAGATTCCTCTCTGGACTTGGTGTTCACTGGCTCCTGGAGCTGTGAAAAGGCTTTGAGAAGAGCAGAAGCAGCTGCACACAGCACAGGGAGCTAGAATTAGGTGCAAGTTTTAAACAGAGAGGAACCTCTGAGACCCCAACCTGCTGGCAAAGGTGCTTGGTTTGGGTACCCCAACAAGGTGTCTGCTGCTCTATCCATAGAGACAGTTTCTGCAAGGCTCTTTCTGAAGATATTAGGTTGCCCAGCAGGTGTTCAAGGCCAAGCTGCATGAGGCCTTGAGCAGCCTGGGCTAGTGGAAGGTGTCCCTGCCTGTGGCAGGCACTAGATGATCTTTAAGGTCCCTTCCAACCCAACCCATTCCATTAATCTGCAGTTTCCTTCTTGCAGTGCAGTGTGTAGATGGTGGGAAGGTGATGGTCTCTGAATCCTCTGCTCAGGTAGAGTCTGGGAGCCCCATCCCAGAGCAGGATGATCTCTAGAGCTCCTCACTGATGCTGATGTGCATGGTTGTTCCCTAACAGCTTTCCCACATCAGCTTTGCCCTGGGAAGACACTTCTGCAAGCTCAGCTTCCCCAGGAATTCAGGTCTTGGTCTTCAAGACACCAAAGACCTGTGTGCTGCAAGGAGTAAGGATTGGTGCTCACCTTGGGGCTCTTGTACCCAAATAACAGCTGCTGAAGAGAAATAAAGAGGTATTCTGAGGGGCAAAAAGAAACAAAGATCAAAAGGCTCTGGAGGGCAGAGAGAGGGGAGCTGAGGCAAAAAAAAAATGGAGAATGGATGAGGCTGTTCCCATTAAAACATCATTGAGATGGAACTTTAAGATCTTATCACCAAACCAGCTTTCCACTTGGGAAGGGAAAGAAAGGCTCAGCTGGAAGGGTTTGAAAGTCTCCTGATGATATCATCCTGTCTGGGTGGGATGAAAAGAATCTGCTCTGCTTTGCTGATGAGCTGCCAAGCAGCTCCAGGTTGCCTGATCCTTAACCTTAGTCCTCCAAAGCCCAGGAGAAACGGTGGGAACCGTGGAGCTGAGAGGCAAAGCTGCACCCTGGAGACCTTCTTTGCAAGTTCTGCTGACTCAGGCTCAGGAGTGTGGTGAAAGGAAACCCCAACTGCATTTCTCAGGGATGTGAAAGCCTGCTCCAAGGGCAGTGGAGTCGGTGGGAAGGCTCAGCTGGGGGTCAGTGGGCTGATGAGGCAGGGCTTGGGTCGTGCTCTGCTTGAGCTGACCACAGAGCTTGGGTTGTCTCTCCTCCTCCTCTCTCAGTCCTGATGTCTTTCCATCCACTTCCTTTTGGTGTGGTGGGATGATGACCAAGCTTGGAGGTTCCACAGCATCTTAATGCACTCAGCCTTCTCCTGTTTCATCTTCCCTCCCCATCATGGTGTGGTTTTAAGTGACAACCTCTTCCCCCCAGAGAGAGTGCTTCAGATCCAAGCCTCTTTCTAATTGCTTCCTAGCAGTGGGAAACAAGGAGCAGGAGCCTTTATCTCCCAGCTTCCTTTCAGCCTTCTCATTTTCCCCAAAGGACCCAAGTGCTTCTGTGGCTGATGGGGTTGCCATGGAGCTGGCTTCCAGTGTCTTTGTCCCAGGTGGGAAACATGTAGGAGGAAGAAATGATTTGGGAATTGCTCCTGGTTGCCTGGGAATGAAAGCCTGGAATAGAAGGTGGGAGAATGGGAAGACTTTTGCCTGCTTTGGAGACCTCCCTCAGCACTTCCCAAGGCACTTCAGTGTTTCTTGGAGACGTGGTCATTGCCAGAAGGTGTCTGAACTCTTTCTCACCAGAATTTCTCATGACCTGTGTGCTGAAGGAGGGTATTTTAGACACTGCACATTACTCAGCTGATGACATCCTGCCTCTTCATCCAGCCTGCTGGTTTGGCCTTGTAAAAAAAAAAAATCAGATTTTTTTTTGTTTGTTTGTTTGTTTATTTTCCCCTCTAAAAGTGAAACTTGATAGGGTTCCTTGAAATTCTGCATGGAATATTTGCTGGTGGGGTGTTAGGTTCTCTACTCTTGGTTTTCAGGTAGCAGCTTGTTGAGTGCCAGGCAAGGTGGTTCTGGATGGGATATTTGTTGGATTTTGGGGTGTTAGGTTTTCTACTCTTGGTTTTGAGGTAGCAGCTTGCTGAGTGCCAGGCAAGGTGGTTCTGGATGGGATATTTGTTGGATTTTGGGGTGTTAGGTTTTCTACTCTTGGTTTTGAGGTAGTAGCCTGCTGAGTGCCAGGCAAGGTGGGTCTGGATGGGATATTTGTTGGATTTTGGGGTGTTAGGTTTTCTACTCTTGGTTTTGAGGTAGCAGCTTGCTGAGTGCCAGGCAAGGTGGTCAGCAAGTGGCTTTTCAAACAGGACCAGTGTGGTGCCAAGGAAAAGGAGTAAGTGGTGCTGGATGTGTTTGCAATACACAGAGGGACAAGGAAGAAAGGAAAGGGGCTAAGGAGGAGGAGAAGTGGGAGGGAAAAATAGTGAGAAACCCATCAAACACTTGCAGAAGTGGAAGCAGGTGCTTAACATCTCTGAGTGCAATGCAAGGGCTGGGGTCTGTGTGTGCAACCACAGCAGTGTGCCCTCAGCCTGCTCAGGCATGACCTGCACTGGATGGAACCTCCCTTGCTTGGCTCTCAGCTTGGAGTGAAGTGATTAGCACAGAGCTGGGCTCTACAGAGCCACTCTTGGTGTGGTCTCAATCAGAATGTCTCCTGGTGAGCATGGCCCAGGGGCACCATGCACTGTACTGAGGGCTGTCCCATCAGTGGGTTTCAGAGCAGCTCTCTTTGCCCTCAGAGGTCAGAGCTGGGCTTGGCTCACTTGTCCTCAGGTGGAGTTTGGGCTTCATCTCATGGCTGGGTATTGCCTTTGGTTTAGTGTTGTCTCTCCTCTCTTTTTCTGTCACCAGAGGGAGGCTGGACAGTTGGGTGGGGAGTTGGCTTGGGGAAGGGTTTCTCCCCCATGTCTCATATTGCCACCGAGGTGGGGGCAGTGCAGTGCAGTGCAGTGCACTGCAGCAATGAGTTGCCAGACCTCTGGGATGAATGTTGGGAGCTTCTCCTGTGGGCAGCTGGTTCCACCCAGCTTCCAAATCCAACCCAGTTCTTCCCCCAGCATCAGTGAGTGGAGGGGCATCAGGGTGCTTGCCTGTAGGCTGTGGATTAGATCCTGACACATAATCACAGAATGTTGGGGGTCAGAAGAGACCTTTATAGGTCATCTAGTCCAGTCCCTCTGTCGTCTTGGGCAGCTCTGCTCCCTTTGGTCCTCCTCTCTGTTTGGCTTTCTGTGGCTCCAGAGTCAAAGCCCCACAGGAACTCAGCAGTGGTGGCTTCACTGTTTCCAAGGATGGAGATTCCCCCAACCTCTCTGGGCTCCTCTTCCAGTGTCTGATGACCCTCATTAGGCTGTTTGCTCCCCTTTTACCTAATTGGACATTTCCCTTGTCCCCACTCATGTCCACCAATGAGTGCTGTTTGTTCTGATAAAGTAAAAGAAACCTCAGACCTCAGAGGAAAAGGCTTCTCAGGTTTTCTTAAGGAAGAAAGGAATTTGAGCAGGAATGGATCCAAAAAGTTCTAGAAGGTGACTGAAGCACCCTGCCTGTGCTGGGGGGAGGTTGTGCTCACCTCCTGCCTCCTGGTGATGGCACTGGGGACATCCATCTGTTTAAGTCATCTTCAGGTCTTGGCAACAACAAAGGAAAATGATTCTGAAGTGAAAGCAGGGCTGAAGGCCTGATTCCAAGTGCAGGCATCCCAAGCCAGAGCAGTGAAACACACAGAAACCTGTCTGAGGGGAAGGGGAGCACATGGAGGCAGAGCAGAACATGCAGCTTGCAGCCATGCTTTAGACAGCTGCCCAGTAGAAACTCCTTGTGCCCCTGAACTGCCTGGCAAGAGGAAGACTGGCAGGGAACAGTGGTGATCCACAGCATCCTACAATGGCTTGGCTTGGACCTCAAAGCTCAGCCAGTCCCAGCCCCTCCTGCCATGGGCAGGGACACCTCCCACCAGCACAGGCTGCTCAAGGGCTCATCCAGCCTGGCCTTGAGCACCTCCAAGCAGGGGACATCCACAGCCTCCCTGGGCAGCCTGTGCCAGTGTCTCCCCAGCCTTATGCTGACTCTGTAAGCAGTTGTGCCCATGTGCAGGGAGCCTCTGTTGTCATCAGCTGATGTCCTTAAAGTTAGCTACCCTCAGTGATGCTGCTCTGGCAGGGGGGTTGGACCTGATGATCTCTTGAGGTCCCTTCCAACCTCTGATATACTGTGAGGCTGTGATCTCCTAAGAGCTGAGGATCTGCTGAAGTCAGGAGCTCCCTTTGTGACCTTCTATGTCTACCCTAATGGACAGTCCCAGTGTCATGTCAGGGAGGAGCATCCCAGGGGAACCACTCCTGTCTCTGATGGATAAGGAGAACAATTCCTTTTGGCAAGGACCAGAGCAGGGCTCAAGGCCATGGTGGTGTCTCTGTGGCATGGGTGCTCTGCAGAGTGGGGGAGAGCTGTTGGTCAGGCACTGGAAGAGGCTGCCCAGGGAGGTGGTAGAGTCCCCATCCCTGGAGGTGTTCCAGAATCCTGTGGCCATGGCACTTGGGGCCATGGCTTAGTGGCCATGGTGGGGTAGGGTTGCTGGTTGGACTGGGTGATCTTGGAGGGCTGTTCCAACCCAGACTATTCTGTGGTTCTTTGATTAAAGATGCTTTGAAGCTGGCTGGGTGAGGCAGCAATGAAAGCAGGGGGAGCAGGGGGTGGTACCCAGTGGTGTGTCACCCAGTGGTGTGTCCAGGGCTGATCCTTCTGTGCAGGCTCCAGTCAGCCTTCAGCCTTGCCCTTCCTCACCCTGCTTGTAAAGCAGAGGGGGGAAGCAGGAGGAGATGCTGACTGGAAGCAGAGGAGCTGCCTGATGGAGCTGAACTCATGAGAAGGAGAGGTCAGGAGCAGGAGGAAATGAGTCCTCCCACAGCTGGTGTGGGCTGCTGCTTGGTTATGTCTTTTACATCTGCATCATGCAGAGCTGGGGCGGAAATGGGAGGCTGTGAAAGCACCCAGAGCCTCCCTGGAAGGGGAAAAAAGGCAAAAGCCTCATTTTGGAGGCAATCTCCATGCTGCAGTTGACCTTTTTAGCCTGTCCTTGCTGGGAAAAATGAATGAAGCAGCTGGCAGTGTGTGTCACAGCACAGCGTGGGGATGTTCAGCCCCTCCAAGGGGTGGGGGATGTTCTCCCCCTGGATTTTAGGTGGTGGGACACCTGGGCAAGCCCTCCTGCTTTTAGTGGGTTTGTTGCTCTGTGGGTTTGGAGGAGGATTTGAGAAATGTAGGAACAGGCAAGGGTCCAACTGGAGGGGGTAGGGGGCAGCTGAGTTCAGTTTGTGTCTCTGGAGGGGTCTGGATGTGGTGGCATCAGCTCTGCTTTATCAGAAGTGGGGAGATTCAAACTGGATGTGAGAAAGAAGTTCTTCCCCATGAGAGTGGTGAGAGCCTGGAATGGGTTGTCCAGGGAGGTGGTTGAGGCCCCATCCCTGGAGGTGTTTAAGGCCAGGCTGGATGAGGCTCTGGCCAGCCTGATGTAGTGTGAGGTGTCCCTGCCCATGGCAGGGGGGTTGGAACTGGCTGATCCTTGTGGTCCCTTCCAACCCTGACTGATTCTATGATTCTATAGGGAAGAATCACAATCTGGTAGGGGTTGGAAGGGACCTCTGAAGATCATCCACTCCAACCCCACTGCCAAGCCAGGGTCACCTAGAGAAGGTCACACAGGAAGACCTCCAGGTGGGTTGGGAATGTCTCCAGAGATGGAGGCTCCACCACCTCTCTGGGCAGCCTGCTCCAGGGCTCCAGCACCCTCACATTACAGAAGTTCCTCCTCATGTTCAGAAGGAACTTCTGAGGGTCAAGCTGGTGCCCATTGCCCCTTGTCCTGTCACTGGGCACCACTGAACCAAGCCTGGTGCCATCCTCCTGCCACCCACCCTGGAAGTATTGATCAGCATTGATGAGATTCCCCTCAGGCTGCTCTTTTCCAGCCTAAGCAACCCCAATCCTCTCAGTCTCTCCTCATCAGAGCTGTTCCAGTCCCCTCAGCATCTCTGTAGCCATGTGTAGAATGGAAATTCCAAGATTCACAACATGGGTTGGGTTGGAAGGGACCTTAAAGCTCATCCAGTTCCAACCCCCTGCCATGGGCAGGGACAGCTCCCACCAGCCCAGCTTGCTGAAGGCCTCATCCAACCTTGCCTTGAACACCTCCAGGGAGGTGTTATCTTGGCTGCTTTCATGGTCCATGTGGTGTCTGGAAACTGCTTGGCTCTGGAGCTGTTTGTTGCTGTTGGAATGCTGACCTGCAGTGCACTCCCGGAGCATCCACCAGCTCCCTGGGCTACCTAACCGCTGCTGGGTGCTCTGAACGAGGGATCTGGATGCTTGCAGTGGTTGCCTGGCAGGCTGGGCTCTCTCTTGGTGGCACTTTCCTTCTGCCAGGGCCATTCCTTTTGTCCCTCTGAGATGCTAAGGGGGGAGTAAAGTGCTGTTGGGCAGAACTGGAGCATGCCTGGAGATGACTCACAGGAGAACTTCAGCCTCGCTCTTAGCTCTGCTCCCAGGGGACCAAGTTCCTTCAGCTCTACTTGCTGGGTTACCAAAGTGCATAAATCCTTCCAAAGGGCAGTGGTAGAAAAAACCACCATGGAGTAACAGCATGGCCCAGCTGTTGTTTGCTCTGCAAACAGCAGGGTTCTGCCAGAGGGCTTGGCCCTCAGCGTTCCTTGGAGTGTCCTCCTGCCGTGGGATGAGATGGGCAAGATGGTTGGGATCCTGGAGGTTAGGAGGAGACACACACCAGGCTGAGCCTGCAGTTTGGGTTGGAAGAAAGTGAATTGGTGTCTGAGGGAAGCTGGCTGCTCCTGGCCTGTGGGAAAGCAGGGTCAGGCTGGCAAACACCGTGTGGTTTGGAAAGGAAAGCCAGGCAGTGAGGGAGAGCTGTGCTGGCTCTGACCTTTAGGAGTGGCCAAGGGAAGCCTTGGGAGTGTGGCTCAGATCCCTTTCTGCTGTGTCAAGGAATGTAGCAGGTCAGAAGGGACCCTCAGAGGTCATCTCCTCCAACCCCCCTGCAGGCAGCAGGGACATCTCCAACTGGATCAGGCTGCCCAGGGACACATTGAGTCTGAATGTCTCCAGGGATGGAGCCTCAACCACCTCCCTGGGCAGCCTGTTCCAGTGTCTCCCCACCCTCACTGTGCAGAACTTCCTCCTGATGTCCAACCTAACTCTGCCCTGCTCCACTTTCAAACCATTGCCTCTTGTCCTATCCCCACAGCCCCTTCTGAACAGTCCCTCCCCAGCTCTCCTGGAGCCCCTTTCAGGTACTGGAAGGCTGCTCTAAGGTCTCCCTGCAGCCTTCCCTTCTCCAGGCTGAGCAGCCCCAACTCCCTCAGCCTGTCCCCAGAGGGGAGGTTCTGCAGCCCTCTGATCATCTTGGTGGATTTTCCCCAGACTCTACAGAAGTCTCTGTTGCTCAGTTTGCACCATGACCCTTGTGTGCAGGAGCAGGGCTGTTCCCAACCTGCTCCATACCCCATGGGTCATCTAGAGCACCCTTGTTCTTCATCCTGGTCCAGTCTCACACCTTGTTTTCTTCTGGCAAATGTTTTCTCTTTCTCTCTGCACCCTCCCTGGAGGTGTTCAAGGCCAGGTTGGATGAGACCTTGAGCAGCCTGGGCTGGTGAGAGGTGTCCCTGCCCACAGCAGAGAGGTCAGAACTGGCTGATCTTGCAAGGTCCCTTCCAGCCCAACCCATTCCATGCAGAGAAATCCCAGCTCACAAAAGAATTTGTTACCTCAGCTGAAAAATGCTCAGACTGAACCCACAGCGAGCATCCAGGACCCAAATCATTCATTTTGCTAATTCCTGTGAAGAATTTCTCCTTAAACCTCACCAGCACAGATCTGGGCTCAGCTCAGCTTCTTCCACAGCCAAGGAAATGTTGGGTTTGGGGTTTTTTATTTTTATTTTAATCCCTGAACACAAGTGGATTTGCAAACAGATGCATTTGAGGCTCTGCTTTGCTATTTTAATGGTATTGCTCAATTGGCCTCCATGGGGTTGAGCCCTGGTTGCCTGATTTATTTCAAGTCCCTTTCTCTTCATCAGTCTGCAGAGGTTTCCCTGCCAAGAATAAGTAACAACATCTCTGCAAGGCTTCCAGCACTTCCAACCTTCCAAGTTTCTGATGCCCAGAACTTTTACTACTAGAAGACAGAAGAGTCACAGAATGGTTTGGGTCTCCCTTTAGTGATCAGTTGCTCTTTAACAGGGAGCAACAAGGTGGTGACTTCTTCTCTGCATTGATTGATTGAGACTGGAGGTGAGGGAGAAATTCTTGAGAGTGAGGGTGGGGAGACACTGGGACAGGTTGCCCAGGGAGGTTGTGGATGTCCCCTCCTAGAGGTGTTCAAGGCCAGGCTGGATGTAGTCTTGAGCATCCTGGGCTGGTAGAAGGTGTCTCTGCCCATGGCAGGGGGGTTGGAACTGGCTGAGCTAAAAGCCAGTTCCAACCCCCCTGCCATGAGCAGGGACACCTCCCACCACCCCTGGCCTCATCCAACCTGGCCTTGAACACCTCCAGGGATGGTGACTCCACCTGGGCAGCCTGTGCCAATGCCCTGAGCACTCTTGCAGCAAAGAGTTTGTTCCTAATGGCCAACCCAATCTTTAACTGGATCAGGTTGCAGGCTCTCAGGATGTTAGGGCTTGGAAGAGACCTCTGGAGGTCTTTGAGTGCAAAGAGCAGGAGTATAGAATCCAGCACAGGTCGCACAGGAACACATCCAGATGGGGACTGAAAGTCTCCAGAGAAGGAGACTCCCTGGGCAGCCTGCTCCAGTGCTCTGTGAGCCTCCCAGTGAAGAAGTTCCTCCTCATGTTGAGGTGGAACCTCCTGTGCTGGAGTTTCTATCCATTGCCCCTTGTCCTGTCACAAGGTGCAAGTGAGCAGAGCCTGCCCCTGCCTCTTGACCCCCAGCCCTCAGATATTGATAACCATTGATCAAATCCCCTCTCAGGGCCCCCTCTTGTTTGCCCTTCAGTGCCTGCAGGGTTGGCATGGTTTGACAGCAGCTCTGAGCTCCCCAGGCAGGTTCCTCCTCTGTGATGGCTGTGCTGCAAGCTGCCTTTGGAGCTTTGCTCTGCAGCTCAGGAGGAGCTTTTTTTTATTATTTTTTATTTTTCTCTCTTTTTCTCTCTTTTTTTCTCTTTTTCTTTTTTCTTTCTTCCTCTTTTCCTCTCTTCCTCTTTTTCCTCCCTTCCTCTTTTTCCTCCCTTCCTCTTTTTCCTCCCTTCCTCTTTTTCCTCCCTTCCTCTTTTTCCTCCCTTCCTCTTTTTCCTCCCTTCCTCTTTTTCCTCCCTTCCTCTTTTTCCTCCCTTCCTCTTTTTCCTCCCTTCCTCTTTTTCCTCCCTTCCTCTTTTTCCTCCCTTCCTCTTTTTCCTCCCTTCCTCTTTTTCCTCCCTTCCTCTTTTTCCTCCCTTCCTCTTTTTCCTCCCTTCCTCTTTTTCCTCCCTTCCTCTTTTTCCTCCCTTCCTCTTTTTCCTCCCTTCCTCTTTTTCCTCCCTCCTCTTTTCCTCCTTCCTCTTTTTCCTCCCTTCCTCTTTTTCCTCCCTTCCTCTTTTTCCTCCCTTCCTCTTTTTCCTCCCTTCCTCTTTTTCCTCCCTTCCTCTTTTTCCTCCCTTCCTCTTTTTCCTCCCTTCCTCTTTTTCCTCCCTTCCTCTTTTTCCTCCCTTCCTCTTTTTCCTCCCTTCCTCTTTTTCCTCCCTTCCTCTTTTTCCTCCCTTCCTCTTTTTCCTCCCTTCCTCTTTTTCCTCCCTTCCTCTTTTTCCTCCCTTCCTCTTTTTCCTCCCTTCCTCTTTTTCCTCCCTTCCTCTTTTTCCTCCCTTCCTCTTTTTCCTCCCTTCCTCTTTTTCCTCCCTTCCTCTTTTTCCTCCCTTCCTCTTTTTCCTCCCTTCCTCTTTTTCCTCCCTTCCTCTTTTTCCTCCCTTCCTCTTTTTCCTCCCTTCCTCTTTTTCCTCCCTTCCTCTTTTTCCTCCCTTCCTCTTTTTCCTCCCTTCCTCTTTTTCCTCCCTTCCTCTTTTTCCTCCCTTCCTCTTTTTCCTCCCTTCCTCTTTTTCCTCCCTTCCTCTTTTTCCTCCCTTCCTCTTTTTCCTCCCTTCCTCTTTTTCCTCCCTTCCTCTTTTTCCTCCCTTCCTCTTTTTCCTCCCTTCCTCTTTTTCCTCCCTTCCTCTTTTTCCTCCCTTCCTCTTTTTCCTCCCTTCCTCTTTTTCCTCCCTTCCTCTTTTTCCTCCCTTCCTCTTTTTCCTCCCTTCCTCTTTTTCCTCCCTTCCTCTTTTTCCTCCCTTCCTCTTTTTCTGCAGTTGTTTTATGGCAGCTGTTTGTTGTTGAAAGCCCTGAGCTTGTTTGTATAGCTCAGCATGTTCTGGTGGTGCTTTCAAGCATCCTCCCCCCCCCAATCCTCTTTTGATGTGGTGTCAGAGGGGGTTGGCTCCCTCCATAACTTTCCCTCCCCCCTTTATCTTGGATGCTATCATGGTCCATGTGCTGTTTGGAAATAGCTTTGGATCTGGGAGATGTTTGTTGCTCTTGGAATGTTGACCTCCAGTGCGTTTCGTGGATGAAAAGCAGGACCTGAGTCCAGCAGCATTCACCCAGAGTTTATAGCCAGAGCCTTCCCTTCAGCTTTGGAAGCATGGCTGAGATTCCCTGTGGCAGGAGAGAGGTTGTTCCCTTGGGATTAAGGCCTTGGTGTCATTTGCTGTCAGGCTCCTTCCATGCTTCTGCTCCTGCTGCCTGGTCATGGAGAAAAGAAGGCTCTGAGGAGACCTTAGAGCAGCCTTCCAGTACCTGAAAGGGGCTCCAGGAGAGCTGGGGAGGGACTTTGGACAAGGGCTGGGAGTGCCAGGATGAGGGACAATGGCTTTGAGCTGGGAGAGGGGAGATTGGGACTGGAAATAAGGAAGAAATTGTTGCCAGTGAGGGTGAGGAGAGACTGGCACAGGTTGTCCAGGGAGGCTGTGGATGTCTCCTCCCTGGAGGTGTTCAAGGCCAGGCTGGGTGAGCCCTTGAGCAGCCTGGGCTGATGGGAGGTGTCCCTGCCCATGGCAGGGGGTTGGAACTGGATGAGCTTTAAGGTCCCTTCCCACTCCAACCATTCTAGGATTCCATGGTCATCTCAAACTGTTCTTCCAGCTTCAGTGGTCTCCCTTACATCACCACCACTGCCATTGTTCCCTGGGGACCCTGGCCAGTGCCACCACACCAGCTCAGCCCAGCCCAGAGCAGGGCTAAGCTCAGCTCCTGTGAGTTAGGGACTGAATCCAAGCTGAAGTCTGCAGGTTTGGGTCATTATTGATAGAACCAACAGTTCCTTTAGGGACAGGACAAGAGGCAACAGCCTCAGGTTGTGCCAGGGGAGGTTCAGGTGGGAGATTAGGAACAATTCCTTCCCAGCAAGGGTTGTCAGGCTCTGGAAGAGGCTGCCCAGGGAGGTGGTGGAGTCCCCATCCCTGGAGGGATTTCAGAGGTGTGGATGTGGTGCTGAGGGATGTGGTTCAGTGGCAGTGGCTCAGCAGCAGTGCTGGGGTTGTGAGCTCTGGGTGAGAGGTTGGGCTTGAAGATCCCAAAGGTCTCTTCCAACCTCCAGAGTTCTGTGATTCCATGATTCTTGTCCTCTCCTGGGTGCTTTTCTTCCTTTTTTTCATCCTCACCTGTCTCACCACCTCAGGCTGTTTCCCCTCCAGCACTGAAATCCACCTTTTGGGGAGGGCTGCAACTCTCTGTCCCTATTTATGGCTCCATTGTATATTCCATGGAAAAAATTCTTCCTAAACCTTCTCCCACCCCAAGTTATTCCTTTGATTTTTTTTTTATTTTATTTTTTTTCTTCATGACTTATTTTTTTTCACCATCTTTGTTAGCTTTCCCCCAGCCTGCAGGGCTCATTAAAGCACGCAGGGCAGGAAATGGAGAGAGGCACAAGAATGGGAACCTGCTTGCCAAAGAGGGAAAGTTGGCAAAGTCTCCTCCCAACAGGGAAATTCCTTGGCTGCCAGGAGCACCTTCATAGTGAAGAGGCCCCAAAATCCTGCTGGGAATGTCATCCCACAGTGACATGGCAGTGAGGATGTTTCCTTGTTGGTGGGGAGGTTCTATCAGTCATGCTCAAGGGTTGTCCTCAAACGGGTTGGAATGTTGGCAGTTCAGGGGTCTGTCAGCCTTGAGATCAACCTGGGGGGAAGTCACAGGATCCCAGCATGGTGGGGGTGAGAAGATGACCTCTGGGAATCATCTGCTCCAACCCTCCTGCTAAGGAGATCACCCACAGCAGGTTGTCCAGGATCACAACCTCCAGGTGGGTTTGGAACCTCTCCAGAGATGGAGATTGGCAGTGGTTTTGAACGGGAAGAGGGAAGATTGAGAGTGGGGATGAGGGAGAAATTCTTCCCAGTGAGAGTGGGGAGAGACTGGTACAGGTTGCCCAGGGAGGCTGTGGATGTGCTCTCCCTGGAGGTGTTGAAGGCCAGGTTGGATGAGCCCTGGAGCAGCCTGGGCTGGTGGGAGGTGTCCCTGCCCAGGCTTTAGGTGAGATTCCTCCTCTTGCACATTTGCCCAGCCCAGCTGGGGACTTGCCACCCTCCAGACTGAACACAGCACCCTGGGTTGGAAGGGACCTTCAAGATCATCCAGTCCCAACCCCCTGCCACGGGCAGGGACACCTCCCACTGGTCCAGGCTGCTCAAGGCTTTCAGCACCTCCAGGGAGGGAGCATCCACAACCTCCCAGGGCAACCTGTCCCAGTGCCTCCCCACCCTCACTGCAGAGAACAGATCTGAGGAGCAGCTTGGCAGCTGCCAGGAGAACTTTGCCAAGCTCCTGCTCAGTTGCCATCTGTTGGGGTGCAGGCTGAGAGCTTTGTGTCCTTCAGCAGCCTGTCATGCATGCAGGCTTTTATCTGCACCCAGGTGTCTCCTGCTGCTGCTGGGCAGTTGGTTGGTGGTGGTGGAGGAGCCCAAGCTTTGGCCTGGGGTCTGAGTGGCTGCAGGTGTGAGGGCTCCTGGGAGGGCCAGCCCCCAAAAAGCAGCTGTTGGGCTTTGTCTTGTCAGAAGGTTGGAATCCACTTAGTGCCAACTGAACAATTCAGCACAATTATGCTTTCAGCTACATTAAGGAGTAACTCCATAGTAAGACAGTGGAAGGAAATGAGCCATTGTCCAGCACCCCCTTGCTCTGTGACTCAGGCCAGTGGTTGGAAGGGTGTTTGAAGTTCTCTTTGTTTGGGCTGCAGAAAGATTCTGCCACATTTCCACCCCGTACCCCCCCAGCTTTTACACACTCAGTTATTCCTTTTATGTCACTGAGTCCTGGGAATTCCATTCTGCTGCCTCCCCTGAATGCTCATCTCTGCAGAAGCCACCCAACAGCTGGGGCTGTCCCTCATGGTCACCCCCTGGGCTTTGGTCTGTGCTGGTGGCCAAGGGAGGAAAGCAGCTTGGAGGCCCAAAGTGAGAGCTGTCCTCTGAAACCTCCTCTGGAAAACACTCCCTGAGGTGGAGCTCTGCACCAGGCAGCTGTGGGAGATGAATATTGGGGTTACTTATGGGCCCCTCACTCCAACAAGGACATGGAGGGGCTGGAGCAGGTCCAGAGAAGGGCAACCAAGCTGGGGAAGGGTCTGGAGAACAGGGCTGGGGAGGAGCAGCTGAGGGACCTGGGGGTGTTTAGTGTGGAGGAGAGGAGGCTGAGGGAGATCTCATTGCTCTCTACAGCTCCTGAGAGGAGGTGGCAGTGAGGTGAGGGTTGGTCTCCTCTCCCTAGTCTCAGGTGATAGAAGGAGAGGGAATGGCCTGAAATTGTGCCAGGGAAGGGTTAGGTTGGAGTTGAGTAAAAATTTCTTTGCTGCAAGAGTGGTCAGGGATTGGAAGAGGCTGCCCAGGGAGGTGATGGAGTCCCCAGCCCTGGAGGTGTTTAAGGCCAGGCTGGATGTGGCTGTGAGCAACCTGCTCCAGTGTGAGGTGTCCCTGCCCATGGCAGGGGGGTTGGAGCTGGCTGAGCCTTGAGGTCCCTTCCAACCCTGACAATTCCATGATTCCTGAGGAGCTGCCCAGCTCCACACCTTCCCCCAAGAGGACTGGTTTGTGCCCTGGCTGCTTGCAGCAAGGCTCCCTGCTGCAGCTGCAAGGGAGCAGATGGTGCCTGGCTGTCCTGCTGGGCACTGCAGGAGGCTCTGCAGCCTCTCAGGGGCTTAAGGCAGGTCAAGCCATGCTTGGAGCCTAATTGCTGCTGACAGGAAGGCTGGCTGAGGGTTCTGGCTTGGGTGTGGAGATGGAGGTGAGCACAAGCTCCTCCTGGTAGACCTTTACCTACCCTGCTGACAGGGCCCACAAGCTTAGAAACATTTCACAGTGCTTAAAACTAAGCAGCTGTGGAGAGAACATCTGAGTGAAGTCATGGAATCAGAGCATGGTGGGGGTTGGAAAGGACCTCTGGAGAGCATCAAAGTCCAACCCCCCCTGCCAGAGCAGGGTCAGCTAGGACAGGGCAAACAGGAACACATCCAGGTAGGTCTTGACACAGCCTCTCTGGGCAGCCTGCTCCAGGGCTCCAGCACCCTCACAGAACAGAAGTTTCTGCTGCTGCTGAGGTGGAACTCCCTGGGTTCCAGCCTGTGTCCATTGCCTGCTGGATGCCCATGGCATCCCCATTCCATACAGTGGAGTGCTGAGGACTTCTGCTGGTGGTGCGGGGAAGAGTCAGAGCACAGCTGGCTCTGCAGAGCCAACCAGGAATGCAGTGCAGGAGCTCTTCCCCCCGCCCCCAGCATCCTTCTGCAGCTGGAATTGCTGAGCTACCAGGCAAGCAAAGATTTTTGTGGAAGCAGTCAGCACCCCAGAGCATTTTCTTTTCTCTTTGAAGTCTAACAACAAAGGAAGATGATGTTTGTGGTGTGGCCTGCTGAGTTCGTGCATTCAAGGCATGATCTTGCAACCCAGAGATCCAGACCTTCCCTTAATCCCTCTTTGTTTGTCCTTCCACCAGCCACTGTCACTCCGAGGGTCCCACTGAGGAGAACATAAACAGAGCTGGAATTTGCTTAATCATCTCAAGAGGGTGGAAGAGAGCTGGGCTGCAGGTCAAGGCACAGGCATTTGTCTCTCTAATTCCTCAGTGTGGGGGTTCAGCTACTGTGGAAGTGGAGCTAGGGCTGAGCCTGCTGAGAAAGATAAGGAAGCAAGGTTGTCATCTTCATTGGGTTCATAGAATCATTGGGTGGCTGAGGTTGGAAGGGACCTTAGAGATATCTGCTCCAACACAGGTCAAAGCACACAAGTTCCAGTACATCCCAGAACCTCCTTGCTCTCTACAGCTCCCTAAAAGGACCAGCTGAGGTAAGGGTTGGGCTCTTCTCCCTAGTCTCGGGGGGTAGAAGGAGAGGCAATGGCCTGAAATTGTGCCAGGGGAGGCTTAGGTTGGAGAGGAGCAAAAATTTCTTTGCTGCAGGAGTGGTCAGGGATTGGAAGAGGCTGCCCAGGGAGGTGGTGGAGTCCCCATCCCTGGAAACATTCAATGCCAGGTTGGATTGGGGCTCTGAGCAACCTGACCTCTTCAAGGTGTCACTGACTCACTGCAGGGGGTCTGGACTAGATGGACTCTAAAGGTCCCTTCCAACCCAAGACATTCTATGGTGCTGTGGCTCTTTTCTACCCTGGCTTGCCAAAAGGCCCTCTTCAAAATAAGCAACAGAGACCAGGGGCTTCCCCAGGCTGCTGGAGGGGCAGGAGTGACTCTAGGGGTTGGCCTGGTGTCCTTGCTTCAAGGCATGCTGAAGGGACCTCTGGAGGTGTTCCAGTCCAACCCCCCCAGCAGAGCAGAGCCATAGAATCCAGCACAGGTCCCACACCTGAGGTGGAACTGCCTGGGTTCACTGCAGCATCCAGCTGCTCCTTCCCTCCATTAGCAGGCTCGTGAAGGAGGGATGGACATTGCTCCCAGTCTGGTCCTGTTTCTGGTGGTGTTGCTGTTGGGTTAGTGAAGCTGTGGAGCCTCCCCAGATGCTGCTGCCCAGCTGGGTTTTCAGGAGGAGGCTTAAGGAGCTTGCTGCTCCTCAACTTGGGTCAGAATCCTTTGCCAAAAGGGAACTCAAGCTTGGGTGACATCATCCTGCTCCTGGAAAGCCTGCCTGTGTGGCCTGCAGCAGCAGCAGGGCAGAGCAGGGACACAGCCACCACTCTCCCAGCCTCCTCAAGTGCAATTCCTTCTTCTCCCTTTGAGCTTCTTCCAGGAGGCAGCACCACAGCATTCCTGCTGAGAGCAGTGCTCCTAACGCTGGAGGCCCCACCAAGAGGGCCCCACCAAGCCCAGGCAGCCCTGCCTGCTGAATCTGGTGCTTTTCAGCCCTGCAGCTGCAGGAGTGGAATCCAGTGCTGGGCTCTCCAGTTCAAGAGGGACAGGGATATACTGGGGAGAGTCCAAGGGAGGGCTCCAAGGATGCTGAAGGGATTGGAGCACTGCCCCATGAGGAGAGGCTGAGAGCCCTGGGGGTGGTGAGTCTGGAGAGGAGAAGACTGAGAAGGGATTTGATCAATGTTGATAAATGTGAGGGCTGGGGGTCAAGAGGCAGGGGACAGGCTCTGCTCACTTGCTCCCTGGGACAGGACAAGGGGCAATGGATAGAAACTCCAGCACAGGAGGTTCCACCTCAACATGAGGAGGAACTTCTGCACTGTGAGGCTCACAGAGCACTGGAGCAGGCTGCCCAGGGAGGTTGTGGAGTCTCCTTCTCTGGAGACTATCCAGCAGCCCCATTTGGATGTGTTACTGTGTGACCTGTGCTGGATCCTCTGGTCCTGCTCTGGCAGGGGGGGTTGGACTCGATGATCTCTGGAGATCCCTCCCAACCCCTAAGATGTTTTCCTGTGTGACCTGTGTTGGATTCTAGGTCCTGCTCTGGCAGGGGGGGTTGGACTGGAAGCTCTCCAGAGGTCCCTCCCAATCCCTCTTAGGCTGTGATCCTGTGGAGCAGATGACAGGACGGCTTGAGCCGGCCGGAAGGGACCTTCAACATCCATCCATCTGCAGTCCCCCGCCGCGGGCAGGACTGCCCCCTGGCAGCGGCTGACGTCTCCCTGTTTCTTGCAGAGCCTTTCCCGGGGGAGCTGAGCTCCCTGTCCTGCAGGCAGGGCTATCCCCCGGCAGCGGCTGACGTCTCCCTGTTTCTTGTAGAGCCTTTCCCGGGGGAGCTGAGCTCCCTGTCCTGCAGGCAGGGCTATCCCCCGGCAGCGGCTGACGTCTCCCTGTTTCTTGTAGAGCCTTTCCCGGGGGAGCTGAGCTCCCTGTCCTGCAGGCAGGGCTATCCCCCGGCAGCGGCTGACGTCTCCCTGTTTCTTGCAGAGCCGTTCCCGGACGGCCCGGGGGAGCTGAGCTCCCTGTCCCGCGGGCTGGAGCGGCAGCTGCGGGAGCCCCTGCGGCGCCGCAGGCACGCCGGTGGGGACGAGGACGACTACAACATCGAGGTGCTGCTGGGCGTGGACGACTCCGTGGTGCGCTTCCACGGCAAGGAGCATGTGCAGAACTACCTCCTCACCCTCATGAACATCGTGAGTGCCCTCCACCACCACCAGCAGTCCCTCCTCAGCTCTCCCAGCCCTGCCTGGATGGGGTAGCTTCAGGCTGCACCCTTTTAAATCTTCCGTGGGTCTTGAACGGGAAGGAGGAGTTCTGGGCTCCTGAGTTCAAGGAGGACATTGAGATCATAGAATAATTTAGGGTTGGAAGGGACCTCAAGGATCAGCCAGTCCCAATGCCCCCCCTCAGGGACACCTCACACCACAGCAGGTTGCTCACAGCCACCTCCAGCCTTGCTGCAAAAACCTCCAGGGATGAGGCTTCCACCACCTCCCTGCTCCAACCTACCTCTACTTGAAGTCTCTTTTATTCCCCAGTCACTCCTTCTGCTGGCCCTCATCTAAAGGCCACTGAACTTGAGAGGAGCCTTGGGCAGGTAGAATCATAGAATCATCAATCAGGTTGGAAGAGACCTCCAAGATCCTCCAGTCCAACCTATCACCCAGCCCTATCCAATCAACTGGATCATGGCACTAAGTGCCTTATCCAGGCTTTTCTTGAACATTTCCACCACCTCCCTGGGCAGCCCATTCCAATGGGCAATCGCTCTCTCTGTGAAGAACTTCCTCCTAACATCCAGCCTGTAACTCCCCTGGCACAACTTGAGACTGTGTCCCCTCATTCTGCTGCTGGTTGCCTGGGAGAAGAGACTGACCCCCATCTGTCTACAGCCTCCCCTCAGGTAGTTGTAGGCAGCAATGAGGTCACCCCTGAGCCTCCTCTTCCCCAGATTAAACACCCTCAGCCTCAGAACATTCTGCCTGAGGGCTATGTGGTGATGGGGAGTGTCATCTGCATTCCTTGCTTCATAGAATTGACTTGAGACCCTTCTGAGAAGATTCTAGTGGTGGTGTGAGCACTTGAAATGTGGTTTGAGGCCTTCACTAACCTGCTGTAGTGGGAGGTGCTCCTGCCCATGGCAGGGGAATTGGAACTGATGGTCTTTAAGGTTCCTTCCAACCCAACCCATTCTGTGAATCTAGGCAAATGACATCTCCATGGCCTTGGAGGTGTCCCTGCCCATGGCAAGGGGATTGGAGCTGGATGGTCTTTAAGGTTCCTTCCAACCCAACCCATTCTATGACTCTATGCAGATGACATCTCCACAGCCTTGGAGGTGCCCTTTGTAACCTCTGTTTCTTTTTCCCCCCTCAGGTGAATGAAATCTACCATGATGAGTCCCTGGGGGTTCACATCAACGTCGTGCTGGTCCGGATGATCATGCTGGGGTATGCAAAGGTGAGCTGAGCACTCTGAACCACTCCTTCACCTTCGTCTTCTTTGTACCTGTGGTCCACCTGGATTCCACAAGGGGCTGTGGAACAGGCCTGAGGATGCAGGGGAGAAGCACTGCCCTGCTTGCTCCTTCTCTAAAGTGTGAAGAGTTCTCCTCAGTGTCAGTTGATGGAACATCTGGCTGGGATGTAAGCTGTGCCTGGAGCACTTAGTGGCTTCCTGAGATCCCCTTTAGCTATCTGAGGTGGGAGAAGGCTCCTGGTGATAATGGTGGGGTGAATATTACCAACTGCAGAGATTGAGGTACTAGAGCATGAAGGGTCTGGAGAACAGGGCTGGGGAGGAGCAGCTGAGGGACCTGGGGGTGTTTAGTGTGGAGAAGAGGCTGAGGAGAGACCTCATTGCTCTCTACAGCTCCCTGAAAGGAGGTTGCAGTGAGGTGTGGGTTGGGCTCTTCTCCATAGTCTCAGGTGATAGAAGGAGAGGCAGTGACCTGAAATTGTGCCAGGGGAGGGTTAGGTTGGAGAGGAGGAAAAATTTCTTTGCTGCAAGAGTGGTCAAGGATTGGAAGAGGCTGCCCAGGGAGGTGATGGAGTCCCCATCCCTGGAGGTGTGCAAGAAACCTGTGGCCATGGCACTTGGGGCCAGGGTTTGATGACCATGGTGGGGCTGGGTTGCTGGTTGGAGTCAATGATCTTGGAGGTCGTTTTCCAACCCAAACAGTTCAAGGATTCCATTCTGTTAGGGTAGTGGGAGCAGAGAAAGGGGGAGTGAGGCAAACCTCGTGTGAGTGCTCTGTCTTGAGGCAGGAGCCCCTGGCCCTGACCTCTTGCCCTTTCAGTCCATCAGCCTGATCGAGAGGGGCAACCCCTCGAGGAGCCTGGAGAACGTCTGTCGCTGGGCGTATCAGCAGCAGAAGGCAGACCCCAGCCACGCCCAGCACCACGACCATGCCATCTTCTTAACCAGGCAAGACTTTGGGCCTGCTGGCATGCAAGGTAATGCAGCTGAGCTGGAGCACAGCTCTCTGAGCCTGGGGTTCCCTTGGGGATGGCTTTGTTAGGAGATGTCGCCCCAGCAGCTGTCACCCCCACGCTCATCTTGGCAGCCCAGGGGACTGACCCTGGGGAGTAAACCCACCACATGTTCTCACCTGGAATATTGCATCCAGTTTTGGACTCCCCAGGTCAAGAGGGACAGGGGTCTGCTGGAGAGAGTTCAAGGGAGGGCTCCAAGGATGCTGAAGGGACTGGAGCACTGCCCCATGAGGAGAGGCTGAGAGCCCTGGGGGTGGTTAGTCTGGAGAGGAGAAGACTAAGAGGGGATTTCATCAATGTTGATAAATGTGAGGGCTGGGGGTCAAGAGGCAGGGGACAGGCTCTGCTCACTTGCACCCTGGGATAGGACAAGGAGCAATGGATAGAAACTCCAGCACAGGAGGTTCCACCTCAACATAAGGAGGAACTTCTTCACTGTGAGGCTCACAGAGCACTGGAGCAGGCTGCTCAGAGGGGTTGTGGAGTCTCCTTCTCTGGAGACTTTCCAGCAGCTCCATCTGGATGTGTTCCTGTGTGACCTGTGCTGGATCCTCTGGTCCTGCTCTGGCAGGGGGCTTGGACTTGATGATCTTTGGAGGTCCCTTCCAACACCTAACATCCTGTGATGCTGTGTGGGTTATATCGTGCAGATACAGAGTCTGGGTGAAGCCATGTGCTGGCTGTCAAGCTGGAGATGTGCCAGAGGTGGGGGTGTGTGTGCTCAGTGCCTCCATGCTGCTGCAGCCCTGTGCTGTGCTGTCTCTCTGCAGGCTATGCTCCTGTGACTGGCATGTGCCACCCGGTCCGCAGCTGCACCCTCAACCACGAGGATGGCTTCTCTTCAGCCTTTGTGGTGGCTCATGAAACTGGGCATGTGTAAGTCTGCCCCCACCACCAGATGGCCAACACAACGTGGTGCTGCTTCCCCTGCTTTGCTTCCACTGCTTTGGTTTGGATGGCTCCACCTGAAAGCTCTCCCTGCGTTTCCCTCCCTCCCCTCAGGATCCCACAGTGGGCGCAGCAGTGAAGAGAAAAGTGGGAGGGAGAAGGGATGGGGAAGGGAGAGGGGAGACCTTCTCTAGGTGAGGAGAAGAGTGGAAGCTGGAAGGCTCAGGCAGTGCAGGCAGCAGCTTGTCAAACATCCTTCACTTCTTTCTCCTCACTGAGTGGTGATTTGTTAGGTTTGGCACCCCCTCAGGAGTGCTGGGCTGGGAGTAACCGAGCCAAGGGCTCTGCTGGCTGGGTGGATGAGTGAACATCAAACCCTTCTTGTGGCCTTCCAGGATCTGAAGGGGGCTGCAAGAAAGCTGGGGAGGGACTTTTTAGGGTGTCAGGTAATGATAGGACTAGGGGGGATGGAACAAAACTGGAAATGGGTGGACTCATATTGGATGTTAGGAAGAAATTCTTCCCCATGAGGGTGGTGAGAGACTGGCACAGGTTGCCCAGGGAGGTGGTGGAAGCCTCATCCCTGGAGGGTTTTTGCAGCCAGGCTGGATGTGGCTGTGAGCAACCTGCTGTGGTGTGAGGTGTCCCTGCCCATGGCAGGGGGGTTGGAGCTGGCTGAGCCTTGAGGTCCTTTCCAACCCTGACAATTCTGTGATTCTATGATCTGATGTTTGTCCTCCTTAAGCACTGTTGGGTGTTGGTTCAGCTCACTGGGAAGAGTTTAACACACCTGGAGATGACCACCTGCAAATTACACTGGATGAGGTGCAAGTTGGAGATATGAATGTGCTGGCCTTGGCAGCTCTCTGGAGGTGGAACATGCTAACCATGGCAGCTGTCTGGAGGTAGAACATGCTAACCATGGCAGCTCTCTGGAGATGGAACATGCTAACCATGGCAGCTCTCTGGAGGTGGAAAATGCTAGCTCTCTGGAGATGGAACTTCTGATAAGTGAGGGTACAACCACCAACAGTTCAGTGTCTGAGTGAGCAGAACTCTTGCTTTCCTTCATCTGAACCACAGGAGGTCACCACCATCTAGTTAGTTTGATTCCTGGGCTGAAAAAAAAACAAAGTAGAAGTGGAAGAGCATTCAGGGAGTCCTCATGTTGTGGTGTGAGAGATCAGTCTGAGATGCAGGTCCCCTTGGCATGGCTGCACGGAGAGCTGTCTGCCTTCCCATGGCTTTAGCTGCTGAGGGGTGGGAGCTGCCTGGGCCCTGATGTTGGTTCTGTGTTGCAGGCTGGGGATGGAGCACGATGGGCAAGGGAACAGGTGTGGAGATGAGACAGCCATGGGCAGTGTCATGGCTCCCCTGGTGCAGGCTGCCTTCCACCGCTACCACTGGTCCAGGTGCAGCGGCCAGGAGCTCCGAAGATACATCCAGTAAGCACCCAGCAGCCCTCCTGGCTTTAGTGGAGGCAACAGAAGTTCCTCACCCTCTCCACTCCTGGCCTCCTCTGGTGCAACCCTTTCTCATCACTTTTTGGCCATTCCCTTTTTCCCCTTCCAATCCAGACCTGAAAAGCTCTAACCCAGGAGAGCCTCAGTCGAGGGCTGTGCTCCAAGCCCATGGCATCTTCTGCAGGAGCTTCCCTGGCAGGCTTGGCATCAAGTAGCTGGTGGTTTCCAGGGGCCTTTGGTTTCTGGAGGGTAACTCTGTGCATCTGGCAGCCTCAGGTTGTGCCAGGGGAGGCTTAGGTTGGAGATCAGGAACAATTTCTGCACAGAAAGGGTTATCAAGTCTTGGAACAGGCTGCCCAGGGAGGCGGTGGTGTCCCCATCCCTGGTGGGATTTAGAGGACACATGGATGTGGTGCCAAGGGATGTGGATCATAGTAGCAGTGGTGGGGTTGTGTGTCCTGCTTCAGGGCTCCATGAAGTCAGTGGAAGCCAGGTCAAAGCATGTTGAGATGTTGCCTTTGGCACTGGGAGGGGAGGAGGGCTTGGTTTCTACCTCTGGGGACAAGAAAGCAAAGTGCAGGTCTCACCAGGGCAGGGAGGGGCTGGAGATGCCTCTCCACACCCCCAACAGATGCAGGTGTTTTGCTGTAGAGTCTTCCCATGGGGTGCTCAGCCCTGCAGAGTTCCTACAGCAGGGACCATCTGTGCAGCCACCCGGGGAGGTTGTGGAGTCCCCATCCCTGGAGGTGTGGCCATGGCACTTGGGGACATGGTTTGATGGCTGTGGGTTGATGGTTGGACCTGATGATCTTAGAGGCCTTTTCCAGCCCAAACAACTGTGTCTCTGTGCTTTGGGAGCAATCACTACCTCCCTGTGCTAGCTTCTATGGTCCTGCAGGGGGGTTGGACTGGATGATCTCCAGAGGTCCCTTCCAGCCCCTGCCATCCTGCACGATGCTGTGTCAAGAGGACAGAAACAGGCTGGAGAAGCATCTGCTGATGTTTGGTGCCTTTGTACCATTTCCACAGCTCTTATGACTGCCTTCTGGATGACCCTTTTGAGCATGACTGGCCCAAGCTGCCCGAGCTGCCAGGCATCAACTACTCCATGGACGAGCAATGCCGCTTCGACTTCGGTGTGGGCTACAGGATGTGCACAGCAGTGAGTCCTCAGCTGGGCCTGGCCTTGGCCAGCACAGCTGCAGTGTCCTCCTCTTCTCCTGACTTGAAGAGCAGCTCAAGATACCCTGTAGAGAGGAGAGGGAGATCTATGAGTGAAACCTAGTCCCCTGGGTTGATGGTCAAGTGCCATGTGCTGCCACCTCAGCCTTTCGTGGAGAATAAATCTGATGAGGAGCAGCTGAGGGAGCTGGGGATGGTTAGTGTGGAGAACAGGAGGCTGAGGGGAGACCTCACTGCTCTCTACAGCTCCCTGAGAGGAGGTTGCAGTGAGCTGGGGGTTGGGCTCTTCTCCATAGTCTCAGGTGACAGAAGGAGCCTGAAATTGTGCCAGGGGAGGGTTAGGTTGGAGAGGAGGAAAAATTTCTTTGCTGCAAGAGTGGTCAGGGATTGGAAGAGGCTGCCCAGGGAGGTGGTGGAGTCCCCATCCCTGGAGGTATTTAAGAAACCTGTGGCCATGGTTTGATGGCCATGGTGGTGTTGGGTTGGTGGTTGTGCCCTTGGAGGACTTTTCCAGCCCAGCCATGCTGTGACTCTGTGGTTCTGTGATCTAACCTTGAGCTCCATCTCACCTCCTCTTCATTTCAGTTCCGAACCTTTGACCCCTGCAAGCAGCTCTGGTGCAGCCACCCAGACAACCCCTACTTCTGTAAGACAAAGAAAGGACCTCCACTGGATGGGACAGAGTGTGCCCCTGGGAAAGTGAGTGCTGTGTCTTCCCTCTGTGGCTAGGGAAAAACCACCCAGCAGTTCTGGTGTCCCCAGCAGAAGGACACAGAGCTGTTGGAGCGAGTCCAGAGGAGGCCACAAAGATGATCCAAGGTCTGGAGCAGATCTGCTGTGAGGCCAGGCTGAGGGAGCTGGGGGTGTGCAGCCAGGAGGACCTTAGAGCTGCCTTCCAGTGCCTGTAAGGATCCTGCAGGAAGGCTGCAGAGGGACTTTCCCTGAGGGTGTCTAGAGCCAGGCCAAGGGGGAATGGTTTGAAGCTGAGAGAGAGCAGGGTTAGACTGCAGCTGAGGAAGTTCTTCAGTATGAGAGTGGTGAGACTCTGGAACAGGCTGTCCAGGGAGGCTGTGGCTGCCTCCTCCCTGGGGGTATGCAAGGCCAGGTTGGGTGAGGCCTTGAGCAGCTGAGTCTGGGTGAGAGGTGCCCCTGCCCATGGAAGGGAGTTGGAGTCACTGATCTCTTCTGATCTCTGAGGTCCCTTCCAACCTGAGCCATTCTGTGCTGAGCTTCTCATGTCTGAAGGTCTCTGCTTGCAGTCTGTCCTCCAGGAGCTCCCTTCTCACCCCAGCAGCTCCCCTCTGGACGCTGTCCCTTCCACCGCGGTTTACACCTGGGTTGGGTTTTGTTCCTGTTCTCATCCCTGTTCCTGGCTTGGCTTGGTGTCTCTCAGTGGTGCTACAAAGGTCACTGCATGTGGAAGAATGCCAACCAGCTGAAGCAAGATGGCAACTGGGGAGCCTGGACCAAGTTTGGCTCCTGCTCCCGGACCTGCGGGACCGGAGTTCGCTTCCGCACGCGCCAGTGCAACAACCCAATGTAGGTCTCCAGCCGGATGGGGAGGCTTCCAGGGGGGCACTCAGTTTTGGGTGAAGCCCATGGCAGCCAGGAGCATTTTGGGAGTATCTAGAAGTGGGTGGATTCAGATTGGATGTTAGGAAGAAGTTCTTCACTGTGAGGGTGGTGAGAGACTGGCACAGGTTGCCCAGGGAGGTGGTGGAAGCCTCATCCCTGGAGGTTTTTGCAGCCAGGCTGGAGGTGGCTGTGAGCAACCTGCTGTGGTGTGAGGTGTCCCTGGCCGTGGCAGGGGGGTTGGAACTGGATGATCCTTGAGGTCCCTTCCAACCCTGACAATTCTGTGAATTTCCAGTGCAAAGCCTGTGGAGCACCATCCCAGGGCTGCAACTGATGTGTGGGAGAGCAAAGAGCATGGGGTGGGGGGTGGGAGCTCAACGAGCTGCAGGATAAACTGAGGGGAAGGACCCCCTGAGCTCATGTCCCAAAGGGTTTTAGACTCCCCTGAACATTCTTCTCTCCACAGGCCCATCAATGGAGGTGAGGACTGTGCTGGGGTCAATTTTGAGTTCCAGCTGTGCAACCCTGAGGAGTGTCCCAAGCACTTTGAGGACTTCAGGGCACAGCAGTGCCAGCAGCGCAATGCCCACTTCGAGCACCAGAGCAGCAAGCACCACTGGCTGCCCTATGAGCACCCTGACCGTACGTCCTGCCCTGCCCTGCCCCTCCCACAGCTCCTGCTCCTGGCTCTGTCCATCCTCCCCAGAGAGGTTGTGGAGTCTCCTTCTCTGGAGACATTCCAAACCCCCCTGGATGCATTCCTGTGCGGGCTGCCCTAGGGTGATCCTGTTCTGGGTTGGACTGGATAATCTCTGGAGGTCCCTTCCAACCACTAATGTACTGTGGTACTGTGATACTGTGACCTAGCCCAGCAGACCTGCAGGGGCAAGCACAGAGACTGTCATGCTCCCCTCCCTCCTGGAGTGGCATGCTCTTCTGAAGCATCTCTACAGGAGGAGGAACTTCTTTAATTTAGGAACTTCTTAATTAAATTAAGGAGCAGGCTGCCTAGAGTGGTGGTGGAGTCTCCATCTCTGGAGCCATTCCAACCCCACCTGGCTGTGTTGCTGTGTGACCTTCTCTAGGTGACCCTGCTTTGGCAGGGGAGGTTTGGACTGGGTGACCTCCACAGGTCCCTCCCATGCTGTGACTGCTGTTAACTGATGCATCTACTTCTCTCTACTTGCCCCACAGCCAACAAGAGATGCCACCTGTACTGCCAGTCCAAAGAAACTGGAGATGTTGCCTACATGAAGCAGCTGGCACACGATGGCACTCGCTGCTCCTACAGAGATCCCTACAGCATCTGTGTCCGTGGGGAGTGTGTGGTGAGTGACAGCGCCCTGGGCTCAGCAGGGGGCTGGGGCTGTGCTGTGTGCCAGGCCAGCTCTGCTGGCAGCCATGCAGTGGCTGAGGTTGGGAAAAGGCTCTTAGGATCAGCAAGTTACCCCTAAGCCATGGCCCTCAGCACCACATCTCCACAGCTTTTAAAACCCCTCCAGGGATGGGGACTTGTGGTAGTTGTATGCATTTGCATTCCATTGCAGGCTGTAGTTTTGCTTGTAAATTCAGCTTTCATTTGCTTCCACCTGAGCTGGTCTGGCAAATTTAATGTTGGGGAGAAATTTTCAGCCCACCACAGGACCCCACCACTGCCCTGGGCAGCCTGGGCCAGGCCTTGACAATCCTTTTAGGGGAAGGAATTGTTCCTCATGTCCAACCTAAACCTCCCTTAGGGCAACTTGAGGCTGTTTCCTCCTGTCCTTGGGAAAAGAAACCAAGCCCACCTCAATCAGAACAACTCAGAGTGTTGAAGTGGGCACACAGCAGGAATCACTTCCTGTTCTTCCCATGGAGATGTGCAGATGATTTGTGTTGGAATTGAAATGCTCAGCGCTGGGCTGGTGACTTCTTCCCTGCATTGATTGATTGATCTGGAGATGAGGAAGAAATTCTTGCCAGTGAGAGTGGGGAGACACTGGCACAGGTTGCCCAGGGAGGCTGTGGATGTCCCCTCCCTGGAGGTGTTCAAGGCCAGGCTGGATGAGTCCTCGAGCAAGCTGTGCTGGTGGGAGGTGTCCCTGCCCATGGCAGGGGATTGGAGCTGGATGAGCTTTAAGGTCCCTTCCAAGCCAACCCATTGTAGGATTCTATGATTCAGAAGAGCTCTGCATGCAGCTTCCAGCCTGCTGCTCTCCCTGGGATTGCCCATTCCAGGAGCAGCTTGGAATTTGCTTCTTATTTTATCCTTGTTTCTCTTCCTGAAAGGAGATGTCAGTAAAAAACCAACCAACCAACCAACCAAAAGCCATTTTTGTTGCAACTTGCTGCTCTGAGTGTGGATTTTCTTTCCCAGCTCCTTTCTTTCCCACCCCTGACTGGAAGCCTTCTTTAAGCTCCCTTCCAACCCAACCCATTCCGTGGTTCCATGACCGTGCAGTGGAGGTCCTGCCATAACTCCAGCTGAGCACCAAGGACAAACCCCTTCTCTCTGTGTGTTTCCTGCTCTCCCCTCTGCAGAAAGTGGGCTGTGACAAGGAGATTGGCTCCAACAAGGTGGAGGACAAGTGTGGTGTCTGCGGCGGGGACAACTCCCACTGCCGGACGGTGAAGGGAACCTTCACCCGCACGCCCAAGAAGCTTGGTAGGAAGCACAGCTCTGCCTCTCTGCCTCTGCTGTCTCTTGCCTCTGGTGTTTCTGTCACACCTGCAGGCTGCTCTGAGGTGGCACAACGCAAGCTGCCAGCTGCTGTGCACCCAGAACTGGGAGCAGTGGAATGGTTGCAGTTGCTGGGTGGTGTGGAGAGATCTGACAGGGCACTGCCCCTGCAGCCTGCTGGGCTTAAGTGTTTTCCTGAGGTCTCTTCCAACCCCCCCCAGCTCCCTCAGCTGCTCCTCACTAGCCCTCTTCTCCAGACCCTTCCCCAGCTTAGTTGCCCTTCTCTGGACCCACTCCAGCCTCTCAATGTCCTTGGAGCGAGGGTCCCAAACCTGACCTCAGGATTTGAGGTGTGGCCTCACCAGTGCCAAGCAGAGGGTGACCATCACTCTCCTGACCCTGCTGGCCACACTATTCCTGATACAAGCTAGGATGCTGTTGGCCTCCTTGGCCACCTCAGCGCTTCAGCAGCAGTGACTTAATCTCTGTATGTGACACTCTGGGTGGTAGGTGGCTTGGGCTGACTGCCCACAGCCCAAGGTGGGGCTTTTCTGCAGGCTCTGCACCACAGCCACCTTCCCTCATGACTGGAGTCTCAGACACCTGAGCTGACAGGGAGGGAGCTCAAACCCAACAGCTGGGCTGAGGACTGACCTGGACAAAGCACCCTGGGAGCCTCCTGCTTTGCCCTGGTGTGCTGAGGAGCAGGGAGGGAGGTGGTTTCTGGAGATGGGCTGTGGCCCTGCAGCTCATCCAGGGACAAACAGCTTTGTAACTGGTTTCTCCTCTCCCCCTGCCTGAGGGAGGGCAGACACCAGGGGGTCCTCTCAGA
Source organism: Indicator indicator (assembly GCF_027791375.1). Classification (NCBI taxonomy): domain Eukaryota; kingdom Metazoa; phylum Chordata; class Aves; order Piciformes; family Indicatoridae; genus Indicator; species Indicator indicator. Next base: position 2,404,331 of record NC_072034.1, read on the forward strand.
TCCACTACAAATGGTTTGCTCAGTTTACCCCTGCTGGCACTGGTTGCCCTCTCCTGCAAGAGGCAGCTGGGCTGTGTCATACCCTCCTAACCATGGCTGTTGTTTTTTCTCCCCATCTCCCCTTTTCTCCACTGCTGCTGCACATGCCAAAGGGTACCTGAAGATGTTTGACATCCCTCCTGGTGCTCGACATGTGTTCATCCAAGAAGATGAGGCCTCTCCTCACGTTCTTGGTAAGTGTTTCTCCTGGGGGGGGGGGTTGGTTGGAGGTAGGAGAACCTGAGAGAACCAAACCAAAGCCTCCCAGGCAGATTCCTGCATCCAAACCTGCACGGGGTGAGGGCTGAGTCCTGCAGCAGAAGGCTCTCAGCAGCCAAACGTTTGCTTCTCATTTGAGTTCTTCAGGGCTCTTAAACTGCTCCCCACTGTGCATGAGGACTAACAGGAGGTTGTCACCACCCACCTCTGAGCAGGGTGAGAGCTGGGTGGGGATCAAATCCAGTGGCTAAAGATGGAAAGGTCATAGATTCATAGAGTGGGTTGGGTTGGAAGGGACCTGAAAGATCATCCAGCCCTAACCCTCCTGCCATGGGCAGGGACACCTCCCACTAGAGCAGGTTGCTCAAGACTCAGAGTCTGTTGTGCTGGCAAGGGGAGTGAGGAGCTGGTGGGGTCTTTGCAGCCCATTTCATGGCAGGTTTTGCTCAGCTCGTGCTGGTGTCAGTCACTGTGGATCCTACCTCTCAGCACTTTCTGAGGCTGGAGGGATTAAGGGTGAGATCTTCCAGATCCTTGAGTGCTGGAGCTCCCAGCCCTTGGCTTGGTCACTGAAAAGATGCAGGAGCAGAAAAGCAGAAAAAGCAGAAATTGTGCTTTGTGTCCTACCTCTCAGCACTTTCTGAGGCTGGAGGGATTAAGGGCTTGGTCTTCCAGCTCCTCGAGTGCTGGAGCAGTGTCTGAGCTCCCAGCTCTTGGCTTGGTCACTGAAAAGATGCAGGAACAGAAAAGCAGAAAAAGCAGAAATTGTGCTTTGTGTCCTACCTCTTAGCACTTTCTGAGGCTGGAGGGATTAAGGGTGAGATCTTCCAGATCCTTCCAGCCCTTGGCTTGGTCACTGAAAAGATGCAGGAGCAGGAAAGAAGAAAAAGTAGAAATTGTGCCAACTGTGCTGAGGTCAAAGGGAGAGACCTGGCTGTGGAGGTCCAAGAGCTCCGTGCTGGCCCATGAGCAGCTCCTCTGTGAGGAGCAGAACTTTGCTTTGGCAGCAAATGGCTTCATGGAGCTGCCCTCCAAGGCTGCAGAGCTGCTGCTGCACCTGGATTGCTCCAGTGATGGGGACTTGGAGAAGGTCTGCAGAGTTTTTGGATGGTGTTTTGTGGTGCAGTGGGAGAAGCTGTGCAGAAGGAAACCTGAGAGTCCATCTTTCAGATTTCTGATCAGCTGGCTTCTAATTAGAGCAGAAGAATGATAGTAGTAGAGTAATAGTGATAGTAGTAGTAGTAATAGTAGTAGTAGTAATAATAATAACAATGACAATAATGATAATAATAATTAAATAAGAATAATTAAGGATAACTTAATAAGACTAAAAACAATAGGTGTTATTAAATAATATTAATTTAATAATATAGCAACAATATTAATAATATTAAATTACTATTATTTAATTAATAATAATTATATAATGGTCATAATAATAATGATAATTATAATGACCATAATAATGCTGATAATGATAATGATATTAATAATGATAATGATGATAATAATAGTAATGGTAATAGTGATGATGATGATGATAATAATAATAATAATAATAGGTGTTGGAACTGGATGATCTTGAAGGTCCCTTCCAACCCACCCCATTCTATGAATCCATGAACATGCCTCTGAAGTGTGGTCAAGGACCCAACCCCAGGCAGACCCTCAGGGGTTGAGGTTCCTCAGCTCCTTCCTTGCTGACCTGCTGTGTGCATTTGTAGCCAACAGAGAAGCCAAGATGGGGTGGAAAAGCTTCCCTTCGGCAAGGGGAGGGAGGCAGGAGATGCTGAGGTGCCTTGTGGTGGAATGGAAGCACCACTGGCATGTTGTCCCCCCTCCCAGCAATAAAGAACCAGGCGACAGGACACTACCTCCTGAATGGGAAGGGGGAGGAGGCCAGGTCCCGGTCCTTCATCGACCTGGGCGTGGAGTGGGAGTACAGCATGGAGGAGGAGACGGAGACCCTGCACACGGCCGGGCCCCTGCACGACGCTGTGGTGGTGCTGGTAGGTCCCGCGGCAGGCAGCTGGTGGGGGTTGTGCTGCCAGCCTGTGGCTAGTGTGGCGCTGGGCTGGGGTCCAGCCCTGCTTTTGCCTCTCCGAGGGACACGTGCTGAGGAGGGGCTGGTGGCCCACAGCCTTTCTCTTGCCTTTCTTCTCTCTCCTCTCTTATTTTCCTTTCCCTTCTTATTTTTTCCTTTTCCCATTTCCCTCATCCTTGTCCCCCTCCTTGTCCCCCTCCTTGTCCCCCTCCTTGTCCCCCTCCTTGTCCCCCTCCTTGTCCCCCTCCTTGTCCCCCTCCTTGTCCCCCTCCTTGTCCCCCTCCTTGTCCCCCTCCTTGTCCCCCTCCTTGTCCCCCTCCTTCTCCCCCTCCTTCTCCCCCTCCTTCTCCCCCTCCTTCTCCCCCTCCTTCTCCCCCTCCTTCTCCCCCTCCTTCTCCCCCTCCTTCTCCCCCTCCTTCTCCCCCTCCTTCTCCCCCTCCTTCTCCCCCTCCTTCTCCCCCTCCTTCTCCCCCTCCTTCTCCCTTCTCCTTCTCCCCCTCCTTCTCTCCCTCTCCCTTCTCTTTCCCCTTCTCTGTCTCTTTCCCCCTCTCCTTCTCTTTCCCCTTCTCTGTCTCTTTCCCCCTCTCCTTCTCTTTCCCCTCCTTCTCCTCTGCTCACCTCTCTGCTGCCTTTGCCAAGGCCCCCCTGGCAGCTGTGATTTCATTTGCCCACCCCCAGATCATCCCCCGGGAGAACGACACCCGCTGCAGCCTGACCTACAAATACATCATCCACGAGGACTCCGTGCCGACCATCAACAGCAACAACGTCCTGCAGGAAGACCTTGACACCTTTGAGTGGGCCTTGAAGAGCTGGTCCCAGTGCTCCAAGCCCTGTGGTGGAGGTGAGCAGATGATGTAGCATGGAATGGTTTGGGTTGCACAGAGTCACAGAACGTTAGGGGCTGGAAGGGACCTCGAGAGATCATCCAGTCCAACCCCCCTGCCCGAGTAGCATCACCTAGAGCAGGTCCCACAGGAACACTGAGAATCACAGAATTGTCAGGGTTGGAAGGGACCTCAAGAGATAATCCAGTCCAACCCTCCTGCCAGAGCAGCATCACCTAGAGCAGGTCCCACAGGAACACTGAGAATCACAGAACTGTCAGGGTTGGAAGGGATCTCAAGGCTCAGCCAGTTCCAACCCCCTGCCATGGGCAGGGACACCTCACACCACAGCAGGTTGCTCACAGCCACCTCCAGCCTGGCTGCAAAAACCTCCAGGGATGAGGCTTCCACCACCTCCCTGGGCAACCTGTGCCAGTCCCTCACCACCCTCATGAGGAAGAATTTCTTCCTAACATCCAATCTCAATCTCCCCATTTCTAGTTTTGTTGCATTCCTCCCAGTCCTATCACTCCCTGACACCCTCAAAAGTCCCTCCCCAGCTTTCTTGCCGCCCCCTTCAGATCCTGGAAGGCCACAAGAAGGTCTCCTGGGAGCCTTCTCTTCTCCAGGCTGAACAACCCCAACTCTCTAGGTCTAGAAGAAAGTTCCAGCTTGCGACCCTGCAGTAGCACAGAGGTGCAAATATGGACTCCTAGCATCATCCAGGTTGGAAAAGACCTCTAAGATCATCACCAAGTGCAACCTTCTCCCCAGCACCTCCAGTGCCAGATCTGGAGTAATAAACACAGGCTATGCAGCAGGACTCTGCCTACTCAGTGCCATGGTGCAGCTGATTAGATGGTGCTGGGTGACAGGTTGGACTTGATGATCTCAAAGGTCTTTTCCAACCTGGTTTCCAACTCCCTGACACCCTAAAAAGTCCCTCCCCAACTTTCTTGTAGCCCCCTTAAGGCCAAAGTAGGTCTTGAATATCTCCAAAGAAGGAGACTCCACAGACCCCTGGGCAGCCTGTTCCAGTGTTGTGCCAGAGGGTTCTGTTTGGGAAGGGACCTTAAAGATCTCCTCTGGTTCCAACCCCCCTGCCATGGGCAGGGACACCTTCTGGTAGCCCAGGTTGCTCCAGACTCTGCCGAACCTGGACAAGGAATGACAAGTGACCCAAAGTGGATGATCCCTCTGTGGGACCAAGGGGCCAAAACTGTTCCCTCCTGTCCTTAAACCTTAGATCTGACCCAACAATTCTCTCCAGCACCTGTTTTGCCTTGCAGGGTCTCAGTACACCAAGTATGGGTGCCGGAGGAAGAGTGACAACAAAATGGTTCATCGCAGCTTCTGTGAAGCCAGCAAAAAGCCAAAGCCCATCCGTAGGATGTGCAACCTTCAGGAATGCACCCAGCCCCTGTGAGTACACCTGGGGGGCACAGTTTCGCAGTAGCACAGTGGAAGGGACCTCCAGAGATCATTGAGTCCAACCCCCCTGCCAGAGCAGGAGCACCCAGGGCAGTCTGCACAGGAATGCATCCAGGTGGGGTTGGAAAGGCTCCAGAGAAGGAGACTCCACAACCCCCCTGGGCAGCCTGTGCCAGGGCTCTGTCAACCTCACAATGAAGAAGTTTCTCCTCATGTTGAGGTGGAACCTTCTCTGTTCAAGCTTGAACCTGGTGTTCCTTGGCATATCACTGTGCAGCACCCAAAAGAGCCTGGCCCCCTCCCCTTGCCCCCCACCCCTCAGCTATTGATAGACATTGATCAGATCCCTCTCAGCCTTCTCCTCTCCAGACTAAACAGCCCCAGGGCTCTCAGTCTCTCTTCACAGGGGAGATGCTCAACTCCCCTAACCACCCTCCTGGCTCTCCCTTGGACTCTCCAGCAGGTCTCTGTCTCTCTTGAACTGGGGAGCCCAAGACTGGACACAATAGTCAAGGTGTGGTCTCAGCAGGGCAGGGCAGAGGGGGAGCAGAACTTCCCTAGCCCTGCTGGCCACACTTTTCTTGCTGCACCCCAGGATCCCATTGGCTCTCCTGGCCACAAGGGCTCATTTCTGTCCCATGCAGAACTTGCTGCCCACCAGCACTCCAAGGTCTTTCTCTGTGGAGCTGCCTGAGGGCAGAGATGCTTGGGTTGAGGCAGGGATGATTGCTCCATGCCATGAGTGGGGAAGTTCACCCCAGCCATGCTGACAGCTCTCTGGGCTGCAGCTCCAGAGGTGTGGATGGGTCAGAGCCATCACTGATCTCACGGAGAGGTTCCATGGCAAAGGGCTGCCTGGGGCTGGCAGGGAGGGAAGGGCTGCCTGGGGCTGGCAGGGAGGGAAGGGCTGCCTGAGGTGGCAGGAAGGGCTGCCTGGGCTGGCAGGGAGGGAAGGGCTGCCTGAGGTGGCAGGAAGGGAAGGGCTGCCTGAGGTGGCAGGAAGGGCAACCTGGGCTGGCAGGTAAGAAGTTGTGATGGGATCCTCTCCCTCTTGGCTTGGCAGCTGGGCAGCAGAGGAGTGGGAGCACTGCACCAAGACCTGTGGGAGCTCTGGCTACCAGCTGCGGACGGTGCGGTGCCTGCAGCCGCTGCGGGACGGTGCCAACCGTTCGGTGCACGCCAAGCACTGCGCCGGGCAGCGCCCCGACAGCCGCCGGCCCTGCAACCGCCTGCCCTGCCCGGCCCCCTGGAGAGCAGGACCCTGGTCTGAGGTGGGCACCAGCACCGGGCACAGACACCTTCACACTGGGGTGGAAGGGATCCTCGGGGGTCGTCGTGGCCACCCCCCCCAGCAGGGACACCTCCAGCTAGAGCAGGCTGCCCAGGGACACATCAGGTCAGAGCTTGAATGTCTGCAGGGATGGGGTCTCAAATGCATCCCTGGGCAGCCTGTTCCAGTGTCTCCCCACCCTCATTGTGCAGAACTTCCTCCTGATGCCCAACCTGACTCTGCCCTGCTCCCGTTCCAAACCATTGTTCCTCATCCTATCCCCACAGGCCCTTCTGAACAGTCCCTCCCCAGCCTTCCTGGAGGTCTCCTGCAGATATTGAAATGCAGCTCTAAGGTCACCCGGCAGCCCTCTCTTTTCCAGGCTGAACAGTCCCAACTCTCCCAGCCTGTCTTCATAATCTAGAGGCTCTCCAACCCTCTGGTCATCTTGGTGACCTCCTGTAGTCCCACTCCAGCAGATCCCTGTCTCTCTTGTGTTGAGGTTCCTACAGCTGGACACAGCAGTCCAGGTGAGGTCTCATCAGAGCAGAGCTGGGGACAGACTTTTGGCCAGGGTCTGTTGTGACAGGACAAAGGGTGATGGTCTGAACTAAAAGAGGGAGACTCAGACTGGAGAGAAGGAAGAAATGTTTGATGGTGGTGAGGCCCTGGCCCAGGTTGCCCAGAGAGGTGTGAGGTGCCCTACCCCTGGCACCTTCCCGGGTCAGGTTGGTTGGGACTCTGAGCAACCTTCTCTAGTTGCAGATGTCCCTGCTCTGCACTTCCAACCCACTGGAAGGTGCAGCCTGACCTGAAAGCCAGCCTGGAGCTGTTGTAGTGAACGTTTGGCCCATGGCTGTGGAAGCTGAACCTCCTCAACTGTCTCCTGTCTGTCCCCCAGTGCTCGGTGACCTGCGGGGAGGGAACGGAGAGGCGGCAGCTGACCTGCCGCGCCGGGGACCGCTGCGACGGAGAGAAGCCTGAGGCAGTCAGGGTCTGCAAGCTGGCTCCCTGCAGTGGTAAGGGAACATCTTCCACCACCTGATGAAGGGGACAAGTCCTGGTACAGGGCAGGGTGGAGGTGTCAGATACAGAGTTGTTGGGGTTGTGCTTCTAAGATCACAGAGTCCTCCGTGATCGTCATTGGACATCTAAGATCATAGAGTCCTCCATGTTCATCATTTGACATCTAAGATCATAGAGTCCTCCATGTTCATCACTGGACCCTCTAAGATCATAGAGTCCTCCATGATCATCATTGGACATCTAAGATCACAGAGTCCTCCGTGATCATCATTGGACATCTAAGATCATAGAGTCCTCCGTGATCATCATTGGACATCTAAGATCACAGAGTCCTCCGTGATCATCATTGGACATCTAAGATCACAGAGTCCTCCGTGATCATCATTGGACATCTAAGATCATAGAGTCCTCCGTGATCATCATTGGACATCTAAGATCATAGAGTCCTCCGTGATCATCATTGGACATCTAAGATCATAGAGTCCTCCATGATCATCATTGGACATCTAAGATCACAGAGTCCTCCATGATCATCATTGGACATCTAAGATCACAGAGTCCTCCATGATCATCATTGACATCTAAGATCATAGAGTCCTCCATGATCATCATTGGACATCTAAGATCACAGAGTCCTCCATGATCATCATTGGACATCTAAGATCACAGAGTCCTCCATGATCATCATTGGACATCTAAGATCACAGAGTCCTCCGTGATCGTCATTGGACATCTAAGATCATAGAGTCCTCCATGATCATCATTGGACATCTAAGATCACAGAGTCCTCCATGATCATCATTGGACATCTAAGATCACAGAGTCCTCCGTGATCATCATTGGACATCTAAGATCATAGAGTCCTCCGTGATCATCATTGGACATCTAAGATCATAGAGTCCTCCGTGATCATCATTGGACATCTAAGATCACAGAGTCCTCCGTGATCATCATTGGACATCTAAGATCATAGAGTCCTCCGTGATCATCATTGGACATCTAAGATCATAGAGTCCTCCGTGATCATCATTGGACATCTAAGATCATAGAGTCCTCCGTGATCATCATTGGACATCTAAGATCATAGAGTCCTCCGTGATCATCATTGGACATCTAAGATCATAGAGTCCTCCGTGATCATCATTGGACATCTAAGATCATAGAGTCCTCCGTGATCATCATTGGACATCTAAGATCATAGAGTCCTCCGTGATCATCATTGGACATCTAAGATCATAGAGTCCTCCGTGATCATCATTGGACATCTAGATCAAGAGTCCTCCTGATCATTGGACATCTAAGATCACAGAGTCCTCCGTGATCATCATTGGACATCTAAGATCATAGAGTCCTCCGTGATCATCATTGGACATCTAAGATCATAGAGTCCTCCGTGATCATCATTGGACATCTAAGATCATAGAGTCCTCCGTGATCATCATTGGACATCTAAGATCATAGAGTCCTCCGTGATCATCATTGGACATCTAAGATCATAGAGTCCTCCGTGATCATCATTGGACATCTAAGATCATAGAGTCCTCCGTGATCATCATTGACATCTAAGATCATAGAGTCCTCCGTGATCATCATTGGACATCTAAGATCATAGAGTCCTCCGTGATCATCATTGGACATCTAAGATCATAGAGTCCTCCGTGATCATCATTGGACATCTAAGATCATAGAGTCCTCCGTGATCATCATTGGACATCTAAGATCATAGAGTCCTCCGTGATCATCATTGGACATCTAAGATCATAGAGTCCTCCGTGATCATCATTGGACATCTAAGATCATAGAGTCCTCCGTGATCATCATTGGACATCTAAGATCATAGAGTCCTCCGTGATCATCATTGGACATCTAAGATCATAGAGTCCTCCGTGATCATCATTGGACATCTAAGATCATAGAGTCCTCCGTGATCATCATTGGACATCTAAGATCATAGAGTCCTCCGTGATCATCATTGGACATCTAAGATCATAGAGTCCTCCGTGATCATCATTGGACATCTAAGATCATAGAGTCCTCCGTGATCATCATTGGACATCTAAGATCATAGAGTCCTCCGTGATCATCATTGGACATCTAAGATCATAGAGTCCTCCGTGATCATCATTGGACATCTAAGATCATAGAGTCCTCCGTGATCATCATTGGACATCTAAGATCATAGAGTCCTCCGTGATCATCATTGGACATCTAAGATCATAGAGTCCTCCGTGATCATCATTGGACATCTAAGATCATAGAGTCCTCCGTGATCATCATTGGACATCTAAGATCATAGAGTCCTCCGTGATCATCATTGGACATCTAAGATCATAGAGTCCTCCGTGATCATCATTGGACATCTAAGATCATAGAGTCCTCCGTGATCATCATTGGACATCTAAGATCATAGAGTCCTCCGTGATCATCATTGGACATCTAAGATCATAGAGTCCTCCACGATCATCATTGGACATCTAAGGTCATAGAGTCCTCCGTGATCATCATTGGACATCTAAGGTCATAGAGTCCTCCATGTTCATCACTGGACCCTCTAAAATTGTAGAGTCCTCCATGATCACCATTGGACCCTCTAAGATCATTGAGTCCTCAGTGATCATCATTGGACCCTCTAAGACCTCTAAGATCATCCAATCCAACCATCAACCCAACACCACCATGGCCAGCAAACCATGTCCCCAAGAGCCATGGCCACACATTTCTTTGAACACCTCCAGGGATGGGCATTCCACCACCTCCCTGGGCAACCTCTTCCAGTGTTCCTGAGATGAAGCATCTCAGGCTGCCTCTGGTGGCTTATGGAATGTAGGCAGAACTTGATGACCACCCAGCCCTTCCTTCCTTTCTTCCTCTGGGTTGGTGATCCTCTGGGAGTTCCTTGGCCTTGAAGGCCCTAGGCAGAGTCTTGGTGAGGTTCAGACGACTCAAGCTCTCCGTCTGTGTTGCAGATGAGCCCTGCCTGGGAGACAAATCCATCTTCTGCCAGATGGAAGTGCTGGCCAGATACTGCTCCATCCCTGGCTACCACAAGCTGTGCTGTGAGTCCTGCAGCAGCAGGCGCAGCAGCACCCTGCCACCTCCCTTCCTCACCCACGCCGCCGACACCCAGCAGGCCCAGCTGGGCGCCGGCAGCCTCCTGCCCAGGGCTCTGCTGGTGCCAACGCCACCAGTGCCCCACCACCCGCAGCTCCTGCCCGGGAGGAGGCCTCTGGGCAGGCTTCCCTCTGTGGAAGAGGACACAGAAACGCACATCTCCCCCTCCAGCACCAAGCCCAGAGGTGCTGAGATCCTTCCGTGGAGAGCTCCTCAGGTGAGGAAGGCTTCCAGGCTGTCTGCCTCGCTCCACCAGCCGCCTGCCAACGGCAGCAGCAGCAGCCTGGGTGCCCACCGTGCCCTGGCGCCGGTCCCGGCGGTGCCAGCCCAGAACACCACTGCAGGTGCTCCTTCTCCATCGAGGAGAACCTCCCAGAAGAGCCAGAAGCACGTTGAGAAGAGGTGGCCCTCAGGGTCCTCCACGGTGGAAAGATGAAGGTGGGCAGCTGCTGGAGGAGAGCCCTTGAAGGAGGCTTGGTGTGGCGCTTTGGGCCACTCCTGGACACCCTGGCACCTGCTGCTTGCCCCCAGGCCAGGACACCGAGGCCCTCAGCTGATGCCTCTGGCACATGCTGCTTCCCCCTGGCAGGACAGTGAGGCCCTCAGCTGATGTTCCTTGTGGATAAGAAGGACAAGAAGTGCTGGTTCACTTTCTACTCTCTCCTCCACCTCACCTGGCTGGCTTGAACGGCGTGTTGGAGGAAAGCACCAAAGAACCTTCCTGGCTAGGAAGCTGGAGTGGCTGAGGGCATCAGCCAAGCTCTGGCAGAGAGAAGTGGCCCCTCCTGGCCTCAGCACTCTCCTCCTTAGTCCTGGCATCAAACACTCACAGGCAGAAGGATGCCCCCACGCCGAGAGGCAACCCAGATCACAGCTGGAGCCACAGGACTTGTCCTGCTGCTGTCCCTCCACAGACAGATGTTGCCCAGGGGCACTGGCAGCTGTTGTGTACGTCCTGGAGACTGGAGGTCAGAGGGTGGTGTGATGGGCAGGAGCTCTGTGCTCTCACACCCCCAGCTGCCTTAGCTCCATTCCCAGCGCTGGGCTCAGAGCAGCGCTGTCCTACGAGGAGGACTTCCGTGTCCGTGGCAATCCCTTCTGCTGACCAGGAAAGGGCCTCTGGGGCATCAACAGCCAGAGGGCTCCCTTTGAAACGGACTTGAAGTGTAGCTCTGAAGGGCCAAGGCTCCCTACAGCCACCTCTCCAGTGAGAGCTGGTGTGGGACCTTTGGGGTCACTCCAGTCCCAGGCTGGTGTAGGACCTTTGGGGTCACTCCAGTCACAGGCTGGTGTGGGACCTTTGGGGTCACTCCAGTCACAGGCTGGTGTAGGACCTTTGGGGTCACTCCAATCACAGGCTGGTGTGGGACCTTTGGGGTCACTCCAGTCACAGGCTGGTGTAGGACCTTTGGGGTCACTCCAATCACAGGCTGGTGTGGGACCTTTGGGGTCACTCCAGTCACAGGCTGGTGTAGGACCTTTGGGGTCACTCCAATCACAGGCTGGTGTGGGACCTTTGGGGTCACTCCAGTCCCAGGCTGGTGTGGGACTTCTGGTGTCACTCCAGTGATGGGCTGGAGACATGATTTCAGGTACTGGTGAGATGCTGGCCAACGTTTGGGGTTGATTTGGAGCTGGCATCACTCCATCTCGGGCACAGCATCACCATCCTGTGGGTCTTCTGCAGCCAAGGAGCTCAGACCATGCCAAGAGACACAGACAGACCCTGGCAGTGCTGTCATGGTCAGATGTCACCACAAGCCCTGCTCCCCTATGCCCCATCTGTCATCACTGACCCTGGAAAAGTCTCCTGGGGGTGGGCCAGGTGCTGCCCAGAGGCAGCTGTGGCAGGGCAGGGCAGGGCTGGGCTGAGCTGGTTTTCCCTGTTGGAAGTGTTGCTGTGAAGGCAAGGGATGGCTTTGTGAGCAGGCTTCTCCTCCAAACCTCCACACTCCACTTGTGTCACTGATGTTCTCCCCTCTCCTGCCCCCAGCCCCCCTTACCTCCTCCCTCTGCCCTGTTGCTGTAAAGTGCTTGTACATAGGATGGAGAACTAAAGATATTTATTGAGAGCTGAGTTCTTGATGGTCTTTGATCTGCTAAACACTGCCTCTGAGGGCAGCTGGCTCTCCTCTTTGCCAGGAGGGACCAGGGAGGTGTCAACTGGCACCTGCTCACCCTCTGCCAGGTGGACAGGGCAGGAGCTGAAGCTGCTGAACTGCTGCAGAGGGGACGTGGCTCTTGCTCTTTACAAACAAACAAAACCCAACCCACCACAAGAGGTTTTATTCCCAGCATCTGGAGTTTCTGCATGGCCTCTTGAAGATGCAAGTCTTGGCTGCCCCCCTCCCTACTGTGGATGTGGCACTTGGGGACATGGTTTGATGGCCATGATGGCCTTAGGTTGATGGTTGGACTCAATCTTGAAGGTCTCCTCCACTCAAAACAACTCCGTGGGGGGTGGGTGGCTGCCCCTTGCAGCACCACCACCACTCTGATGTCAGCACCCACCGTGCTGCCATCACAATTCCCCCAGCAGCAGGGTCCCCAGCAGGCCCAGGCCATGGTCAGCCACTGGAGTAGCCACAGGTGGATCCCATCCCACCAGAGATGGAACCTATCCTGCCAAAGCTGGAGCCCAAGACCTGCTCCACCCACAGCCTCATCTCCTGAGGGAGCCTTGGCCAAAGCTGCAGGCAGAGCTGCAGCCAAAGCCTTTCCTCCAGTAGCAGCAGCAGCCTGAGCAGGGAGCTGGCAGCAGGGAGCTGGCAGCAGGGAGCTGGCAGCAGCTGGCCTGCAGCCACTGGAGCCATGTGTGGAGCCACCAGGGTGAGAGCCCAGGGATGACTCCTGGCCCAGGGCCTTTGGCACAGGAGGGCTGAGGGCTGGCAGGGCACTCATGGGGGCAGCTCTGCTCTTCCCCACAGGTAGCCCAGCTACCAGAAGGGTGCTGAGCAGCTGCAGCAGGACACAATCATTCCACCCTCCTGCCTGGAGTTTGGGGGAGGCAGAAGCAGCTGCCAGGCAGCAGGGCCAGCTGGGCCAAGCTGTGCCACCCAGGCTGCTCTCTTCCCCTGCCCGCTGCTGCTGGGTTGCAGCCACCCCTCCTGCCACACAGACTGCAGCTAAGTGCTGCACTCAGCATGCAGGAGCAGAGGCTGCCAAGGGTTTGCTGTGCTGAGGCTGCTCCCCCGCAGCTCTTCAGGGCTGGGGGGCTGGCACCCCCTGGAGGTGACTCACACCCTGCTGACACACAGACTCCCTAAGGCAAAAGGGTGCCCCAAAGAGAGCAGGCTGGTGGGGGAGGGGGGCTGTGAGAGGACCCCAGCCCTGATGTGCACTCAGGCATCCCCCTCCATCCCAGGACAGCTCTCTGGCCTCAGAGGTTAGCAGATTGCCTTTGGGCTGTTGTATCCAGTCCCTCCTTCCTCCTCCTCCTCTCCCTCCCCCCTGCATCAGCTGGGAGCTGCAGGCTCTCTTGGCTCTCTGCTGTGCCTGGGGCTGCAGCTTTGCCTCCTTGCTGCACGAACAAGCTGGAGCTGTGCTGTGGAGCTCTGGGACCTGTAAGGGGGGGGGCTGGGGGAGTGGGGTGCAGAGGGAGCTGATGGGGGTGAGATGTTCCTTGTGTCTGGGGGGGCTCTATGAGCTGGGGGTGAGATGTTCCTTGTCTCTGGGGGGGCTCTATGAGCTGGGGGTGAGATGTTCCTTGTCTCTGGGGCTGCTTTGTCCTTGGGTTGGGCTCTTCCCTGCTCCTCTGCTGAGATGAAACTGCTGAGGCTTTGTTAGCATCAGGTTGGTGTGGCTGGGGGAATTGGGGGCTCTGCTGCTCCAGCTGGGGTTGGGGACAGTGCCCCAATTTACCTGGGGACATCACACTGCCTGCCTGGAGCTCCTGCTGGTGTCTTCTGGTCAGCATGGAACTTCCCCACCCCCCTGCATGCTGCTTAAGGTGGTCCCGGGGGGTGCAAGTCTGCAATTCCAGTCCTGGGGAAGAGGGGAAGGCCAGGGGCTGGCAGCAGCTGCTTCTGCCCCAATGGCTTTGTGGTTCAGAGGGCTGCTGGGGACACACACACACACACAGAGGACAACTCTTGCCCCCCTCCCAGCAGCTGTGTGGCCAGTAGGGACCCCTGGGGTGAGAGGCAAAAGCATCTCTGTGCTGCTGGAAGTGCCAGGCTAAGGGGGCTGGCTGCTTAGCCCCCACCCCAAGCTCTGCAGAGCTCTGGGCTTGGTGCAGGCAAGCTGGTGGTGCTGAGCTGAGCCCTGGATGTGCAACCTGCTCTGCCCTGGTGGACTCCACAGATGGCTGCTGAGTTGGAGGGGCTGGAATCAAGCTTCAAGAAGAGTCCCTTGCTGCTGGTGGAGACCATTTCCCTGCTGAGCCTGGGAAACCTCTGAGTTCTGTTTGGGTTTGTTGTGAGTGGAGGTGTGGGAAGCCCAGGGCAGGATTTTGGAGGCAGTTTTGTGTTGGTTCTACCTCTGCTAGACCCACCACCACCACCACCCCTCCCAGTATCAGCTGCTGCTAGCAAGGCTGATGTCTAACACTCAAGGTGTGCAGAGCAGAACTCAGCCTGGCTTTATTTTTACCCTTTAATATTCTGCTTTCCAAGGGAATCTGCATTGCAGCTCTCATTCAAGGCACGTTTGGGCTGCTTTAGGGGAAGAACAATCCCTCTTTATTCCACTGAAGCACTCATTTTGATCAGGAAGGCTCCCCAAGGAGTGATCTGATCATTTTTTCTCCCCCTGGGGTGACCGAAGTTTTGCATGCTTTTATTTTGGGGGTTTGTATCAACAGCAACCTGCCTCCAGCAGAGCAAACTACCTGCAGCTGGAAGTGCCTTTTGTCTGACAGCAAAAAAAATGCTCTCTAAATCTTGCCCATGCCTGGGGGCTGCAAAGTGTAAAAGGCAGTGGGATCCATTTCCAGAGTTTGCCTGGAGGAGAAAAGGAAATTAAGGAATGGACTGCAGCTCTCCAAAGGAGAAGCATGACTGCAGGCTGGCACCTGGCAGGTGCATGAGAGAGAAATTCATGGCAGTGAGGGTGGCACTGGAACAGGGAGGCTGTGGATGTCCTCTCCCTGGAGGCGTTCAAGGCCAGGCTGGATGAGACCTTGAGCAACTTGGGCTGAGGGGAGGTGTCCCTGCCCAGGGCAGGGGGGTGGAACTGGATGAGCTTGAAGGTCCCTTCCAGGGCTGAAAGCTGAGAGCTTGGTTCCAGAGTTGAGAGCTGAAGTCTGAAAGCTGAGAGCTTGGTTCCAGGGCTGAGAGCTGAAGTTGCCCAGGGAGGTGGCTGGGGCCCCATCCCTGGAGATATTAAACGTCTGGCTCTTGGGGGGGGGTGTTTCCCCACTCATATTTTTAGGCAAGAACCCCTTGCCTTGCTCACCAGCTTCACCTGCTTCACTGCCTCCCAAGAGGAATCACTCATGTGTCCCCTCCTGGTTTCTAAGGCACTTAGAGAGTGGGGAGCTTTATTTTCTTTGCTGTTTTGGCCATCCCTCAGTGGCTGCCTTTTGCAAGTCACCCATCTGTCCCTTCCTGGTTTCTAAGGCACTTACAGAGTGAGGAGCTGCTATTTTTTTGGCCCTCCCTGAGTGGCTGCCTTTTGCAAGCAGGGTTTTCTGATCTCCCAAAGGTCTCCAGGGCATTGCTGTGCTTGATCCATAACTGAGCAGACAGCACAGGACAAGGGAAGAAGCTCTTTACGTAGCACTCACCACACTCACTTCTATTTTTCCTACACTGGCATGCTTCTGTTCTTCATGGCTCTGAAGTTTCCTTATCTTTCAAGCCCCCAAAGCTCACCCAGTCCAACCCCCGTGCAGTCAGCAGGGACATCCTCCACTAGAGCAGGTTGCTCAGAGCCTTCTCCAGCCTCACCTTGAAGATCTCCAGGGATGGGGCCTCAACTCCCTCCCTGGGCAACCTGCTCCAGTGTGTCCAGCAGACTCCAGTGTGTCCAGCAGACTCCACTGTGTCCCTCCTTCCTCCCTCCCTCTCCTTCCTCCCTCCCTCTCCTTCCTCCCTCTCCTCCTCCCTCCCTCTCCTTCCTCCCTCCCTCTCCCTCCCTCTCCTCCTCCCTCCCTCTCCCCTCTCCTCCTCCCTCCCTCTCCTCCTCCCTCTCCCTCCCTCTCCCTCCCTCTCCCTCCCTCTCCCTCCCTCTCCCTCCCTCTCCCTCCCTCTCCCTCCTCTCCCTCCCTCCCTCTCCCTCCCTCTCCCTCCCTCTCCCTCCCTCTCCCTCTCCCTCTCCCTCCCTCCCCTCCCTCTCTCCTTCCTCCCTCCTCTTCCTCCCTCCTCTCCCTCCCTCCCTCTCCCTCTCCTTCCCTCCCCTCCCTCCCTCTCCCTCTCCCTCTCCCTCCCTCCCTCTCCCTCCCCTCTCCCTTCCTTCCTCCCTCCCTTCCCTTCCTTCCTCCCTCCCTTCCCTTCCTTCCTCCCTCCCTTCCCTTCCTTCCTCCCTCCCTTCCCTTCCTTCCTCCCTCCCTTCCCTTCCTTCCTCCCTCCCTTCCCTTCCTTCCTCCCTCCCTTCCCTTCCCCCTCCCTCCCTTCCCTCCTCCCTCCCTTCCCTTCCCCCCTCCCTCCCTTCCCTCCTCCCTCCCTTCCCTTCCCCCTCCCTCCCTTCCCTCCTCCCTCCCTTCCCTTCCCCCTCCCTCCCTTCCCCCCTCCCTCCCTTCCCTTCCCCCCTCCCTCCCTTCCCCCTCCCTCCCCTTCCCCCTCCCTCCCTTCCCTCCTCCCTCCCTTCCCTTCCCCCCTCCCTCCCTTCCCTCCTCCTCCCTTCCCTTCCCCCCTCCCTCCCTTCCCTCCTCCCTCCCTTCCCTTCCCCCCTCCCTCCCTTCCCTTCCCTCCTCCCTCCCTTCCCTTCCCCCCTCCCTCCCTTCCCTTCCCTCCTCCCTCCCTTCCCTCCTCCCTCCCTTCCTTCCCTCCTCCCTCCCTTCCTTCCCTCCTCCCTCCCTTCCTTCCCTCCTCCCTCCCTTCCCTTCCCTCCTCCCTCCCTTCCCTTCCCTCCTCCCTCCCTTCCCTTCCCTCCTCCCTCCCTTCCCTTCCCTCCTCCCTTCCCTTCCCTCCTCCCTTCCCTTCCCTTCCCTGTCCCTTCCCTTCCCTGTCCCCTCCCTCCCTTCCCTCCTCCCTTCCCTTCCCTTCCCTGTCCCTTCCCTTCCCTGTCCCCTCCCTCCCTTCCCTCCTCCCTCCCTTCCCTTCCCTCCTCCCTCCCTTCCCTTCCCTCCTCCCTTCCCTTCCCTCCTCCCTTCCCTTCCCTTCCCTGTCCCTTCCCTTCCCTGTCCCCTCCCTCCCTTCCCTTCCCTGTCCCCTCCCTTCCCTCTCCCCTCCCTTCCCTCCTCTCCTCCCTTCCTTCCTCCTGCTTTGCTTCTTGGCAGGATTTTGCCCTGGTGTATTAAGTGAAGGAGGGGAGGCCATGCCCATTGGGAAGCAAATTGCTTTTATTTATCATCTCCTGCTATTAATGCATTGCATTATTTCCTCACCCACCCACCCTTTCCCATCCATGGTTCATGTTTCTGCCTCCTGGGCCCCTCCTGCTTATTGATCACTGCCTGCCTGAGCTGCTGGATACCTGCTGAAAACACCAGGCACAGCCTTCAGTTCTCTTCCAGACAGTGCCTCTCCACCTCACCTCAGCCTCAAGATAATGAAGCTCCACACACTTGTGCCACCACCTGGAAGGGGAAGGAAGGAAGGGAGGGAGGAAGGGGAAGGAAGGGAGGGAGGAAGGGGAAGGAAGGGAGGGAGGAAGGGGAAGGAAGGGAGGGAGGAAGGGGGAGGAAGGGAGGGAGGAAGGGGGAGGAAGGGAGGGAGGAAGGGGGAGGAAGGGAGGGAGGAAGGGGGAGGAAGGGAGGGAGGAAGGGGAAGGAAGGGAGGGAGGAAGGGGAAGGAAGGGAGGGAGGAAGGGGGAGGAAGGGAGGGAGGGGAGAAAAAAAAAACAGAACAAGAGAACACAGTTTTAAGCTGCACCAGGGGAAGTTTAGGCTCCAGGTGAGGAGGAGGTTCTTCACATGAAGAGTAATTTGCCACTGGAATGTGCTGCCCAGGGAGGTGTGTGAGTGTGAGGTGTCCCTGCCCATGGCAGGGGGGTTGGAACTAGATGGTCCTTGTGGTCCCTTCCAACCCTGACTGATTCCATGAGGTGGTGGAGTCACCATCCCTGGAGGTGTTCAAAAAAGGATTGGGCCTGGCACTTGGAGCCATGGTTTAGTCAGTCAGGAGGTGCTGGGTGATAGGTTGGACTTGAGGACTTCTTTTTCCAGCCTGGTTGATTGTCTGATGATTCTGTGGCTGCTAGGCTCAGCCCAGCCCTGGCAGGGTGAGTAGACAGCAGCTTGGCAGGTGCTCCAGCTCACAGCACCTCCAGACTGAAGCCCTCTGAGATGACCTTCTTGACATGAGCTTTCAGGGCAGGCCACACACCATGAGCAGGCAGCTGGGCTCCAACTCCTCCTTCACTTGGCCTCCGGTGCCAAATTACAGTGGGGGGCAGGAGGGCCTCCAGCCGGATGGCAATGTCTCCTACGTGGACTTCTACCTTCACCAGCCCTCCGTGGTAGCTGTCTTCATCATCTCCTACCTCCTCATCTTCCTCCTCTGCATGCTTGGCAACGGAGGGGTTTGCTTCACCGGCCTCAGGAGCCGGCACATGCGCACCGTCACCAACCTCTTCATCCTCAACCTGGCCGTCAGTGACCTGCTGGTGGGCATCTTCTGGGGCATCTTTCCACCCCCTCCTGGACAACATCATTGCAGGTAGGAGGGGGTGGAAAGAGCTCCAAGGGGGGTTTTGAGGGGCTGATGGCCTCCCCTAGGGGCTCTGAGAGCTTTTTTGCTGCGCAGGCTCTGCAGCGTTTCAAGCCCCTGGAAGTCTTGGGGTGAGGAACCCAAGGCTCTAACCCAGCTGCTGCTGGGCTGGCTGCCACAGCCCTTCTCTTCAGGAAGGGATTCTCCCACCACCCAGTTCTCAAGTGTTTAAGACTTGGTGGATGCTATGAGCCAGCTGCAGAGAACCAGCTGCAGTGGGTCAAGACCCTTTCTTAAGAGTCACAGAACTGGCAGGGTTGGAAGGGACCTCAAGGCTCAGCCAGTCCCAACCCCCTGCCATGGGCAGGGACACCTCACACCACAGCAGGTTGCTCACAGCCACCTCCAGCCTGGCTGCAAAGACCTCCAGGGATGAGGCTTCCACCACCTCCCTGGGCAACCTCTGCCAGTCCCTCACCACCCTCAGGGGGAAGAATTTCTTCCTAACATCCAATCTGAATCCCCCCACTTCCAGTTTTGCTCCATTTTCCCCAGTCCTATCACTCCCTGACACTCTAAAAGCCCCTCCCCAGCTTTCTTGTAGCCCCCTTCAGACACTGGAAGGCCACAAGAAGGTCTCCTAGGAGCCTTCTCCTCTGCAAACTGAACATCCCCAACTCTCCCAGCCTGTCCCCACAGGAGAGGAGCTCCAGCCCTCTTGTCCTTTTGAAGGGATGACAAACCCCAAAATGTCTCCTTTGCTGTTTCTTGGGACATCAGAACCACTCCCAGGGTGTTTTCCCTCCACAACCTCTTCCTCCCTAACCCCTGCTGTGGCCTGACAAAAGGAATGGCTTAGTCCTGGGGTGAAAGTGACACTTTATGCTAGAAACATCCTGCTGCAGTGAGTGGTGGCAACCTCAACCTCCTCCTTTCCTTCCAGGATGGCCATTTGGGAGCCTGGTTTGCAAGCTGAGTGGGATGGTCCAAGGAATCTCAGTTTCTGCCTCAGTCTTCACTCTGGTTGCTATTGCTGTAGACAGGTAAGAAGAGGCAGAGACTAAACTGTGGCTTTAAAGCTTCCCCCTCTGGCCCCCTGACCATACATCCACAAGATGGTTTGGGTTGGAAGGGACTTTGAAGATCCTCCAGTTCCAATCTCCCTGTCACACCTTCCAGCAGCCCAGGTTCCTCACTCACCACTGCCAATCATTACTTGCAATGTACCTCCTAAGGTAATTAAGCCAAACAAAACCTGGCCAGGCCTAAATTAGGACCAGCCACAGCCACTTGCTCCTCCACTGCTACCTCCTGCAGCTAGGTGCACCTAGGCTTGGTCTGCTCCTCACCCACCCAGCCAGGCAGCAAAGCTCAGAACCTTGCAGCAGCTTTGGTTACCTGAAGTGGCAGCAGCAGCAGCTTGGCAGAGCCAGAGCAAGATGAGGAAACTTCAACAGCAAATGTGACTTCTGACTGAGAAGTTGTTTTCTTTTTCACAGATTCATAGAATGGGTTGGGTTGGAGACCACAGAGAGAAGGACCAAGAGCTTTCTCTAGCAGGAGACTTCATTTGTAAGGAGGCCTAGGAAAGAGGAAAGGAAAAAAAAATCAGCCAAAGAAGAGCTTCTTAAGCAGAAAAGCTTAACAAAAGTCCTCCTGGAATGGACTCTCCCCCAGTTTTCCTGCTGTTCTCTCCTCAGAGTGGCTCTTCCAGCCTCTGCTGGTGTTGGACACCCAATTACTACATGGGTGCCTCGGTGGTGGGTGTCAAGAAGGGGCCAGTCTATAGGACGAGGGCCAATGGACAGCAACTGGAACCCAGGAACTTCCACCTCCCCTGGGGCAAACTTCAGGCCATTTCCTCATCCTCTTGCTTGTTTTGTGGGGAGAAGAGACCAACCCCCACCTCACTGCAGGCTCCTCTCAGGGAGCTGTAGAGAGCAACCTCTCAGCCTTCTCCCCCCTCAGCTGCCCTTCCCCAGCCCTGTTCTCCAGCCCCTCCACCACCTTGGGCACCCTTCTCAGACCCCTTCCATCCACTCCACCACCTTGGGCACCCTTCTCAGACCCCTTCCATCCACTCCACCACCTTGGGCACCCTTCTCAGACCCCTTCCATCCACTCCACCACCTTGGGCACCCTTCTCAGACCCCTTCCATCCACTCCACCACCTTGGGCACCCTTCTCAGACCCCTTCCATCCACTCCACCACCTTGGGCACCCTTCTCAGACCCCTTCCATCCACTCCACCACCTTGGGCACCCTTCTCAGACCCCTTCCATCCACTCCACCACCTTGGGCACCCTTCTCTAGACCCCTTCCATCCACTCCACCACCTTGGGCACCCTTCTCAGACCCCTTCCATCCACTCCACCACCTTGGGCACCCTTCCTAGACCCCTTCCATCCACTCCACCACCTTGGGCACCCTTCTCAGACCCCTTCCATCCACTCCACCACCTTGGGCACCCTTCTCAGACCCCTTCCATCCACTCCACCACCTTGGGCACCCTTCCTAGCCCCCTTCCAGCCCCCCCAGCAGCCTGGTTGCCCCTCTGTGCCCGCCCTGTGTGCCCTCCCCGGGCCGGGGCCCGCACTGTGCCTCTGTACTTGCGCAGGTTCCGCTGCGTCGTGCGCCCCTTGCGGCAGAAGCTGAGCACCGCCGCCGTGGCTGTCATCGCCCTCATCTGGCTCCTGGCCGTGGCCATCATGTGTCCTTCTGCTGTCATGCTGCAGATCCAAGAGGAGAAGCACTTCAGGGTGATCCTGGGCCGGGGCAATGCCACCCGCCGTGTCTACTGGTGCCGGGAGGACTGGCCCCGGCCGGGCATGAGGAGGATCTACACCACCGTGCTGTTCACCAACATCTACCTGGCTCCCCTCTCCCTCATCGTCCTGATGTATGCCAGGATCAGCATGGCCCTCTCCAGCCCAGCTCTGCCTGTGCTGGGCAAGCCTGGCCAGCAGCAGCAGCAGCAGCAGGGGCTGGTGGGCAGCAGGAAGAAGCAGAAGGTCATCAAGATGCTGATCGTGGTGGCTGTGCTTTTCACCCTCTCCTGGCTGCCTCTCTGGACTCTGATGATGCTCTCAGACTATGCCAAGCTCTCAGATCTCCAGCTGCAGGTCATCAACATTTACATCTACCCCCTGGCTCACTGGTTGGCCTTCTTCAACAGCAGCATCAACCCCATCATCTACGGCTTCTTCAACCACAACTTCCACCAGGAGGGCTGCTGGCAGCCAGGCCCGGGCAAAGCTGTCCTGCCAGCTGCCAACTGCCAGGCAGCAGGGCAGCAGACCTGCCACAGCGCTGAGGGGGAGAGGAAGAGAGTTAGGAAAGGCAACTGGGTGAACAACCAGCAGGAGCTGGTGATGGAGGATCTCGAAGAGCCCTGCACCGAGGGGATCAAGTGAGGGGGGGAGGAGGATGCAGGCTCCCTTTTGACAAGGAGAAGGCAAGGGGTGATGGAGACAAGTTACTGCTGGGGAGATTCTGGTTGGAATCCAGAAGAAAGCTTTTCACCATCAGCACAGTGAGACACTGGAGTCATCTCCTGAGGGAAGCAGTGGATTCCCCTACACTGGACAGATTTAAGCTGGACACCTGTCGACTCCACTATCACCTAGAAAGGCTGGACCAGATGATCCTTGGGCTCCCTTCCAACCTGCTGTTCTGTGATTCTGTGACCTTGTGCCTAGCAGAGCTGCTTTGTTGTGTGGGGAAACCCAGGCTCTGCTAGCCCCTGCTGACAAAATGAAGTCAAAGTGTTTCTGTGTTGAAGGAGATCAGCAACTGGTATCATAGAATGGTTTGGGTTGGAAGGGACCTTCAAGATCATCCATTTTCAAGCCCCTGCCACTGGCAGGGACACCTCCCACCAGCCCAGGTTGCTCAAGGGCCTGCCCATCATACCTGAATGTTTGATGTAAGCAGGAAATCCAAACCAGCTCTTTGTGCCCCCAAGTGAAAGCAGTGGCTGCTGCCCTGCCCTGCGGTCAGCGATGACTGCTGCTCTTGAACTGGGCTGGAGCAAAGGTGTGACTGCCATGGGCTGACCTTCCCTTGACTGGGACACAAGAAAGAAAGGGAACTGGGGTTGGTGACCAGGATACAAACACACAGAATGGCTGGAAAGGATCTCTGGAAATCATCCAATCCAACCCCCCTGCCAAGGCAGAGTCACCTAGACAAGGGCACACAGGAACAGAGCCAGGAGGGGTTTGGAATGTCTCCAGAGAAGGAGACTCCACCACCTCTCTGAGCACCCTGCTCTGGGGCTCCAGCACCCTTACATTAAGTTCCTCCTCATGTTTAGATGGAACTTGTTATGGTCAAGTTTGTGCCCCTTGCCCCTTGTCCTGTCCCTGGGCACTACTGACAAGAGCCTGGCACCTTTAGCTCTTGAGCATTGCTCAGATCCCCTCTGGGGCTGCTCTTCTCCAGCTCAGCAGCCCCAGGGCTTTCAGCCTTTGCTTCCTAGAGATGCTCCAGGTCCCTCACCATCTTTATAGCCTCTCCAGTAGCTCCCTGTCCCTTAGAACTGGGGAGCCCAGCACTGCCAGGGACGACACAGGGACCCTGCTCCCGGTTTACCATTCATTACCAGGGAATCGAGTCCGTCACTGCCAGGACCTGCAGCAGGGTGAGCGGCGCCATCTGGGGCTGTCGGGAGGCCTCAGGACAGAGGGGCTGCGCTGGGCTCTGGGACTGGCACTGCCACCCACTTCTCTAGGGCACAGCCCGGGGATTTGGGACATTTGGGGCCAAGCTCCTGCGCTGTCGCCTCTTCTCCGCCAGACGGCGCCACTGCTGCTCCAGCCCCTCCTCGCTATTGGCTGTTCTCTGCGACCGCTGATTGGCCAGCGGTGGGTCGGGGCCCAGCCGCTGGTGTGAGATTTCCCTGAAGCCTTAGCGAGCCTATAAAGCCTTAACGATCCCTCGAAGCCCTAACGAGCCCCTGGGGAGCAGATTTCCCCCCGACCGAGCCCCCCGCACCTCATCTCGCCCCGCCACAGGTGCGTCCAGCCCGGCTGCTGCCATCATGGAACCGCGGGCGGCTTACCGGGAGAGAACGGAGACGGAACGACGGCGGCCACGGGGCTCAAACTGCCTCCGCTCCGCGCAGGAGCTGTGCGGCTTCGTTCCGTGCACATGGGACAGGCAGAACCGCGACTACGCCAGTACCGGGACGGAGGTACCGGGCGGGTCCTGTGGCTCTGGGGCGCAGATTTTCTCCTCGCCGAGCACCTCATCTGCCTCGACAGAGCTGCCGTGTGCAGCCCGGGGCTGCGAGCGGCTTTATCGAGAGAGAACGAACAGCGACGGGAAGGGACGGTGGCCGCCGAGGCTCAAACTTCCTCTGCTCCTCTCTGTTCCCAAACTGGCCCCATGAGCCCAGTTTGGAGCCCCCACCGCGCAGCCCTGCCAGCTCCATCTGTCGCTTCCCAGGGCAGTGGCAGTCGATGGCTGGGACACCCCTCCCTCCTTCCCTTCTTTCTTCCCTCCCTCCTTCCCTGCTTTCTTCCCTCCCTCCTTCCCTGCTTTCTTCCCTCCTTCCCTCCTTCCCTCCTTCCCTTCCTCCCTTCCTCCCTCCTTCCCTCCTTCCCTCCCTCCCTCCCTCCTTCCCTCCCTCCCTCCTTCCCTCCCTCCCTCCTTCCCTCCTTCCCTCCTTCCCTCCTTCCCTCCTTCCCTCCTTCCCTCCCTCCCTCCTTCCCTCCTTCCCTCCTTCCCTCCCTCCCTCCCTCCCTCCTTCCCTCCTTCCCTCCCTCTCTCCTTCCCTTCTTTCCTCCCTTCCTCCATCCATCCATCCCACTATTCATCTATTCATCCATCCCTTCTTTCCTTCTTCCCTCCCTCCTTCCCTTCTTCCCTCAGTTCCTTCCTCCCTCCACCCAGCTATTCATCCATTCATCCCTCCCTCCCTACAGGAGAAGACCGAGGGGGTTGCCCGCATAACCCAAGACACCATTATCTCCTCCCAGAGCTCTGCAGAACATAAAGTTGTTGGTGCTGCATGTGCAGAGCAGGGGACAATAAACGTGCCAGGAGCACAGAGCAGTCACAGGCTGCAGACATCAGGTCAGGGTTTGCAGGACGTGGTCCCCAGCTGCAGTTCCAAATAGGTGCTGGGACCTGGGCACCAGTAAATGGCTCATGAGCCTCCCAGTTGCACACTAACCCAGAGCTCCATTCCACCTTCCTGCTGAAGAAACTGCTGCTTTCACCACCTTCTGTCCCAGCTGCAGCCACTCACCTGCATCCTCCCAGATCTTCACCTCCACCTGTCCTTTTGGGTGGAAAAGTTGACCCCCCCCCAGGTGAGGAGCAGCATGGAAGCAGAAAGTGCCTTCAACACCTCAGCCATCTGGTCTTCAGGGGGAACACAGAGCTGTTGAGGTTGGAAGAGACCTCTCAGATCATCTGGGATCATTCTGTACAGTGAGGGGTGGGAGACTCTGGCACACTGATGTGGATGTCCCCTCCCTGGAGTTGTTCAAGACCAGGCTGGATGAGGCCCTTGAGTAACCTGGGCTGGTGGAAGATGTCCCTGCCCATGGCTGGGGATTGGAACTGGATGATCTCTAAGGTCCCTTCCAATCTAGACTGCTCTGTGACCAAGTCCAACCACTTGAGGGGAACATCTGCTCTTAAGGGTCTGGGGCACTGAGCAGTGGTTGGATTTCCATCCTTCATTCCCCTGGCCCTGCTCCCCTTCTGAGGCAGCACCTGCTTTGGGGATGGCACCAGGCCATGGGTCATCCCAGGGGGCTGTCAGGCTGACCCAGCACTGGTCACAGCAGAGCAGGGCACCACATCAGGTCCCCATCCTGCACAGTGCAGTTGTCCCACCTAAAAATCCCCGCTCTGGGAGCATTTGGTGTGCAGAGGACACTTTCCTTGCCACATTTCTTGTGGTTCACACAATCCTAGAATTGTTTGGGCTGGCAAAGCCCTCCAAGATCATCCAGTCCAACCATCGACCCAGCACCACCATGGTCACCAAACCCTGTGCCCAGGTGCCATGGCCACAGGTTTCTTGAACACCCCCAGAGATGGGGACTCCACCACCTCCCTGGGCAGCCTCTTCCAGTGCCTGACTTGTGCCCATCACCCATCCTGGGCAGGAGGACCCTGCTTGAGGTCCTGCAGCAACACCTCCCCTTTGTTGCTGAGTTAATGATTAAAGCTGGGCTGATATTGGAGGTGCTGGACACCAAGCTATGGCAGGCAGGCCAAGGATGCTCAGCCTCTGGGATTAATGATTGACTCAGCAAGGAGGCCTCCCTCCCTATAAACACCAGGATGGGTTTCCAGGCCTCATTTTTTTGGGGCAGAAGAGGCAAAACCCAGCCCCAAGATGAGGGCAGCTCTCCCCCTGCTGCTGCTGCTGCTGCTTTTAGCCAGTGCTGGTGCCATGCACCGAGGTAAGGACCTTTGGTGGCTGCTGGGGGCTTTGCTCCACCCCAGGGAGCAGCTGTGGGTGGTCCTCCCTCTCCCCATCCCAGTGGCTGAGCTGGAACCAGAGAGAGGAAAGGGAAAGGTGTGGGATTTAGACTGGAGCTGAAGAAGAAACTCTTTAGAGTGAGGGTGGGGAGGCACTGGAACAGGTTGCCCAGGGAGGTCCTGGGTGTCCTCTCCCTGGAGGTGTTCAAGGGCAAGCTGGATGAGACCTTGAGCAAGCTGGGCTGGTGGGAGGTGTGCCTGGGAAGCAGAACTGGGTTGGACAGCAGGAGGAAGTTCTTCACATCAGGATGGTGAGACACTGGAACCAGTTGAGGTCCCATCCCTGGAGACATTCAAGATTAGACTTGATGTCCCTGCTGAGTGCAGGGGTGGGGGGTGGACAAGATGACCTTTGAGGGTCCCTTCCAGGCCAATGCAATCTCTGATCCACAGCCTCTGTTCCCTCCAGGAGAGGACATTCTTTCCCCACAGCCTCCTCCTTTCCCCACAGCCTCCTCCCTTCCCCACAGCCTCCTCCCTTCCCCACTGCCTCCTCCTTTCCCCACAGCCTCCTCCTTTCCTCACAGCCTCCTCCTTTCCTCACAGCCTCCTCCCTTCCCCACAGCCTCCTCCTTTCCCCACAGCCTCCTCCCTTCCCCACTGCCTCCTCCCTTCCCCACTGCCTCCTCCTTCCCCACAGCCTCCTCCTTTCCTCACTGCCTCCTCCCTTCCCCACAGCCTCCTCCCTTCCCCACAGCCTCCTCCCTTCCCCACTGCCTCCTCCCTTCCCCACAGCCTCCTCCTTTCCTCACAGCCTCCTCCCTTCCCCACAGCCTCCTCCTTTCCCCACAGCCTCCTCCCTTCCCCACAGCCTCCTCCCTTCCCCACAGCCTCCTCCCTTCCCCACAGCCTCCTCCTTTCCTCACAGCCTCCTCCTTTCCCCACAGCCTCCTCCCTTCCCCACTGCCTCCTCCTTTCCCCACAGCCTCCTCCCTTCCCCACTGCCTCCTCCCTTCCCCACTGCCTCCTCCTTTCCCCACAGCCTCCTCCCTTCCCCACAGCCTCCTCCTTTCCCCACAGCCTCCTCCTTTCCTCACTGCCTCCTCCTTTCCTCACTGCCTCCTCCTTTCCCCACAGCCTCCTCCTTTCCTCACTGCCTCCTCCTTTCCTCACTGCCTCCTCCTTTCCCCACAGCCTCCTCCTTTCCTCACTGCCTCCTCCTTTCCTCACTGCCTCCTCCTTTCCCCACAGCCTCCTCCCTTCCCCACTGCCTCATCCTTTCCCCACAGCCTCCTCCTTTCCCCACAGCCTCCTCCTTTCCTCACTGCCTCCTCCCTTCCCCACTGCCTCCTCCTTTCCCCACAGCCTCCTCCTTTCCCCACAGCCTCCTCCTTTCCTCACTGCCTCCTCCTTTCCCCACAGCCTCCTCCTTTCCTCACTGCCTCCTCCCTTCCCCACTGCCTCCTCCCTTCCCCACAGCCTCCTCCTTTCCTCACTGCCTCCTCCTTTCCCCACTGCCTCCTCCTTTCCCCACTGCCTCCTCCTTTCCCCACTGTTACCAGACTAGCAGAGCCCACAGAGAGGTTGGAAGGGACCTCTGGAGATCATCCAGTCCAACCCCTATACCAAGGCAGGGTGACCCAGAGAAGGTCACACAGGGACATGTCCAGGTGGGTTTGGAATGCCTGCAGAGATGGAGACTCCACCACTTCAGCCCTCAGCCTTCCTTTCCCACTGGCCAAGGTGACCTTGGGTGTACCAGGAGCAAGCCCCTGGTTTTGGGGAGGTGACCAGCAAACAGTGCTATCAGTGTTTACCTGCTGGGACCAAAGTCTAACCAACCCTGCTTCTGCAAAAAGTGACCCAGGAGACAGTCACCCAGGATGGCTTCACTTCTGGCTGCTCCTGATCTCCATGGTCCTGTCTCCAGAGCTCCAGGATCTCCAAACCCTGCCAGAAAAAACAACAGGACACATTTCAAATGCAGAGAAATGTCCCTTTGGACCAGGGGTGAAGGCACCTGATAGAATCATGGCATAGTTAGGTTGGAAAAGCCCTCTGAGATCCAGTCCCACCATCAACCCAACACCACCATGGCCCCAGGTGCCATGGCCACACCTTTCTTCAACACCTCCAGGCATGGGGACTCCACCACCTCCCTGGGCAGCCTCTTCCAATCCCTGACCACTCTTGCAGCAATGAAATTGTTCCTCATCTCCAACCTAAGCCTCCTGCAGTGCCCAGCCAGCCAGCAGCATAGCCAGGCACTGACTGCTCCCTTGCAGCTGCAGCAGGGAGCCTTGCTGCAAGCAGCCAGGGCACAAACCAGTCCTCTTGGGGGAAGGAGTGGAGCTGGGCAGCTCCTCAGGAATCATGGAATTGCCAGGGTTGGAAGGGACCTCAAGGCTCAGCCAGCTCCAACCCCCCTGCCATGGGCAGGGACACCTCACACTGGAGCAGGTTGCTCACAGCCACATCCAGCCTGGCCTTAAACACCTCCAGGGATGAGGCTTCCACCACCTCCCTGGGCAGCCTCTTCCAATCCCTGACCACTCTTGCAGCAAAGAAATTTTTCCTCATCTCCAACCTAACCTTCCCCTGGCACAAGTTCAGGCCATTACCTCTCCTTCTATCACCTGAGACTAGGGAGAGGAGACCAACCCTCACCTGGCTCCAGTCTCAGCCTTCTCCAGCTCCCTCAGCTGCTCCTCCCCAGCCCTGTTCTCCAGACCCTTCCCCAGCCTGGTTGCCCTTCTCTGGACCTGCTCCAGCCTCTCAGTGTCCTTCTTGGAGTGAAGGTCCTGATGATTGCCCTGTAGCTCTCCTAGCTCAGAGAGGAGTTTTCCCCTTTTCCCTTCCTCTGACCCAAGCAGCCTGGGTACCAGAGATGTTCCTCCAAGCCCAGCATCTCCCAGGATCACCACCACCTCTGACTTGAGAGAATAGCAGGAAGGAGCAATCCTCAAGGAAATAAACCCAGAGCTCCACAGCCTTTGGATGGATTTTGTGGAGCTGTAGCACCCCTCACTCCCACTCTGCTGCTGCTGCTGGGAGAGTGAGAGCAAAGCAGGAGGTCAGGTGGGGACAGGTTAGTCCCCAAGGGATCATTTTCCCTGGCAAAAGCAGAAGATTGGAGTTATTTCCCGTAGGAACTCAGTGGAGCAGAGCCAGGCTGCCTTGGAAGGTTTCTGTCTGGCTGCAAGGTGGAAAGGTGCTGGAAATCAGCTCTGTTGCCCCCCCAAAGAGAAGGACACAGGAGGGGAGAGCAAAGCTGGAGGTGTCCCAGAGCCCAGCCCCAGCACATCACCAGGTCCTGGCTATCCCAGACACCAGCTTGGTTGCACTCAAGTGACCCAAGACACAAATCCTGCTCACAAATCCTCCTTTTTCTACTCTTCCAGGCAAAGCTTACATCCGGGACAAGGTCTGCCAGGAGTTCAACACCCTGGGGAAGGAGGAATTCCGGACCCTGTAGGTACCTCCTGCCCTCCCAGGGCACCCCAGCACCTCAACCCAGCCCATAACCCCCAAAAGAAGAACAAAAATCAACTTAAAAATGGGAGGCCTTAAGCCCCATTTGGAAGAACAATGGGAGGGGATGGGTTTAAGAAAGAGGACAATGACACCAGATCATCCTCTCCGTGCTTCAGGGACAGGAACTTGCCACCAGCTCACCCTCTCCCTGCCTAAAGCACAGGAACTTGCCACCAGCTCACCCTCTCCCTGCCTAAAGCACAGGAACTTGCCACCAGCTCACCCTCTCCTTGCTTCAGGGACAGGAACTTGCCACCAGCTCATCCTCTCCTTGCTCCCCGCTGCCAGGAACATCATAGCCAAGAGCAGGAAGTTCTCCAACGCCACCTTTGAGGAGATCCAGCACCTGGTGCAGGAGATCGTCTCCCTAGCTGCCACCTGCTGCGCAGACACTGCCGACCCCTCCTGCTACGACGCTGGGGTGAGGCTGACCCCAAAAGCGGAGGTGGAGGGACCGGGCTGGCCCCCAGCATCCTAACCTCCCTCCCTTCTCCCTTCTGCTGCAGTCCTCAGCTCTGTCAGCCAAGTCCTGCAGCGGGACCTCTCCCTTCCCCTTCCACCCGGGCACCGCCGGCTGCTGCAGGCAGGAGGGGCTGGAGCGGAAGCTGTGCCTGGCAGCCCTGCGGCACCCCCCGCAGCAGCTGCCACGCTACCTCCAGCCCTCCAACCAGGAGCTCTGCCAGGCCTTCAAGAAGGACCCCAAGGACTTTGCAGACCGGTGAGTGGGGCTGGGGGTGGTGGAGAAGTCCCAGCTGAGCCAAGACCCTGCTGGCCAAGGTGCCCCTCCAAGCAAAGCCTTCCTCGTCTCACCTCTCTGCCGTGCCTGCTGTGGCCTCAAAGGTTGGGGTGTCCTGCACAGGGCAGCATCTGAGCAGAGGGGTGAGGAGTGCAGGTGCATGGGGAGGGGCCAGCAGCCCACTCCACGGCTTGGTGTGATAAGCTGGCAGCACAGGGTGGTATCTGGAGTGGGCTTCTATCCCTGCACAGCCCCAACACCCCCGAGCCCCACACCTCCTGCACCTGAGCACCCAGCCCTGGGCTGCTGGACCTCCTCAGCCCACCTCTGTCACAGGTTCCTCTACGAGTATGCCAGCAGCTATGGCCAGGCTCCCCTGCCCGTGCTCCTGGGCTCCACCAGGAGCTTCCTCTCCATGGTCTCCACCTGCTGCATCTCCCCTGTGCCCACTGCCTGCTTCCTGAAGGAGGTGAGGTCCTTCAGATTGCTGGGAGAGTACCGTGCAGGGTGGCCTGAAGGAGAGGTGGCTGGAGAGGGCTCCTTCTGCTTCCCTGGGCCACCTCCACCCTCTTGGTGTGTGACAGAAACTGGCAAGGAAAACCCTGTCCCTGCTGACCCTGCTGTCCAACCGGGGCTGCTCCCGCTTCAGTGCCTATGGCAAGGACAAGGTCACCCTCAGGTAAGGGGGACACTGGCTTTTTGTGCCCATCAGCTGGCAGCAGGGTCCTCTTTTGAGCTACTGGCAGGCAGCATGCACAAAGCTAACCCAGGTGCAACCCCAGCCGTGGTGGGAAGAGTCTGTGCAGGGTGGAGATGCAGAGCAAGCCCCGGGGCTCCTCATCACCTCCCTCCCAAGACCCCCTGCCTGGAGCTGGTGGTGAGGTCAGGGGGGGCTGTGCTCCCTAAGCCCCTGTTCCCCCTGTGCTGCCCAGCTTCCTCACCTCACTGGCTCAGAAGATGCCTGCAGCTTCCTTTGAGGACCTCTTCCCCCTGGCAGAAGATGCTGCTGAGGTGTTCTCCCAGTGCTGCGACTCGGTGGCCGAGGACTGCATGCAGAGAAAGGTAGGGTGAGCCAGGAGCCCACCCCAAAACCACCTCTTGGGTCCCAACAGGGGCTCAGGGAGTGAAGCCCACCCGCGGTGAGGGGTCCCTCCCCCCCTGTGCTGCTCCTCTCCCCAGCTGTCGGAGCACACAGCCAAAGCCTGCGGTGCGCTGTCGGCTCGAGACGAGAGGGTTGCCAACTGCTGCAAGGGCAAGAACCTCATGGAGAACTACTTCTGCATCTCTGCTTTGCCACCAGCACCCGCCCCCAAGCTGCCCGAGGTGCCCAAGCCTCTGGACAAGCAGCTGTGTGGTGAGGAGGGGGCAGGCCACGCCAAGAGGTGAGCAGTGCCCATGGTGCTGGGGATACCACACTCTGAGGACTGCATTCAGCTGTGGGCTCCTCACTCCAACAAGGACATTGAGAGGCCGGAGCAGGTCCAGAGAAGGGCAACCAAGCTGGGGAAGGGTCTGGAGAACAGGGCTGGGGAGGAGCAGCTGAGGGAGCTGGGGGTGTTCAGTGTGGAGAAGAGGAGGCTGAGGGAGATCTCATTGCTCTCTACTGCTGCCTGAAAGGAGGTTGCAGCAAGGTGGGGGCTGGGCACCTGCAACAGGTGACAGGACAAGAGGAAACAGCCTCAGCTTGTGCCAGGGGAGGTTCAGATTGGAGATTAGGAACTATTCCTTCCCAACAAGGGTAGTCAGGTACTGGAAGAGGCTGCCCAGGGAGGTGGTGGAGTCCCCATCCCTGGAGGGAGTCAGAGTGTGGATGTGGTGCTGAGGGATGTGGTTCAGTGGCAGTGGCTCAGCAGCAGTGCTGGGGTTGTGAGCTCTGGGTGAGAGGTTGGATTGATGATCTCAAAGGTCTCTTCCAACCTCAGCAGCTCTTTGGTTCTCCCCTTGCCTTCACTGTATGGTTCGGTGATTGTTAGGAGAAGGTGGGAAGCCCCCCACCCCACCCCCACGCTCTTCCCTCAGGGCTATTCCCCCCTTCCCCCCCAACTCCCAGAGCCTGCAGAGAGATGTGAGGCACAGCCCCCAGCCCACACTGAGCAGCACCAGTGAGGAAACCTCCTCCTTGCTGCAGGTACCTGTTTGAGCTGGCACGGAGGCAGCCCAGCCTCCCCGAGGCTGCCCTCAGCATGCTCTACGATGCTTATACCAAAGCCAGGGAGGAATGCTGCTCTGCCAAGGACCCCTCCAGCTGCCTGCATGCCAAGGTGAGCAGTGGGAACATCCCCCAGGGCTTCTGCATCCCCCAGGGGCTGTTCCCAGCCCAGTGACACCGTTCCTCTGCCACCCAGCGCCAGCAGATGGGGGAAAAGCTTCCTCTCTTCCTGGAGAAGGCCAACCAGCTCTGTGACCAGTACACCCAGTTAACTTTCCTTGACTTCAAGAAGAGGTGAGCCTTGGACCATCCCCACCCCACCCCCCTGAAACTGAAATCAGTCCAAATTTGGCCCAAACCAAGGATAAAAAGGTTGGTTTGAGCCTAAAGACCAGCAAAATGCCCTTGCAGGGCATCCCACCCTGCTCCTGCTGCCACCCACATGTGCTTCTCACCCCCACCACCCCTGGGCCCCCCATTTCAAGCACTGGAACAGGCTGCCCAGGGAGGTGGTGGAGTCCCCATCCCTGCAGAGGTTCAAGAAACCTGTGGCCATGGCTCTTGGGGCCATGGTTTGGCGGCCATGGTGGTGTTGGGCTGAAGGTTGGACTCTTATGTTATCTTAGAAAGCTTTTGCAACTCAAAGCATTCCGTGATTAAAGATGCTGGCTGGGTGAGGCAGCAATGAAAGCAGAGGGGACAGTGACACCCCAGAATTGGAAAGGCTCCCTCCAAGGGCACCTTGTCCAAGGGCAGGGACACTGCCAACCAGAGCAGGCTGCCCAGGGCCACCTCCAGTTTGACCTTGAATGTCTGCAGGGATGGGGCCTCCAGCAGAGCTCTGCACAACCTGTCCCCCCAGTATTTTCCAACCTTTACTGATTCCCTGACCCTGAAGCCTCCTGGTGTCCTCCCTGCAGGCTGCAGGAGAGCTTGGCAGAGGCAGTGCCCAAGGCCAGCGCGGAGCTGCTGGGGCAGCTGGTGGAGCAGCGAGCTGACTTCGCCTCCACCTGCTGCCCCCACAACTCACCTCCCCTCTACTGCTCCTCCAAGGTAAGGACATGGCCCCCACCCCAGCCCCATGCCACACTGGTGGCCAGCTCCTTACTTTGGGCTGCCCTTTGGCTCGTTCTTCCCCTCTGCAGGTGAGCTCGCAGCTGGGAGAGTTGTGTGCTGGAGGGTCCTGCCTCCTGGGTTAGGTGCCCAGAGCTGAGCAGCCAGAGTGGGGGTCTGGTGCCAGGGACCACTTCTCTGGTCATAGATGATGGGAAGAGGGAGAGAAGGGGCTGGGAAGTGTGGCTGAGCTCTGTGGGGCACACGGGGAAGCAGGACCTCGAAGTGGAGCAAGAAGGAACTGGGCTGGAGGATGCTCCACAGGGGGATACTTCTCCTTGCACCTGGAGAGGAAGGTGCCCCCAAGCCTGCTGCTCCCCACCACCATCACCATCGATGGCTTCCTGCAATAAAGACTTCAAAACGCATCCTCAGTGCTGCTGAAGAGGCTTTCTGCACCCTGGGGAGACTGGGAATCATAGAATGGGTTGGGTTGGAGGGGACCTTAAAGCTCATCCAGTTCCAACTCCCTGCCAGACACCTCCCACCAGCCCAGGTGCTTCAGGGCCTCATCCAGCCTGGCCTTGAACACCTCCAGGGAGGGGACATCCACAATCCCCCTGGGCAACCTGTGCCAGTCTCTCCCCACCCTCACTGGCAACAATTTCTTCCTCATCTCCAGTCTCAGTCTCCCAGCTCACAGCCATTGTCCCTCATCCTCTCACTCCAAGCCCTTTTTGTCCCTCCCCAGCTCTCCTGGAGCCCCTTCAGGTACTGGAAGGCTGCTCTAAGGTCTCCCTGCAGCCTTCTCCATGCTGAACAGCCCCAACTCTTCCAGTCTGTCCCCACAGGGGAGGTTCTCCAGCATCTGCTCACCTTGGTGGCTCTTCCTCACAGTGACCTTCTGTGTTTCCAGCAAGAGCTGGACACTCACAAGGAAACCAGCCCAGAACATCTCCTATGCTGGTTGGCTGTTTCCAGGAGCTGTGCTGGAAGACACCAAGCCCACGGAAAGCTCCAGCAGAGCTCAGGGCCAGCAGCAGCCCCCCAAGGGAGCAGAGAGCCAGGCAGGAGTGCACTGCAGGGCACCACTCACCCTGCACATCGTAAGGGGCTGGAGAGTATCCAGAGAAGGG
This sequence comes from Indicator indicator, assembly GCF_027791375.1. Taxonomy (NCBI): domain Eukaryota; kingdom Metazoa; phylum Chordata; class Aves; order Piciformes; family Indicatoridae; genus Indicator; species Indicator indicator. The sequence continues at coordinate 2,439,099 of NC_072034.1, forward strand.
CAACAGAGCTGGGGAAGGGTCTGGAGAACAGGGCTGGGGAGGAGCAGCTGAGGGAACTGGGGGTATTCGGTCTGGAGAAGAAGAGGCTGAGGTCTGCTGGCTGTCAGCAACCAAGGATGGTTCTTTTCCTAAGCAAAGACCTCCTCACCCCTTGCACATCTTTGGCCAAGCTGCTGAGATAAAGCAGCAGGAGGCAAAGGAACCCAACCCATTCTACAAATGAATCAACGGAAGAGTGATGGAGGAGGTAGAATCAGACAGGGCTGAGTCGAGAACCTTGCAAGGGGGGAACCTCTGGAGGTCCCTTCCAACCCATTCCATGCATGACTATGAAAGAGTTAAGGAGGAGGTAGAACCAGCCAGGGCTGAGTCTAGAACCTCGCAGGGGGGAAACCTCTGGAGGTCCCTTTCAACCTATTCCATGAATGAATCTATGAAAGAGTGAGGAATGATGTGGAGCCAATCAGACAGGACCATGGGAAGGGGAGGACCTTTGGGGGTCTCCTCCAACTCATTCCATGAATGACTCTATGAAAGAGTTATGGAGGAGGTAGAATCAGACAGGTCTGAGTCTAGAACCTTGCAGGGGGGACCTCTGGAGGTCCCTTCCAACCCATTCCATGAATGGCTCTATGAAAGAGTCATGGAAGATGTGGAGTCAATCAGACAGGACCATGGGAAGGGGAAGACCTTTGGAGGTCCCTTCCAACCCAACCCATTCTACCCCTGCCTAAAGAGAAAGAAAGAGAAGCAGCTCCCCACTAAGTGCATAAAGTTACTTTTATTTCTTTTTTTTTCTTTTTTTTTTCAGTATACATTGAATTTTGAAAAATAGAAATGCTAAAATATCTTCATCATCTTCATCTCTTTTTTTTTCTTTTTTTTCTTTTTTTTGATTCCATAAAAGTCACAAATAGAAAGCTTCAGAAAACTGTAAAAGACTAAGAGGTTATCAGGAATTTTGTGGTTTATATTACTTGGGAAAAAAAAAGCAAAAAAAAAAAAACCACCAAAAAACCAAAACCAAACCCAAAACAACCTCCCCCCCAAAAAATAAAATAAAGTAAAATAAAATAATAAAGTAAAATAAAACACAATAAAATAAACCACAATAAAATAAAATAAAAAACACAATAAAATAAAATACAAGAAAATAAAATAAACCAAAACACAATAAAATAAAACAAAATAAAATAAAAAATAAAATAAAACACAAAATAAAATACAATAAAATAAAAAATAAAACAATAAAATACAATAAAAATAAAATAAACCAAAATCATTTTAATATTATTGAAATGTTTTCTGCCTTTTTGTTTGTTTTTAATTTTTTTCTTTTTTTTTTTGGGTGTTTTTATTATTATTATTCCACCATTTCAATTTTCCACCCAAATTGTGGTTTTGTTTTGTTTTTTACTTTTCCTTTCTTCTTTCTTCCGAAGCAGAACTTGTGAAGAATTAAAAATAATAATAAGGGGGAAAAAAAAAAGAAGTAGCTGAAAGTGCCTGATGATTCCAAAAAATAAATCAAACCAAACCAAACCCCCACAAAATAAGACCAAAAAAAGATTTATCTGCCACTGGGACAGCCAAGTGTGGGCTACACACATCTTGGCCACCGTGCTCCAGGGGGCTGGGACAAAGCTGGCTTGCAGCTGGGGTCCCACCAGGGTGGTTGTTCTGGGGTCCCACCAGGGTGGTTGTTCTGGGGTCCCACCAGGGTGGCTGTCATGTTGGTCCCACCTGGGTGGCTGCCCTGAAGTCTCACTTGGGTAGCTACCCCACGGTCCCACTGTGATGTGGGACCTGCCTTTGTTCTGCTCTGGGATGTTTATCCCTTTGATGGCCACCTCAGAGGGCTTTTGGGGCAGCCTCCACACCTCTTCCCCAGAAGCAGTGGCTCAGCTTTTCCCCATCAAACCACCCAATCCTGGTCAAGGAGAAGCTTTCTTGTCCAAGTGAAGTGCAGTGGGACTGTCCTTGTGCCTCTTCTCCTGGTGCCAGCTCTTGGCTGCTCTCTTGCTGTTGGGTTTGCTGTTTTGTTTTGCTTTTCTTCAAAGGAAAACCCAACAGGAGAGACACAACCACCACCCAAGTGTCAGCATCAGGTACCAGGAAACATCTCCAGCTCTTCTCACCAGAGCTATGTGCTCTTCATGGGAAACCTTTGTCCCAACACCACCCTCTGTTCTACAGCTCCCTCGGGTTCCAGTGGAGAAGAAAGGGAGAAGAAAGCTCCTGGATCAGCAGTCAACACATTTCAAGTACATTTAACACAGTTCAGAAGTGGAAGACCTCGTTCTGGGGGACACTTGACCAGATGGGAAGGTGCCCACGGGATGTGGGTGCAGTGTCCTACCCGTGGAGCCTACCTGGAAGGAGGAAAGCTGCTTCTCCACTCCTCTGGCTTGATCTTTCCTCCATCAGCTCTTGAGATCCCTACAAAAATCAGCTCCCAAGTCCTCCACAGGTGATGCTGGAGTCCATACCAAGGCCTTGTGTTCACCAAGGGATGGAGACCATTGGTTGAAGGTTGGCAATGCACATCCCAGGTTGTCCATCCTCTGGAGAGTGGCAGGGATCACCCAGCTGCTCCTTTTCTGGCTCTTTCCAACCTCTCCCCAGCCTTTCCCATGCTACCAGTCTGAGTCCACACATTCCATGGAAGAGCCCTGGAGGAGTGGGGGAATGGAGGGAGGTGCACCTCCACCATCCTTCTGCACCAGCAACCATCTGCAGCAGACCAAGCTCAGACCACCATGGTGTCTATCAGCTTCTCCTTGAACCACAAGGGAAGGGAGGTGGCCAGCTGCTCCTGCTCAGAAGATCATGGAATACCAGGTTGGAAGGGACCTCAAGGCTCATCTGGTCCAACACCCTACTGCTGATATGACTCCTCCAAGTGAGGAGATGCTGGTGAAGGTCTCAGTACCATCATGGACCTCCATTTGCTTAACCAGTGTGGACTTCAGTTCTGCAGGGATGAGAGCAGCAGCCACCTGCCTGTTCTCTGTGGTGGGATTCTTCTCCTTGGGGACCTTAGCTCCTGCAGCTGGGCTTCGTTTTCTTCTCTGCTGGGTGAAGTTTTTAGTGGGTTAGATGTAGTCACTGTAGCCCTCACCTTCCACCACAGAAATGTCTTGGTGAAGCCCATTTCCCAAAGGTGCACACAAGTACCTTGGGAGATGTGCTCCAGAGAGGACCTCCACCATTCCTTCCAAGGTGCTGTCTCCTCACTTGCTTTGAAACCAACACCTGGCCATGCCCAGTCCTTGCCTGCTTGGTTTTGGATGCATCACCAGGTACAGATGGATGGCTCCAGGACCACACTGAGGGTGAATCACAGAATGCTAGGGGTTGAAAGGCACCTCTGGAGATTGAGCCCAACCCCCCCTGCCAGAGGAGGTCCCACAGGAATGCATCCAGCTGGGTCTTGAAAGTCCCCACAGAAGGAGATTCTGTAGATGTAGAAGTAGGATGCTGGAGGATGCAGATGTTTTGAGCCTGAGGAACACCCCAGCTGGCCTTCCTCAGCTGCCTTTTCTCCTCCTCCATCGTGCCTGAGGAACATCTGAGGATCTTCTCACACCCAAGTCCTGTTTCACACCAGCTAACTCCACCACCACCATCAACAACCTGAGTTACCACCACCCTCTGCCCACTGCCCTTGGTGGTGGCCTCCCAACCTGACACTTACACCTCAGACTTCCTAGCTCCTAAAAGTCCTTCAGTCCCACTCCATCTCCTTCATCACCAAGTCCAGATCAATGACCAAAAATAAAAACCACAAAAAAATCCCCCAAAACCCCAAACCCAAAAACCCCAAACCAAAAACCAATAAAGAGAACACAACACAACCCAAAGCAAAGCTTTCAGAGCAGAAGGTGTCCATCAAACCTGCTCCAGCCTCGTGCCACAGCCTGGAGGAGGTTGTGTGGTGGAGCTTTGTGGCTTGGGTGGCTGTTAAAAACAAAAGTCAAAATCACATTTTTAGGTGGTACAAGACATTGATTTTTTTTTTCTTCTTCTTCTCCTTTCTTGTTGTTGGGGTTTTTTCTTCTTTTTTTTTCCTTTTTCCTTCTTTTTTATTTTTCCCCTTTTTTCTTTTTTTTTTCCTTCTTTTTTCCTTTTTTCTTTTTTCCTCTTTTTCTTCTTTTTTCTCCTTTTTTCCTCTTCTTTCTCATTTTTTCTTTTTTCCTTCTTTTTCCTTTTTCTTCTTTTTTCCTTTTTCTTTTTTCCTCTTTTTCTTCTTTTTCTCCTTTTTTCCTTCTTCTCATTTTTCTTTTTCCTTCTTTTCCTTTTTCTTCTTTTTTCCTTTTTTCTTTTTTCCTCTTTTTCTTCTTTTTTCTCCTTTTTTCCTCTTCTTTCTCATTTTTTCTTTTTTCCTTCTTTTTCCTTTTTCTTCTTTTTTCCTTTTTTCTTTTTTCCTCTTTTTCTTCTTTTTTCTCCTTTTTTCATCTTCTTTCTCATTTTTTCTTTTTTCCTTCTTTTTCCTTTTTCTTCTTTTTTCCTTTTTTCTTTTTCCTCTTTTTCTTCTTTTTTCTCCTTTTTTCCTCTTCTTTCTCATTTTTCTTTTTCCTTCTTTTTCCTTTTTCTTCTTTTTTCCTTTTTTCTTTTTTCCTCTTTTTCTTCTTTTTTCTCCTTTTTTCCTCTTCTTTCTCATTTTTTCTTTTTTCCTTCTTTTTCCTTTTTCTTCTTTTTCCCTTTTTTTCCTCCTTTTTTCTTTTTTCCTCCATTTTTTTCCTTTTTCTTTTTTCCTTCTTTTTTCTTTTTCCCCTTTTTTCTTCTTTTTTCTTTTTTCCTTCTTTTTATTTTTCCTTCCTTTTTCTTTTTTTCTTCCTTTTCCTTTTTCTTTTTTTCTTTTTCCTTTTTTCCTTCTTTTTTCTTTTTTTTTTTTTTACAGAAAGCCTGGCATCTAGAAATAAGAGGTAGAACTACTCAGAACTCTATAAATTTCCTGCTGCAGGAAAAAAAAAATTGTGGTTGGTTTTTTTTTTTTTGTATGTTTTCTTTTTTTGTTGTTGTTGTCCTTTTTTTTGTCTTTTTCTTTACAGTAATTAAAAAAAAGTTAAAAATTTGACCAAAAAAGGAAAAAAAAAAGCCCCAAAATTTGTAGGTTAGGCTCCCCATAATTTAAACAAAATAAACTAGGGAAAAAAATAATAATAACACTCTTCAAGGTACCTGACAGATTTAAGTCCATTTAAGTTGTTTCCTTAACCAAAAAAATAACCCAAACCCAACCCCAAAACCCAACACATTGCATAGGAAAGGGAGGTCTGATGGCAGGGCTCTGTCTGCTCTGGGAGGGAAGGGGAACCTTCTCCTCTTCCTTCCTGCCTCAACTCCAAGCCTGGCCTTCAGGAGCCAACTTGTCAGCAGCACTTTTCCTTCCAGCAGCTTCCATCCTGGAGGTCGCTTCGGTTCTGCTGGATCCCAAAGGGTGATGCCACGATGCCGGCTCCTGCCGCTGGGGTAGGGTGGGGGGCTGGTGGTGGTGAGGGGGGGACACCCCTCCACGCCTCTCTGGAGCCATAGAGAAGGCCCAAAGGAGTCTTGGTCAGAAGGTGGGGTGAAGAGGGGTGAGGGGCAGCACGGGGAGCAGGTGAGCGTTTGGCTAATGGCAGAAGAAAGCCCAGGCCAGGTTGGACAGACAAATTACAAAGTGGTTTCTGTTCCCTTGCTCCTCCAGAAGTAACCACGGTCTGCAGGCTCCACTTCTATTCTAATTTGAGGCACAACTTTGACTGGAGGTCGTGGAGGGCTGTGGACAAAAAGAAAGACCAGGTCAGGGTGGGGACTACCTCCAGCTCCTACAACACAGGGAGCACCTCCACCTCCAGCTCCTACAACGCAGGGAGCACCTCCACCTCCAGCTCCTACAACGCAGGGAGCACCTCCACCTCCAGCTCCTACAACGCAGGGAGCACCTCCACCTCCAGCTCCTACAACGCAGGGAGCACCTCCACCTCCAGCTCCTACAACGCAGGCAGCACCTCCAGCTCCTGCAACGCAGGCAGCACCTCCAGCTCCTACAACGCAGGGACCACCTCCAGCTCCTACAATGCAGGGACCACCTCCAGCTCCTACAATGCAGGGACCACCTCCAGCTCCTACAATGCAGGCAGCACCTCCAGCTCCTGCAACGCAGGGACCACCTCCAGCTCCTACAACGCAGGCACCACCTCCAGCTCCTACAACGCAGGCAGCACCTCCACCTCCAGCTCCTACAACGCAGGCAGCACCTCCACCTCCAGCTCCTACAACGCAGGCAGCACCTCCACCTCCAGCTCCTACAACGCAGGCAGCACCTCCACCTCCAGCTCCTACAACGCAGGCAGCACCTCCAGCTCCTACAACGCAGGCAGCACCTCCAGCTCCTACAACGCAGGCAGCACCTCCAGCTCCTACAATGCAGGCAGCCACCTCCAGCTCCTACAACGCAGGCAGCACCTCCAGCTCCTACAACACAGGCAGCACCTCCAGCTCCTACAACGCAGGCAGCACCTCCAGCTCCTACAACGCAGGCAGCACCTCCAGCTCCTACAACGCAGGCAGCACCTCCAGCTCCTACAACACAGGCAGCACCTCCAGCTTCTACAATGCAGGGACCACCTCCAGCTCCTAATGTGGTCTGCTGTGCTTGGGATTCCTGCTAGCACAGCCTCCCTGTGACCCAGGCCTGACACACACCAATGCTTCACAGCTTGCAGGAGAAACCCAGCACCTTGCCAACAAAACAGGCAGCTGGTGTCAGCTGGGAGAACTGCAGATCCTGGGGCTTGCTGGGACACTCAATGGACAGCTGAGATGGACCAGACCCCTCAGCTCCCAGTCTGGGCTCTTTGCATTAGCTCACCCAGTGCAGCATTCTCAAGCTGACACCCTGGTGGTCTTCAGCTCTGGCCCACACATCACATCAGAGCACTTCCAGGAGTTGACCTGAGCAGTGTTCACCTCATACACTCATGATCTCAAGCCACCATTCCATGGCCTGAGCCCTGCACCTGTCAGGAGGTAACTCCACTAATTCCATCCCCTCAGGAGGCTCCAAGTGCCCAGCACTTGAGCTTCTCACCGAGCTGTGGCAAGCCCCCTGAGCTGCCTTGGAATTCATCTGCTCATGGCCATTGGGATGAACCTCACAGGCTCTCCAGCACCTAGAAGTGCAGGACACTGCTTTGACATCTCAGAGGATTATTGCTGCCTCGGTTTAGATCCAACTCTTGACACTGGGAGGTCCAAGGTGGTCCCCACCCAAAGTGGCTGAGCTCTGAGAACTTGCTCCTCACCCCCTTCCTTGCCGCTCCTATTTATTTCCTACCACGGATGTGGGGAAACAGATCTTCTCCAAGCACACTTCCAGAGTTTTCCTACAAGGGGACAGGACCTTCAGGGTGCTGTGAAGTAGCTGAGATGCTCTGGAGGAAGCCATCAGCCAGGGCAGTGCTGGGTGCCTACCTTGGCATGGTGTGTGACTGGAGGAAAGGAATTGCATCAGCACGACGTATGGCGCTCAAGGAATGTTGGTGATTTTTCTCCTGGTGGGGAGGGAAAGAGAAGTTTGGTTTGTCACTGCCTGGCAGCACCTGGTGGGCTCCTCAAGCCCAGCCTCCACTTCTCAGCATGGTCTCATCTACTTGGCAAAACTTTTGGGTTTTTTTGACTGCTGGCTGCCTGCCAGGTGGACTTCCCAGCTTGGAAGTCACAATACTCCACTCCACTCCTCTCCCTCTCTCTCTCTCTTTTTCCTCCAAGATCAAACCCCACAGGACCAAAGTCTCATTTCCCAGCACTTCACCACCTTCAGGTCTGGCCACTTACCTTGTACCTACACCACTGTAGCTACCCTGAGCTCATCACTGTCACAGCCAACCTCTCTTGGTGAGAAAAAGAGGTGGCTTGCTGCCTCTAATGGCTTTCCTCTCCTGACCCACTCTGGGGACATGTCCTCACTGTTAACCTCGCTGTCCCACCTGGCCTGTCAAGGTCAGGCATTGGAATGGAGGTGGTGGAGACTCCATCCCTGGAGGTGTTCAAAAAACATGTGGCCATGGCAACTGGCCATGGCGGTGTTGGGTTGTTGGTTGGTCTGGGTGACCTTAAAGGGCTTTTCCAACCCAAACAACTGTAAGACCATGGTGGTATTGGGTCAAAGTTTGGACTCAGCAATCTTGGAGGTCTTTTCCAACCCCCAAAATTCTGTGATTCTATGGTTTAGTGGCCATGATGGTGCTGGGTCAAATGTTGGACTGGATGATCTTAGAAGGCTTTTCTAACCCAAACAATTCTATAGTCTAATGGCCATGGTGCTGTTGGGTCAATGGTTGGACTCAATGATCTTAGAAGGCCTTTCCAACCCAAACAATTCTATGGTCTAATGGCCATGGTGCTGTTGGGTTGATGGCTGGACTGGATGATCTTAGAAGGCTTTTCCAATCCAAACCATTCTATGGTCTAATGACCATGATGGTGCTGGGTCAATGGTTGGACTCCATGATCTGGGAGGTCTTTCCCAACCCAAACAATTCCATCATTCCCTGCCAAACCTGAGTCTTTATGTAAACTACTCCTCCTGTTTCAACATACTGGAGCTGGTCGCTCGTCCTCACTTAAAAGGTTTAATCACATGGCAAGTGAAAAGGGCTGAAAGTTAAGGTGACAATCATCAATTCTGGGTATTGATTGAGGAATTGAAAGGAAGCAGAGTAGCACAAAAGCCAATCACCTAAGAAGGGAAATAGGTTAATGGTCAACTGATGATGATCAAGGATGCGCTTAAGGACTTCTTTTAAGCGCGGGGTTGTGTGGCTGCTTGGCACCTAAGGAAACAAACAGCAAGGGGACAGTGGGGTGGGGAGGGGTGGGGGCTTTGGACCTGCTGCTCAGAGGAAAAACAAACAAAAAATTCAATCAGTGGAACCATCAGTGGGGTTAAGACAAGAGGGGAAGGAGCACAGTGGCCCAGGGACCTGTTAGTAGCTGGTTAAAAGGCACCAGAAGGAACAACATCAAATTGGTAATGAGGAAAGAAACAAAACAAAAAAAAAAAAAAAACCCAAACTCACAACCCCCTCCCCCCAAACCTGTCCTAAATCAGAGGCCTGGAGTTAAAAAAATAAAAAAAGGAAGAAAGAAAAAAAAAACACAAAAGAGAAAAGCCCAACCCCAAAACCCCCAAGAGAGAAAGCAGATCTCCAAAAGCCATCACTAAAAGAGGTCTCTATGTTGGGAGTGCAAGTCAGAGTCAAGCAGGCATGCAAGAGGTTGGTTCTACTCACTGTCAGCAGGTTTGCTATCACTTAGGAAAGGTTCCTGCTCCATGATGTCCATTGGGATTTTAATACTTGGGACTTTTTCTGAGTAAGGGCAGTCAGACTGTGAAAGAAACGTGTAAAAGGTCTTAGAACGTTTTCATGGTCTGCCACAAAGTCAAATCAGCCTTCAGAGAGGGTTCTGGAGGAAGGAGGAGAAGAAAAGAAGGGAAGAAACTTGAAGAAGCAGCAGCCAGCTTAGCTGGTTCCCCACTGCACCCCACCCTCCCTTGTCCTTCACACTTGGGAAGGAAAACAGGTTGGAAGGATGATCTTGTGCCACTTAGCTTCCCCTCTCACCAGCTCCTTTCCCACCACTTTTTAAGACACCACCCAGTCCAGCTTGGAGTTGGCTGCAGGAAGTACCAATGGAAGCTCAGCTGAAGCAGAAAGAGAAGAGGGTTGGCTTCTGAGAAGCTCACCAAGACATCTTAGCCTGCTGTGATTTATCTAAACCCCAGGGTTTCTTCTCAATTTTACAAGGGCCAGACCTGATGTGCAGAGGTTCCTCAAGCTGGGCTGTCTCAACTCCTGTTAGAGTTGAGTCCAACCTAGGGGGAGGGAGAAGGGGGAGGGAGAAGGGGGAGGGAGAAGGGGGAGGGAGAGGGGGAGGGAGGAGGGGGAGGGAGGAGGGGGAGGGAGAAGGGGGAGGGAGAAGGGGGAGGGAGAAGGGGGAGGGAGAAGGGGGAGGGAGAAGGGGGAGGGAGAAGGGGGAGGGAGAAGGGGGAGGGAGAAGGGGGAGGGAGAAGGGGGAGGGAGAAGGGGGAGGGAGAAGGGGGAGGGAGAAGGGCTGTTCAGGGCTCTCCTGGGGTCTCCACCTGCTCTTGCTCAGTAGAGGATACTTGGAATTATTTTTGCACCTCCCAAGCAAGGCAAGGCTGATACTGCAAAGCCTGGCAAAGGAAGTCAGGAGATGTTTGCCAGAAGGTGAGCACGTCTTTGGTCCTGGAGAGAAGCAGACAGAGCAGCAGGCATAGTGCTGGGGTGACCTTAAGTCAGGGCAGGAAAATGTTAGAGTGGCCAGAGAATGGCTCTCCCTGGATCACCATCACACTCCCATTTCACACTCCAACAGCAAACTGTTCCCTCAGGAGTGTGTTTAGGAGGCTGTGGGAGAAGCACCACTCATCTGAAGATGGTTCTGCAGAAGGGCACTGAAGCAGTAAGAGCCACCCCCAAATCCTCACTGGCTGGGGCCACCTCTAAGCTGAGTGCAAGAGCCTCAGCTCTTGGACCTGCACTGCAAGTCCTGCACTGCTGCTGCTCCTCTTTAAGCTTTGCCATCTGAAATGAACCAGGGCACAGAGAACCTGCCTGCAGCTGGCCAGAATACCCCCAAAGGGGAGTAGAGTCCCTTGCACAGCACTTCAGACTCTGAAAAGGAACAAATTATCCCAAAGAGAAAAGAAATTGAAGCTAATGGCTCACAGTCCAAAATGTTGTCTGGCCTGGCTTGGATCCTGACTCTTTTTGACACCAAATGGGAGAGAAACCCAAGGGGCTTGGGTTTTCCTGGAGCAGATTTCACTCAGCAGCAATTAACTGCACTAATTCCTACTTGCTAAAGCAAGCTGGAGGGGAAAATGGTGAAATGAGTGAAAAAAACCCTTTATGGCAGCTCCTGCTTTGCTGCCCTTCATCACCAGCAAACCCCAGTGGGAGCTTTTGGCAAGTCCTAACTCGTGCTGAGCACCCACACCAGGTTCTGCCCTGCTCATTCCAAGCCCACCTGCTTTAGTTAAGACCCAGCACTGCCCTGTGCTGAGCTCTGATCCCACCAAACCCCACAGCACTGACTTGCTGGGGACGTAGTTCTGGAAGGGAAAAGGTGAAAACAATCAAAGCAGTGAGCACCCAGTTCAGGAAGCTGGAAAAAGCCAAAGTGCTGCAAAAGAAACGACCTGAGAAGAGGTAAGGATCAACTTGTAGCATCCATTCCCTTACCCAGGAGGTCAACTCCTGAACCTGAAATTCACCAAAAGCTGGAGAAGAGAGGAGACAGCTCAAAGCCCACCAGAGACACAGGAGCTGTGGCTCAGGTGTGATGCTGCTGGATTAAACATAAACTTGGGGTTTAAACCTGGGTTCAATATAAACTTGAGGTTCAAACCTGGCTGCAATAGAAACTTGGGGTTTAAACCTGGATTCAATATAAAGTTGGGGTTTAAACCTGGGTTCAGTATAAACTTGGGGTTTAAACCTGGGTTCAATACAAACTTGGGGTTTAAACCTGGATTCAATATAAAGTTGGGGTTTAAACCTGGGTTCAGTATAAACTTGGGGTTTAAACCTGGGTTCAGGATAAAGTTGGGTTTAGAACTTGGGTTTAAAGCTGGAGGGGAGAATGCTGAAAGGCACAAGGAGCACAATTCTTCTTCTTTCAGGTGTAGCAGAAGGCAGAGCAGCCTCAGGCAGGTGGGGCTGGCCTACGCAGGTCCCCACCCTTAGCAGTGGCACCAGCAGGGATGCTTGTGCTGGTCCAGGGCATGCTGCAAGCCAAGAGGACACTGCAGAAGGGGAGGGGTGCTTTGAAAGTCCTGAGGTCACCAGCAGCAGCCACCACAGGTCTCATCCTGGGGCTTTGTCAGAAGAGCCATTAAAGCCCAAACACATCAGGCAGGAGAGAGTCAGGAGAAAGAGAGCTGCTGCTGCTCTTGCTGAGAACCACTCTCCTCCTAAAAAAAAGACAAGGATGGGGGAGAAAGGCAGAGGAGGGAAGGCTGAGCAGGGCAGGGTGATGAAGGCTGCTCTAGCAGAGGGCACCCAGGACATCTCAGCAGGTACCTTGTGCAAAGGGTGACCTCACTTTTGGCAAGGCAAGCACCACCCAGCCTGGGCTGCTGCCCTCTGCAAAAGGGAAGGCAGTGTGCAAAAGAGGTTTTGGTTGGGGCTGATTTGCTGCAGCAGCAAACCAAAACCAAAAACCATAACCAAAACCAACAAACTAAAAAAAGAAAAAAAAAACAAAACAAAACAAAACACCAAAACCATAATAAAACCCAACCCAAACCAAACCAACAAACCAACCCCCACAAAACAAAACAAAACCAAACCCCCACCAAAACCCAAACCAACCCCCCAAAAGCTGCTCAGCTCCAAAAGAGGCTGGGAAACAGCCAGCCCCAGAGCTGGGGAGGAGCAGGGAGCATCCCCAGGCTCAGCTTAGCTAGAAATGCCAAGAGCAGGAAGCTCCTTACATCATCATTGTCACTGTCCATGCTGCCCTTCTTCTTCTTCTTCTTCTTCTCATCCTCTTTCTTCTTCTTGTCCTTTTCTGGAATGACGTCATCAAGGAAGCTTAAGTCATGCTGGGAGAAGAGGTAGTCCATGGCTTTTCTGACTGCTACCAGGGCCAGGATCTGCAAGGGCAGAGAGGGAGGACTTCTCTGAGCTTGGACTGGCAGCATTCCTCTGCATGCTGCTTCCTAAATCCCCCAACATTTCCATTCTGGTTGTAAAGGAACAGAGAGAGAAGAAGGTGGACACCTGGGATGGCTTTAGCAGCCTTGAAGACTGAGCTGTGACTGCTTCATGTCAGGATGGACAAGGCACAGGCAAAGTGTTCTCATCACTGCCTCCTCACAGTGGGCATGAGCATAAATCATGGAGCTTTTGTCAGCAGGTCCAAGTTGGGACTGTTCCTGCACTGAGCTTCCACCATCAGGCCAAACTTCTGCAGACTTGGGGTTCCATGCCACCAAACTTCCTTGTCAGCAAACCAACACAGCAAACTTCCATGCCACCAACCTTCCACGCCACCAAACCTACATACCAAACTTCCATGTCACCAAACTTCCTTGTCAGCAAACCTACATACCAAGCTTCCATGCCACCAAACTTCCATGCCACCAAACTTCCTTGTCAGCAAACCTACATAGGAAACTTCCATGCCACCAAACTAATTTTCATGCCACCAAACTTCCTTGTCAGCAAACCTACATACCAAGCTTCCATGCCACCAAACTTCCATGCCACCAAACTTCCATGCCACCAAACTTCCATGCCACCAAACCTACCTATCATCAAGCTTAGATGTCATCAGACCTACATGCCACCAAACTTCCTTATCATCAAAACTTCATGCCACCAAACTTCCATATCATCAAACTTCCATGCCACCCAAGCTCCATATTATCAGACTTCCATGCCACCACACTCCCATGCCACCCTCTGATGTGAATCAGAAGCATCAACACCATTACCTTTCCACCCAAGTTCAAGGAAAAAGAACTCTCTTTCTTGCTCTTGCTCAAGTTAATCCTTTCCCTCCCCTTGGAACACCTCATAGAACTGAGCCTCACTCTTGGCTTTGTCACTTTTGCGTTATCTAAAAGCCAGGGAGACATTTTCTGTGTGGACTGAAAAAAAAAAAAATAAAGGACCCTGCCCCTCTCATTAGTTCATGCAGCTCAAGAAGAAACCAGGCTGAACCTAACCTTGGCAGCCAGGAAGGGTCAAAGCAAACTACACCTTGCTGGGAAAAAAATTAACTTGCCAGGCTGGTTTCCCTCCAGAGGATTTATGTGAAGGCAGCCATGGCAAGGCTGAACCCATGCAGCCCTACAGCAGTGGCACAGAGCCCTGAGCTGCTGGCTGGGCATGGACAGCTTGGTTTGCCCCCGTTCACAGTACATTAGAGGTTGGAAGGGACCTCAACCCAGTCCAACCCCCCTGCCAGAGCAGGAGCACCCAGGGCAGTCTGCACAGGAACACATCCAGGTGGGGTTGGAAAGTCTCCAGAGAAGGAGACTCCACAACCCCACTGGGCAGCCTGCTCCAGGGCTCTGTCACCATCACTGCAAAGAAGTCTCTCCTCATGTTGAGGTGGAACCTTCTCTGTTCAAGCTTGAACCTGGTGTTCCTTGGCTTATCACTGTGCAGCACTCAAAAGAGCCTGGCCCCCTCCCCTTGCCCCCCACCCCTCAGCTATTGATAGACATTGATCAGATCCCTCTCAGCCTTCTCCTCTCCACACTAAACAGCCCCAGGGCTCTCAGCCTCTCTTCACAGGGAAGATGCTCAACTCCCCTAACCACCCTCCTGGCTCTCCCTTGGACTCTTTCCAGGGGGTCTCTGTCTTTCCTGACCTGGGGAGCCCAACACTGGACACAGCATCGCAGGTGTGGTCATTTCTGGGAGCCTAGGACCACAGGTGGAATGGAGGAGGCTGAGAAAGGGGAGAGGTGAAGGAGAAGATCCCCTACCATGACAGGGAATATGATAGCAGCCACGGTGGACTTGAGGATCCAGAGGAGGGCCAGGCACACCACCTGCAGGAAGGTGAAGAGATGGACCCTGCGCAGCGGGACGTGGCGCAGGTAGATGAAGTCAGGCTGGTGCTTCAGGGGCATCAGGAGCAGCTTCAGGCGGTCCATGAACTGGGCAAGAAAGAGAAATGAGGCCCCAGGCAGGTAAACCAGAGACAAAACAACCCCACCAATGTTGCTGCACCATGGAATGAGGTCTTGGATCAGCTTGGTTTCCTCCCATGAAAGCAAGCCAGTAGGAAAGCCAGCCCAGCTCCTCTGCTTGTCACAGCACCACAGGATGCTAGGGGTTGGAAGGGACCTCCAGAGATCATCCAGCCCAACCCCTCTGCCAGAGCAGAACCCAGCACAGGTCACACAGGAACACATCCAGATGGGGCTGGAAAGTCTCCAGAGAAGGAGACTCCACAACCCCTCTGAGCAGCCTGCTCCAGTACTCTGTGAGCCTCACAGTGAAGAAGTTCCTGCTCATGCTGAGGGAGTGCTGTGTTTAGATCCATTTGCCTCAGTGTGCCAAACACTGAGGGGATCCTGGGATCAGTGTGCCGACACTGAGGGGATCCTGGGATCAGTGTGCCGACACTGAGGGGATCCTGGGTGCCACAGCACATCAGGCTTTGAAGCAAAGCAGTTTCCTCTCAAAGGGATCACTTCAACTTCCTCTCAAAGGGATCACTTCACCTTCCTCTCAAAGGGATCACTTCACCTTCCTCTCAAAGGGATCACTTCACCTTCCTCTCAAAGGGATCACTTCACCTTCCTCTCAAAGGGATCACTTCACCTTCCTCTCAAAGGGATCACTTCACCTTCCTCTCAAAGGGATCACTTCACCTTCCTCTCAAAGGGATCACTTCAACCTTCCTCTCAAAGGGATCACTTCACCTTCCTCTCAAAGGGATCACTTCACCTTCCTCTCAAAGGGATCACTTCAACTTCCTCTCAAAGGGATCACTTCAACTTCCTCTCAAAGGGATCACTTCACCTTCCTCTCAAAGGGATCACTTCAACTTCCTCTCAAAGGGATCACTTCAACTTCCTCTCAAAGGGATCACTTCATTGGAATCCTTGAGCCCCAGAACTGTTGAGGTTGGGAGAGACCTTTGAGATCTCTGAGTCCCTCACCCACAAACCAGAGACAGCAAGAGGAGTGCTCAAGCTGTGGTCAGCATCAAACCCTGGGGCACTTCTGCCACCCTCCCCTGCCCTGTTCCTGCCAAGGGAAGACATTCAGCACTTACAAAAAAAAAAAAAGGCTTCAAAGGCTTCCCTCCACCCCCCAAATTAATTGGATGCAGAATTCACCAGAGGTGAGGGCAGACAGCACATTACCAGAGAACAGAAAAGTCCCCAGCTGAGGGGTGGGGACAACAGGCAGGCAGCTTTTCTACCAGCACCCCTTGTGCTGGCCTGGATGGCCTTGGAGTTTACCCAAAATTGAGGGTTTGGGGGTTTTTTAGTGGAAAAACATCCTTGCTCTGAGGAAAATAAGCTGCCCACTGCCCCAGCAAACCTGGGCTGGGAAGGAGGGGAAATCCCCTCCAGGAAGAACCAACCCCTGGGGTGAAGAGGACAATCCCCTCCTTGTCCCCCAGGCAAACATGGGCTTGCTGCCTGCTGCTGAGAGCAGGCTGAACCCACCCCAAGTGAATGCAAGCTGGGGAGGTTTGAAAGAACAGCTGAGGAAGTTCTCATGGTGCTCAGGGCCAGGCAGTCTCTGCCCATCAGAGCACAACTGAAGAAAGGCCACAATTAAAGGGGTGCCAGAAAGCACAATCCCAGCTTCCTGGGGCCAGCCAGAGGCTCTGTGCTGGGAGAAAGGCTTCCTTACATAAGGGCTCCTCAGCCTCCCAGCCAAGGGCCTTGGCTCCCCCTCCCTGGCAAGCAGCAATGTTCCTGCTCCTCAGCCTGGTGCAGTGATCCTGCTGCCCCCAGTCCCCTCCCCTTCTTTTCCTTCCCTCTGTGACAGCTGCCCCAAGCCACCCCAGCAGCAAGCCTGGGGACTCTGCAAGCCTTCGTGGTGCTGAGCTGGGTGGGGGAAGGTGGACCCTGGCACAACCCAAAGCTCTCCCCCATTGCTTGCAGGACCCAGCCCTGGCTGCTGGCCTGCTGAGCAGATCACTGCCCTTTGGTCTCCCTCTGGGAACAGCCAGCCTGAGGCAATGTTTGTAAACAATGGCCACCCCTCCTGGGGCTTCTTGAGGAAGCAAAGGAGGTGGGGAAGGAGAAGAGGTCACAAGAACCCCAGGCAATGCTCCAGGCTTGGGGCAGAGTGGCTGGAAACTGCCCTGTGGAAAAGGACCTGGGCAAGGTGGTTGACAGCAGCTGAAGATGAACCAGGGTGTGCCCAGGTGGCCAAGAAGGCCACCAGCAGCCTGGTGTGACCAGCAGGGGTAGGGAAGTGCTGGGCATGGGTGAGGCCACACTTTGAATACTGGGGGCACTTTTGGGGCACTCACTCCAACAAAGACATTGAGGGGCTGGAGAGTGTTCAGAGAAGGGCAACCAAGCTGGGGAAGGGGCTGGAGAACAGGGCTGGGGAGGAACAGCTGAGGGAGCTGGGGGTGTTTGGTGTGGAGAAGAGGAAGCTGAAGGGAGCCCTCATTGCTCTCTGCAGCTCCCTGCAAGGAGGTTGCTCTCTCCCAAGGAACAAGAGATAGGAGAAGAGGAAATGGTCTCAAGTTGCCCCAGGGGAGGTTTAAGTTGGACATGAGGAACTATTTCTTCAGGCCAAAGGTTGTCAAGCCCTGGCCCAGGGCAGTGGTGGAGTCCCCATCCCTGGAGGGGTTTCAGAGCTCTGTAGATGTGGTGCTGAGGGCCATGGTTTGGTGGTGAGCTGGCAGTGCTTGGACTGGATGACCTTAAAGGTCTTTTCCTACCAAAACCATTCTGTGATTTGAAGGGAAAGGGGGGAGGGGAGTTGGGAGGGTGGGTTGTGAAGGAAACCCAGTGCTGGTTAATGGTTTGCAGCCTGTGGAGAAGACCCAGAGGGGACTCACCTGCACCCCGTTGAGGGAAGCGACTCCCATGTAGAGGAAGACGCCGTAGAGCACCGGCATGGGAATGAACTGCAGGAGGAAGAGCAGGAGAAACTCAGTGAGGAACCTGCCCACACCCCATTGTGCTGGCACCACCCCTGGTGTCCTGGGAGACTCAGATTGCATCTCTGAGTGGAGCCACAAAGCAAGCAAGAAAGCCTTCTGCTGGGCTTTGAGGGCTGCAAGAACGTTTGTGCCCTCACGCTGGTGCCCAGCAGGGCAGGGACCAAACGAGCCCTGGGCTCCCTCACTGCACCTGGGACTTGGACATCTCTCCAGGAGCCACATGGCAGGAAGCCAGCCAGGGCCAGTCAGACAGCAGATGAAGGAAGAGGTGGGGTAAAGATGTCCCAGCTAAGCTCCAGAGTGCTTTGCACCTCTTGGTTTGTGGCCAGACTGAAAGCAGAGGGCAGAGAGGAAGAGGAGGCAGCATGATCCTGGGGTACCTCCAGCTCAGCAAGCTGGGCCCGGTCCTGCATCCCACCTGGGTGATGCCAACCACATCCTGACCTCCCCCTGCTTTGGCTCACCCCAACCCACAGCTTCTCACAAGGAGAGGACCACCAGTTGCTTTCTGCACTGCCAGGACCTCTCCTTTCCCACCCCAACTTCTGCCACCTTCAGCGTTCGCTGCCACCCCTTCCTCCACCACTGCGCCTGCCCCTGGGGACACCTCCCTTCAGAAGGGAAGGAGGTGCATGGCCACAGCCCCCACGCTTCCCAGCAGCATCTGTCCCCCCACCCTGCAGCACAAAGCTCTGCCCCAACTGCAAAAATCCCCTGGGGAGCAGCCAGGCCGGGGCGGGGGGGAGATGCTCCTCACCCCTGCGTGCAGCCAGCGTGGCGTGACCGGCCCGGGAATAGTCGGCAGGGACCACCCACGGGAGCTGAATAACAGCCTTTGTGTGGCTGTTGGGAGCGAGGAGGATGGAAAGGGCTCTGTCCCCAAGGCCAGCTCGGTGCAGTGCCAGGAGGCTGCCACTGAACGGCAGCCGCAGCTCAGCCAAGGCTCCACCGACCTGCTGCTGGAGCAGCCTTTGCCTCCAACCTGCGAACCCTGCGGTGGGGACTCAGTGTTTGACCACCTTCCCACCACAGCATTCATCCTTCCTAGCCCTGGAGGCCTGGAGCCCCACTCCGTGGCTCTCACCTGGGGCACAGGGGCACCAAAGCCGTGTGCCACCCGTGGCCAAAGCTGCCCTGCCTACGTTCCTCCCTTCCCTCTCCTGTCAGCTCCTGGATTTCCAGCTTCTCCTTCCACTGAATTTCCCTGCTTCCTTGAGCTGGCTGCACTTGGGCCACACCAACCCCAGGGATGCTCCAGGCTTGGAGCAGAGTGGCTGAGAAGTTGCATGGCAGAAAAAAACCTGGGGGTGGTGGCTGGCAGTGGTTGAAGATAAGCCAGCAGTGTGCCCAGGTGGCCAAGAAAGCCACCAGCAGCCTGGCCTGGAGCTGCAATGGTGTGGCCAGCAGGGGTAGGGAAGTGATTGTGCCCCTGTGCTGGGCACTGGTGAGGCCACATCCTGAGTCCTGGGGTTAGTTTTGGGGCCCTCACTCCAAGAGGGACACTGAGGGGCTGGAAAGTGTCTAGAGAAGGGCAACAAAGCTCTGAAGATTCTGGAGAGCAGGGCTGGTGAGGAGCAGCTAAGGGAACTGGGGGTGTTCAGCCTGGAGAAGAGGAGGCCGAGGGGAGACCTCACTGCTCTCTACAAGTCACTGAGAGGAGGTTGCAGTGAGGTGGGGTTGGGCTCTTCTCCCAAGGAACAAGTGACAGGAGAAGAGGAAATGGCCTCAAGTTGCCCCAGGGGAGGTTTAGGTTGGACATGAGGACACTGTCCAGGGCAGTGGTGAAGTCCCCATCCCTGGAGGGCTCTCCAAGCCCTGTAGATGTGGTGCTGAGGGCCATGGCTCAGTGGTGAGCTGGCAGTGCTGGGCTAAAGGTTGGACTGGATGATGTCAAAGGTGCCCACGAGTCTATGCATTGATAGGAAAGTGCCTCTCATTGTCCTCAGGGGGCTGAGGACACTTGAGGGGAGATCTGCCCTAAGTGAGCAGGAGCATCAGTGCCAGCCCAGCCCAGCACCACCACCCCAAGCCCCCCCAGAGCAGGAGGAGATGACTCTGCAGATCGCCTGCTTGTTGCACTTGGGTTTGTCAGTGCTGAGGCTGCTGCTGGCAGGAGGAGGCTTTGCTGCTCTGCCCTGCATTAGCAGAGCAGCTCTCTGGAGCAGGAGACCTTGCCACCAGAGTTTGTGAAAGGTCCTGAAAGGCTGCCAGGCCCTGGCTGGCACGTGGGCCGGGAGCGTGCCGGCTTATCCTCAGGCGTCCTCCCACCAGCATCTTCCCCACACTGGGGGGAGCACAGCCCAGGGACTGGCTGATGAATGAAGCAACACTGCAGGGCAAATAATAGAGCCCAGTGGGACAGAGGAAGAGAGAGCTGGCAGGGAAAGGTCACACCAACCACCAAACAGGATGAGTCCCAGCGGGCAGGGAGCGAAGGGCACGGAAATGCCCTGGTGGTGCAGGGCAGGAAACTGTTACCCAGGCACAAACGTTTCCTAGCTGTGAAAACAGCCCCAGAAAGCCAGGGCAGGCACACAGGGACTTTGGGAAGCCACCTTCCCATCCTCTGCAGCTCACTGCCAGGCTCCCATCTGTCAGAGCACATCCAGAGAAGGGCAATGGATACAGCTTGAGAGCCTGCTGGTGGCTGAAGGCAAGGTGGTTGGCCAGGCAGGAGAGGTGCTGGGGGGAAGGTGCAGGTGAAAAGGTGAAGATGCAGAGGTGTAAACGTCTCTTGCATTCACCTGAGCATGCACACATCTCACACACACCTGGGGCTCTTCATTTGGTGCCACTGGGAGCAGGAGAGAACACCCAGAACTGGTGGCAAGGAGCAGGACCTGCAGCTGGTGCAAGTGGTCCATGTCCCCAGGGCACATTTCCACTCCTAAACCAGCACAGCCCTTCTCACCCAGGAGCCAGGCCCAGCTCAGCAGCATGGACAACGTGCTTCTGGAGGCAGCAGCACAAATCAAGCTGATTTCTTCATCTCCTGAATTAGTTTGCCCCTGAGTTTAGCCAAAGCTCTGGGCAGATGTGCTGCTGATCCACCACTTCTTCTAGGTAAGGAGGGATTGTCCAAGACCTGCAGCTTGTTGGCATGCAGCCATGGAACATGAAACATGGACACAGCAGAAGAATAGAAGAGAGAGAAGCTGTCAAGCTGTAGCCACAACTGTCCATGAAACACAAGCACAGCAGAACAGGAGAGAGAAGCAACTCTCAAGCCTTATGCTCAGTGTCTTGTCCATGAAACACGGACACAGCAGAAGAACAGAAAAGAGAGAAAAAGCTCTCAAGCCTTATCCACAACTGTCCATGAAACACAGGCACAGCAGAAGGACAGAAGAGAGAGAAGCTCTCAAGCTGTATCCACAACTGTCCATGGGCACAACTGGGCACAGCAGAAGGACAGAAGAGAGAGAAGCAGCTCTCAAGCCTTATGCACAACTGTCCATGACACCCAGGCACAGCAGAAAGAGAAGAGTGCAAAATAAAAGGCAACTTCAGGCAAACATGGCAGGAAAATCTTGAAGTGAAAAAAAAACCCCAACAAAAACTCAGCCCCCCCTAGACCACCAGCTCCCAAGCTCTGCCACTGTCACCATCTGGCACACCAGGACAAGGCCATTTTTAGCTCCCAG
This sequence comes from Indicator indicator, assembly GCF_027791375.1. Classification (NCBI taxonomy): domain Eukaryota; kingdom Metazoa; phylum Chordata; class Aves; order Piciformes; family Indicatoridae; genus Indicator; species Indicator indicator. Next base: position 2,460,425 of record NC_072034.1, read on the forward strand.
GAGGTTTGCACTGAAGCTCTCAGAGCATGGTGGAGGCTGCAGCAAGAAATTCTCCTCACCTCCTTTTGCCACACTTCAGTGCTGAGCTCTTCCAGCAGCAGCAAAGCAGCTGCTGTGGCCCTGCTTTGGCTGAGAGCAGGAGGAAGCAGAGAAGGTGATGGTGATGAGGATGATGTTGTCCTTACCTTCAGGATGGGAGCCATGAAGACAGACACACCAGTCAGGATGAAAACGATGATCCCAGTGACTCTTTGCTCCCTGCAACAACATCAGTGGGGGAAGCAGGGTGGCTTCAGCTCTCACACCAACAGCACCAAGCCAGCAGGTGTCTGGAGGAAGCCTCAAACAACCTCCCACTTCAAACACCAGCCCAGCTTGGGTTTGCTGCTCTAGGTTTGCCCCTTGTGGCTCAGCAGAGTGAGGAGCAGTGCTTACACCTTCAACATCAGAAGCAGCTTTGGGGTTTTTCCTCAGGGGACACCTTCTGGCTCTCTACAACTCCCTGAGAGGAGGTTGGAGCAAGGTGGGGGTTGGTTTCATCTCCCATGGTGAAAGGAGGGGCCTCAAGTTGCCCCAGGGGAGGGTTAGGTTGGATGTGAGGAATAATTTCTTCCCCAAAAGGGTTGGCCAGTGGAGTCTTCATCCCTGGAGGGGTTTCCAAGCTGGGGAGAGGACACTTTGGGACATGGCTTAGTGGCCATGGTGGTGTTGGGTGGATGGTTGGACTCAGTGACCTTAGAGGGCTTCTCCGAGCCAAACAATTCTCTGCTTCTAGAGGTGGTGCTGAGGGCCAGGGTTGAGAGGTGACCTGAAATGGGCTGGATGCTCTCAGAGGTCTCTTCCAACCAAAGTGACTGTGTGCAGCCTTCCCCAGCCCCCCCAGCTGGCTGCAGGGCAGGGTTTACAGCATGCCAACAGGCCATGGCTCACCAGCTCCCCACTCTTCAGGTCACTTGTGCATCCTGAGTGCCCCTCACAGTCCCTCAGCAGCGAGGATAAATGGTCCATGGGGTGTCCCCAGCACCCACAGCTGCTCCCCAACACCCCCAAACCCTTCTGCCAGGCATCCTTCAGAGCACTGCAAGTCAGCTCATTCCACTTCCACTTCATCACCTAAACAAGTGGCCCTGATGGCCCCCACTGAAGGCACTTCACAGCACTTAATTAAGGCAACCAAACTCCAAATGGCTTGGTTGAGTCAAGATGATTGCTCCAGGCCTGACAGGTTTCATTTTCCCCCACTCTGTTTGCTGACAAATCCCCAATTTCCATGGATACAGCAAGCTGCAGTAAATTATCTCCTCCAGCCCTGGGAAACCCTCTCTGACCTGGCTAAATAAACTTCTGAGGAGCTGCTACAGGGGGGAAGGTTTGTCCAAGGAATTACCAAAGATCTGTGCTGCTCAATCTCATAAATATGAAGAGAGAGCAGCAGGAAATTCTCCAGGAGAACTTTGTGGTGTCCCATGGCCACCAGAGCTTGCTCTGTAAAGCTTTGTGGGTTTGGAGGGGGATCCCTGTCAAGCCTTGTGGGTTTGGAGGGGGATCCCCGTCAAGCTTTGTGGTTTGGAGGGGGATCCCTGTCAAGCTTTGTGGGTTTGGAGGGGGATCCCCGTCAAGCTTTGTGGTTTGGAGGGGGATCCCTGTCAAGCTTTGTGGTTTGGAGGGGGATCCCTGTCAAGCTTTGTGGGTTTGGAGGAGACCTCAACATGAGTGCTCAAAGCACCCAGGACTGCTCTAAGCTCTGGTGGGAAGTTTCCTCTGTAGTGGCAGGGGTGGGAAGGGACCTCTGGAGGTCATCCAGTTCAACCTTGCTTCCAAGGCAGGGTCACCTAGAGAATCCCAGGCTCAGAGGATGTTAGGAGTTGGAAGGGACCTCTGGAGATCCTCCAGACCAAGCCCCCTGCCAGAGCAGGACCAGAAGATCCAGCACAGGTCACACAGGAATGCATCCAGAGGGGCTGCTGGAAAGTCTCCAGAGAAGGAGACTCCACAACCCCTCTGGGCAGCCTGTTCCAGTGCTCTGGGACCCTCCCAGTGAAGAAGTTCCTCCTCATGTTGAGGCAGTTTCTATCCTGAGCTGTAGTTTCTATCCATTGCCCCTTGTCCTGTCACAGGGTGCAAGTGAGCAGAGCCTGTCCCCTGCCTCTTGACCCCCAGCCCTCAGATATTGATAACCATTGATCAAATCCCCTCTCAGTCTTCTCCTCTCCAGACTCACCACCCCCAGGGCTCTCAGCCTCTCCTCACCAGGCAGTGCTCCAGTCCCTTCAGCATCCTTGGAGCCCTCCCTTGGACTCTCTCAAAGGTCACCCAAGAGCACATCCAGGTGGGTTTGGAATGTTTCAGTTTGGAAGGGACCTTTAAGCTCATCCAGTCCAAGCAGCAGCCCAACCCCACCCCCACCATGGCCATCAAACCACAGCCCCAAGCACCATGGCCACGCAGTCCTTCAACACCTCCAGAGATGGGGACTCCACCACCTCCCTGGGCACCCCTGGCAGTTGAGGTCTTTTCTGGTGGTTCATACCTGACTCCCAAAAACTTGGGCTGCTCCCCAGGGGCTGAGGTCTCTGTCTCCATCTTCAAGCTGTCAATGTGAGCGATGGAGATGACAGTGGCAGCCACGTACCAGGGCAGGCCCATGAAGGAGCAAACAATCATCAGAATGGCCACCCAGAACAGGTCCAGATGGTAACCAGCACCTTTCTGGGAAGGAAGACAAACAACCTTCAGTCTCAGGAGCCCAAACACCTCCAGAACAGCCAAAGGCTCTAGCCTGGGGGTTGAGGCGCACCAACAAGCAGCAGCTCCTTCTAGGATATCTTCTGGCCAACAGAAACTGCCACAAGAAGGCATAGAGTAGGGCAAAAATGCTCCTTAAAGGATGAAGGAGCTGCTCCTGCAGGGAGAACAGGTAAGGGGGGCAGCTCTGGAAGCTCTGAGAGCAAAGGGATGGAGGAAGCATAGGAGAACTTGAAGCAGACCAAGCAGCCTGTGTCCAAAGCCAAGCCTCACAACTACCCCAGTGGCTTTTCACAGAGGTACTTGGCACAGCAGGTCATGAGTTAAAGATGATCAGAGAGCTCCACCTTGACCAAAAATATTTCAGAGAATCACAGAATTGTTTTGGTGGGAAAGCCCTCCAAGATCACCCAGTCCAACCAGCAACCCAACCCCACCATGACCACCAAACCCTGGCCCCAAGTGCCAAGGCCACAGGTTTCTGGAGCCCTTCCAGGGATGGGGACTCCATCACCTCCCTGGGCAGCCTCTGCCAATCCCTGACCACTCTTGCAGCAAAAAAATTGTTCCTCCCCTCCTGGCACCATTTCAGGCCAGTTCCTTTCATTCAATCACCTGAGACTAGGGAGCAGAGACCAATCCCCACCTGGTACCAACCTCCTCTCAGGGAGCTGGAGAGTGCAATGAGGTCTCCCCTCAGCCTCCTCCTCTCCAGGTCCCTCAGCTGCTCCTCACAAGAGTGCAGGACAGCTGGTGGGCTCATACTCTGTGGCTAAGGGACAGCTCTCCTCTTGCTTTGCTCCTTTTTAAAGACCTCTGAGCTTCTGGGGTTTAAATCCTTTCATGAACTACCACAGGAAATCCAGAGGAGATGTGAAGGAACCCAGGAGCCACCAAAGAAAGGGAACCTTCAGAAGCACACCAGAGAAATCCCTGAGGTTTGATATTTTAGAGAAGAGTCACTTCTTTCTTTTTCTTTCTTTCTTTTTTCCCCCTAATCCTGCTCTGTTTGATTTTATTGGACAGAACAAAGGACCTGGACCTACTGGTGACCCAGCAGGGAAAGCAGCTCCAGCTTGTCTTGAATAGTCCTCCCTGGGCTCCTCCCAGCTGTGCTGCTTGCTTTGGCTGGCCAGCAGTGGTGGGATGGGCACTCACTGACACCCTGCCCATGCTGCAGCAGGGGAAAAGAAACCCTCCCATCCTTGGCTGCTGCTTCCTGGGGGGAGAGTAGTGCCTGCATCCTCCCAGACATGAAGAAAATGGTTGGTCTGCTTCCTGAGGTCCAGGAGATGGGCCTGAGGCTGAGCTCATGCTCAATGAGCTTCCCCCAGGGAAGATGTGGGCACAGTGTTGAGCCACAGAATGGGTTGGGGGTTGGAAGGGACCTTAAAGATCATCTAATCCCAACCCCCTGCCCTGGGCAGGGACACAACAGAATCCCAGAATGGCTCAGCTTGGAAGGGACCTCAGAGGTCATCTCTTCCAACCCCCTGGCATGGGCAGGGACACCTCTCCACCAGACTTGCTTGTCCAAGGCCTCAGATCAGCAGATGTGCCCAGATGCAGCTGGCCAAGAGTGATGTTCTGAGGGGGTTCTTTGTCAGACCATCAGCCACCACTCAGCACTGTGCACAACAAAACCTTCACCTTTCACTCCTTCTCCTCCAGGTTGGACCCTCTGAATGGAAACCTCCTCCTCTGCTTCCAGGAGAGCTCCACTCCCACATCTGCAACACCTCTCCATGTACTGAGAAGCAGATCTGGACAGTGAGGGTGGGGGAGACACTGCAACAGGTTGCCCTGGGAGGCTGGGGATGCAGGGGTTTGGAACTGGATGAGCTTTTAAGGCCCCTTCCAGCCCAACCCACTCTATGAATCTCCAAGAAGACCCCAGCCTTGCCCATGCCTTCACCCTCAGGGTCAGACCACTTGAGTCCTCTCCTGCCAGCAGGAAGGGAGAGGCTTCTTTTCCAGGAATTTAATATTTTTCCATCAAAATGACCATGCAGGGAAAGGGGAAAAAAAAAAAACCACAAACCCAAACCCACAACCCTGCAGGCATGAAGAACCTGCACAGCACTGGGCTGCAGAGTTTATTTTAATAACAATGCCTCCAGCCCAGGCTCTCCTGTCTCTGGGGTTGGAAAGCTCTCCTGAAATAACATCCAGCTGGGGCTGTGCCCTTGCTGTGTCCCAGAGCTCTCCAGCTCATTGCTTCCATCTCACAGCCAACACAGCTGCCAGACCTGGGCCACCTCTGGCCATAGGTGGGGGGCTGGGATGGCTTTGGCACCCCAAAAACCTTGTTCAGAAGGGCTGGCAGCCACTGGCCATGACTCAGTGAGACCTTGTTCTGCTGGTGGTGATCACCTTGCACGATAAACCACCTAAAGGGGCTTGACAAGAGCAGAGGCACTTTGGAAGGCAGCTCTAAGGCCCTCCCAGAGTCTTCTCCAGGCTGCACACCCCCAGCTCCCTCAGCCTGTCCTCACAGCAGAGGTGCTCCAGCCCTTGGATCATCTTTGTGGCCTCCTCTGGGCTTGCTCCAAGAGATGTTCAGAGTCATTTGATGGCAGAGGAGAGGCTTGGCTTAGCTGGACTTGAGTCTGGGACTAGTTTCTCTAGAGACTCAGAGCCTGGGGAGCCACCTTTTGACTGTGTTTAACCAGTCCCCACCTCCTGATGGCCAGAGCATGCCAGAAGGATGAGCCAGGAGGCAAGCAAAGGTCTCCATCTCCATGCACTGATGTGCAGCCTCTTTCCTCTTCTAATCACAGAATTGTCAGGGTTGGAAGGGAGCTCAAGGCTCAGCCAGCTCCAACCCCCCTGCCATGGGCAGGGACACCTCACACTACAGCAGGTTGCTCACAGCCACATCCAGCCTGGCTGCAAAAACCTCCAGGGATGAGGCTTCCACCACCTCCCTGGGCAACCTCTGCCAGTCTCTCACCACCCTCATGGGGAAGAACTTCTTCCTAACATCCAGTCTGAATCTCCCCACTTCCAGTTTTGCTCCATTCCCCCCACTCCTATCACTCCCTGACACCCTCAAAAGTCCCTCCCCAGCTTTCTTTCAGCCCCCTTCAGATACTGCAAGGCCACAAGAAGGTCTCCTGGGAGCCTTCTCTTCTCCAGACTGCACAACCCCAACTCTCTCAGTCTGTCCTCATAGCAGAGCAGCTCCAGCCCTCTGCTCATCCCTGTGGCCTTTCTCTGGACACCTTCCAGCACCTCCAGACCTGGAGTCATCACCAGCTGGCCCTGCCCAGGGCTCCTGCTTCAGATCCTTGTGCAATGCTGGAGATTCTCAATGCAATCAGCCTTTTTTTCCTGGCCAGAACTCTACCCCAGTGAACAAACACTGGGGTTAAGTACCAGCAGGGAGCTTTCTGAGGGACCTTCAACACTGCCAGAGGGCCTCCTCCAGCTCCAGCACCCCTCTGCACTCCTGCAGGAGATGAAGCACACCCACCTTGAGCTTGTGCTCCTTCCTGTTGACAATGACAGCTGTGATCTGCTGGTCCATGAAGATGAGGATGGTCACCAGTAGTGCAGGGATGGCTGCTGCCAGGTACACCCACCACGGGTTCCCTCCAAAAGGGGGGATAAACCAACCCCTCTCAGGACTGGTTGGCTTCAAAAGGCAAGAAGAGGAAAAGCTGGTGTTAGAGTTGGGGTCTAGGAGCCATGACAGCCCCCACACAGCACTGGGGCTGCTGGGAGACACTGGGGGGCTTCATCCTGCCCCTGAACAGCCAACAGGAGGTGCAAAGCATGGAGGCAGGAGATAAATCATCCATTTAAGACATCATCCACAGAATCACAGAATTGGTAGGGCTGGGAAGGGACCTCAAGGCTCAGCCAGCTCCAACCCCCCTGCCATGGGCAGGGACACCTCACACTACAGCAGGTTGCTCACAGCCACATCCAGCCTGGCTGCAAAAACCTCCAGGGATGAGGCTTCCACCACCTCCCTGGGCAACCTGTGCCAGTCTCTCACCACCCTCCTGGGGAAGAATTTCTTCCTAACATCCAATCTGAATCTCCCCACTTCCAGTTTTGTCCCATTCCCCCCAGTCCTATCAGTCCCTGACACCCTCCAAAGTCCCTCCCCAGCTTTCTTGTAGCCCCCTGGAGATCCTGGCCACAGATCCACTGGCCACAGATCCACTGGCCACAGAGCAATCCCACACAACGATTTTGGGCATTGTCCTGGCTCAGAACATGGATGACTCAAGCAGGTAGAGGTTAGGTGTTAAGTTTTCACTGAATTATTGCCTCTGTTGCCCTTCACTGAATTCTTGTACTGACTGAAATTCATTATCAGACTAATTACAGTCTCCTAAAATCAGCCAGCCCAGAGGCTACCAAAAGATGACCCTTGAGGCCCCTTCCAACCCTAACAATCCTTCTATGACCCTAAACAGGATCACCTCTGAGTGAAATGGTCCCCTGACTGCTCTCCTGCTCTCAGGGTGTCAAGGCAAAAGATGGGGGTGGGTGGAAAAAAAAGGGAACCTCTTCCAAAGGCCAACCAGAGCAGCTGGCAAAGACATACCTTGAATTCACTTGGCACCAGGAGTTTTGGGGTGTCCACACCCACCAGGGCATCTATTCCACAGAAAATCAGAATGGACAAGATGATGGCAAAGTCACTGATGAGCTTCCTGGCCTGGAACAGGAGGGGAGATGATAAGCACCCCTGGGACACCACCTCATGGAGCTCTGCTTCCTTTGGGGCTGGAGTCTGGTGGCAACCAAAGCTCATCCTTCCTCCTTCCTGGGAGCAAAGGTCCTGCCCTGCAAGTGCTGGACATCTGCAAGTGTTTAGGTTGGAGAGGAGGGAAAATTTCTTTGCTGCAAGAGTGGTGAGGGACTGGAAGAGGCTACCCAGGGTGGTGGTGGAGTCCCCATCCCTGGAGGGGTTCAAGAAACAGAACACAGGGGTCTGGAAGAGAAGGGGAGATGATAAGCACCCCTGGGACACCACCTCATGGAGCTCTGCTTTCTGTGGGGCTGAGTTTGGTGGCAATCAAAGCTCCTCCTTCCTGGGAGCAAAGGTGCTCAGTGTCCTGCCCTGCAAGTGCTGGACATCTGCAGGTGTTTTGCTCTCTCCAGTCCCCAGTGAGGTGGGGGTTGGGCTCTTCTCCCTAGTCTCAGGGGACAGAAGGAGAAGCAATGGCCTGAAATTGTGCCAGGGGAGGGTTAGGTTGGAGGGGAGGAAAAATTTCTTTGCTGCAAGAGTGGTCAGGGATTGGAAGAGGCTGCCCAGGGAGGTGGTGGAGTCCCCATCCCTGGAGGGGTTCCAGAAACCTGTGGCCATGGCAGGTGGGGCCAGGGTTTGGTGGCCATGGTGGGGTTGGGCAGAAAGTTGGACTCAATGATCTTGGAGAGCTTCTCCAACAGATCCAATTCCATGTCTGGTGCCATTTGCCTACACATCCCCTGGTACCTTCCTGGAAACCCAGGAAAGCCTAAATGGAAGCAGGAGAATAAGCTTCAGGCTGGAGGGAAGTGCTTTTGCCAGTTTGGGTACCAGCAGCCATTGATGAGTTGGCAGCAGCCAATAACCTCCACCCAGCTATGGAGACTTGTCAGGACCAGCTGCACAGAGTGCATTGGAAGGGACCCTCAAAGATCATCTCCTCCAACCCCCTGCAGCCAGCAGGGACACCTCCAACTGGCTCAGGCTGCCCAGGGCCAGCTTGCAGGCATCTCTGGGGTGCACTTGCTTGGTTCTACCTCCCCAGCTGAAGTCACCCTGGCTTCAGGTGTGTGTGAGCTGGTGGCTTCCAGCTGTACCAAAGCCTTTTCTTCTCTCCCCTAGGCACCTGCCCCCTGTGGTTGGCACTGTGACAGGCAGGGATTTCTCCTGCAGGGATGTTTACTGCTCCTCTGTGGTGCAGTTGAAACTCTTTTATTTTTAATGAAAAGGAAACAAATTCCATCCAGGCTGGAATGCAGCTCAAGTGATCTGTAACCATGGGAACCCAGGAAACCTGGGAGGAACAACAGCTCTGAACAGATCCCACAGCTACAGACCAGCACAACTCCAACCCAGGTCAGCTTTGGGGGTCTGACCAGTGCCAGCTTGAAGTTGCCCTATTCATGGAACCACAGAATCATTAGGGTTGGAAGAGACCTCCAAGACCATCCAGTCCCACCAGCAACCCAACACCACCATGGCCCCAGGTGCCATGGCCACAGGTTTCTTGAACACCTCCAGGGATGGGGACTCCACCACCTGCCTGGGCAGCCTCTCCCAATCCCTGACCACTCTGTAGTGGCTTGAGGAGAGTTGAAGTCTTAGGGCATGCTGATGATTTAGCTGAGAACCTCAGTTTGTCTTTCCTGGCTGTTCAGGTTGACTTGAACAGAAAGCAGAGGGATTGCTGCCAGCAAACAGAGCTCTGAGAGGCTGCAGTGTGTCCAGGGAAGGGCAACAGAGGTGGGGAAGGGTCTGGAGAACAGGGCTGGGGAGGAACAGCTGAGGAAGCTGGGTGTGTTTAGTGTGGAGAAGAGGCTGAGGGAGACCTCATTGCTCTCTACAGCTCCTGAGAGAAGGTTGCAGTGAGCTGGGGTTTGGTCTCTTCTCCCTAGTCTCAGGTGATAGAAGGAGAGACAATGACCTGAAATTGTGCCAGGGAAGGGTTAGGTTGGAGAGGAGGAAAATTTTTTTTGCTGCAAGAGTGGTCAGGGATTGGCAGAGGCTGCCAGGGAGGTGGTGGAGTCCCCATCCCTAGAGGGGCGCAAGAAACCTGTGGCCATGGCACTTGGGGCCAGGGTTTGGTGGCTATGGTGGTGCTGGGCTGCTGGTTGGACTGGGTGATCCTGGAGGGCTTTTCCCAACCCAACCCATTCCATGAGCCTGCCCTCTCTTCCCTGCAGGAGGTGCCTCCCTCTGCACCTGTGCCAAGAGCAGGAGCAGGGCTGCCCTGGGGGCTCTGGGCAGGGGGCAAAGCCAGCTGCAGGGGTGCCAGCAGATACTCACAGTGGTTGGGAAATAGCGACTGGTCTTGAACTTCTTCAGGGCCATGGAGCAGGTGTAAGTGCCAAAGAAGAGGATGAAGGACATGAGGGTGATGTCAGGGACGTAGTGGCAGTTGTTGCCCACCAGCTGCCCTCCGTATTTCAAGCACTCCTTGGCTGTCAGAGATGCCCAGTCGAGGGTGGAGTTGTCCTGCAGGCAAGCACAGGCAGCCATGGAGGGGCACAGCAAGGGGAGAGGGCACTGGGGAAAGATCGGGGAGGCCAAGGCAGGCAGGAGCAGAGCCCTGTGTGCAGGCAGCACAGAAAGGGGAGGACATGACCTGGGAGCTGAGGGCAGCCTGGGAGCTGAGGGCAGCCTGGGAGCTGAGGGCAGCCTGGGAGCTGAGGGCAGCCTGGGAGCTGAGGGCAGCCTGGGAGCTGAGGGCAGCCTGGGAGCTGAGGGCAGCCTGGGAGCTGAGGACAGCCTGGGAGCTGAGGGCAGCCTGGGAGCTGAGGGCAGCCTGGGAGCTGAGGACAGTCTGGGAGCTGAGGGCAGCCTGGGAGCTGAGGGCAGCCTGGGAGCAGAGGACAACCTGGGAGCTGAGGACAGTCTGGGAGCTGAGGACAACCTGGGAGCTGAGGACAGTCTGGGAGCTGAGGACAACCTGGGAGCTGAGGGCAGCCTGGGAGCTGAGGACAGCCTGGGAGCTGAGGACAGCCTGGGAGCTGAGGAAAACCTGGGAGCTGAGGACAACCTGGGAGCTGAGGACAGCCTGGGAGCTGAGGACAGCCTGGGAGCTGAGGACAGCCTGGGAGCTGAGGACAGCCTGGGAGCTGAGGACAGCCTGGGAGCTGAGGACAGCCTGGGAGCTGAGGACAGCCTGGGAGCTGAGGACAGCCTGGGAGCTGAGGACAACCTGGGAGCTGAGGACAGCCTGGGAGCTGAGGACAGCCTGGGAGCTGAGGACAGCCTGGGAGCTGAGGACAACCTGGGAGCTGAGGACAGCCTGGGAGCTGAGGACAGCCTGGGAGCTGAGGAAAACCTGGGAGCTGAGGACAGCCTGGGAGCTGAGGACAGCCTGGGAGCTGAGGGCAGCCTGGGAGCTGAGGGCAGCCTGGGAGCTGAGGACAACCTGGGAGCTGAGGACAACCTGGGAGCTGAGGACAGTCTGGGAGCTGAGGACAGCCTGGGAGCTGAGGACAGCCTGGGAGCTGAGGACAGTCTGGGAGCTGAGGACAGCCTGGGAGCTGAGGACAGCCTGGGAGCTGAGGACAGTCTGGGAGCTGAGGAAAGCCTGGGAGCTGAGGACAACCTGGGAGCTGAGGACAACCTGGGAGCTGAGGACAACCTGGGAGCTGAGGACAGTCTGGGAGCTGAGGAAAACCTGGGAGCTGAGGACAGTCTGGGAGCTGAGGACAACCTGGGAGCTGAGGACAGCCTGGGAGCTGAGGACAGCCTGGGAGCTGAGGAAAACCTGGGAGCTGAGGACAACCTGGGAGCTGAGGGCAGCCTGGGAGGTGAGGACAGCCTGGGAGCTGAGGAAAACCTGGGAGCTGAGGGCAGCCTGGGAGCTGAGGAAAACCTGGGAGGTGAGGACAGCCTGGGAGCTGAGGAAAACCTGCTTCCCAGTGCTGGGTGGTGAAGCAGAAAGCCTTCTGCTGGGCCACTTGGTGCCCCCCAGGTGACAGGAAGCCCAGAGAAGTGGGATCTGTGTTCTTCAGCTCAGAGCTGGTGTTCTGCACCCAACACAAACCTATCCAACTCCAGCATGCTCCTCAGCAGCCAAAGCTCACCAAGGGAGTGAGCTGTGGCAAAGCCAGCTACAGAAGGGGATGAAAAAGGACCTTCCACAGGACCTGGTGGCCACAACACCCTTCTGCCAGTCCAGCCCTGGATGCAAGGACCTGGCTCACATCTTCACAAGGTCATGGGCAACACCAGGGAGTTAGTATGAGGGTTTTGCTCATGGGAGCTACTCCTGGTCTGCTGGCATGGCCCAGCAGCAGCTGATGACACTTGGGACACTTCCAAGCCCACTCAGGCCCTGCCCTGCTGAGGGGCACTCACCAGCTCAGGGGGGTAGGGCAGCTCCGTGTCCGAGGGCACCGTGGTCCCATTGAATAAGGAGCCATTGACTGCAAGAGAGGACAGAGAGGGCCATGCCAAGAGTGGGGGAGCTGGGAAGGGAAAGGAATTTCGACCCCTAAACCCTTTCTGAACCCTGCCTGCAGCCTCTGCTCAAGTGAGGTGAGTCCCAAGTGCTGCTTCAGACTCAAAAGCGTTGGAAGGGACCTTCGAGATCATCCAGTTCCAAGCCCCTGCCATGGGCAGGGACACTTCCCACCAGCCCAGGCTGCTCAAGGCTTCATCCAACCTTGAACACCTCCAGGGAGGGGGCATCCACAACCTCCCTGGGCAACCTGTTCCAGTGTCTCCCCACCCTCACTGTCAAGAATTTCTTCCTGCTTTTTTTCTCAGTGACAAAGCCAAGGTTGAAGATCTCAAAGGTCTCTTCCAGCCCCAAGAGTTCCATCACCCCACAGCAGCCAGCAGACCCCCCAGGAGCATAAGGATGATGGTCTGCCTCTGCTCTGCCATCTTACAGAGGGCTTTAAAAGCATGCAGGACATGGAGCCCCTCAGCTGCCCTTCAGATGGAGCAGAACTAAACCAACACCCAAGAGCCTGCAGAGCTCCCACGTTTCACACCCCCCCCCAAGCACACAGCTGCCAGGGCTCCAGTTGGCAGCACCCTTTGCACAGAGCCAAGCAGCAGCCAGGAGCTCTTCCTGTTGGCCAGGTATGTTGAGATAACCTCCAGTTTACTTTGAGCCCAAACCAAGTCTCTTACTCACTCCTCATTGTTTGCAGGATCCTAGGAGTGGCCACAGCTTCCCAACTGGCATGAGGCAAAGAACTTCTGTTTGCCTTTGAGCTCTTGCAAGCATTTGTTCCTGGTTGTGTTGCCAGATCTAGAGGTCTGCTGGCTCTAGCTACCTGGCAGCCCACACTCCAGTGCCAGGCTGAGCTGCTGGCCAGAATTCCCTCATGCTCAAGCAAGGAGCTGTTGGTGCTTTTCCACTCCTCCAGCGGATGGAAACCACCCATGTTTGGGCAACACCCTGAACAAATCCAGCTCCACAACAGCACCAAGCATAGCAGGAGTGACCTGAGCACCGTGGCCACCACCCCCTGCCCCTTCACAGACCTTTCAGAGGAATGTCCTTCAGAACTAAAGGCCACAGAGATGCTAGGAGACAAGGTCTAGTGGGAGGTGTCCCTGTCCATGGCAGGGGGGTTGGTTGGAACTGGATGATCTTTGAGGTCCTTTCCAAACCAAACCATTCTGTGATTCTTTTGAGTCACTCTGAAACACTTTTTCATTCATGGACTCATAGGATGGGCTGGGTTGGAAGGGACCTTCTGGATCAGCCAGTTTCAACTCCATGCCATGGGCAGGGACACCTCCCACTAGCCCAGCTTGCTCAAGGTCCCATCCAGCCTGGCCTTAAACACTTCCCTTGAGCAGAGATTGCAGCCAGTTGATGGAGTCCCTTCCAACCCAACCCATTCTAAGGGTATGGAGACAGCTTCTCCACTGGTAAATGGTGAGAAGCCACTAGAAGGTTGGCTCTAGATGGTTGGAGCAGAGGGTGAACTTCAGCCCTTAGCTTCCCAGCAAGGCTGAGATAAGCTATCTGAGGATGACTGACAGGGATTTATCTCCCTGGTCCTTACCTGGGCTGCAGCACAACAGCACAAAGCAAACAAATGGCATCTCTTAGCTGCCAACCTGGGAGAGCCACCCACAGGGCCTCTTACCTGGGTCTAATGGCTCACAGGCACAAGAGTAGTGTGTGATGTAGTCCACCTTGAACTGGGAGTTGATGGGGTAATGATCTGCCAGCTTGATCATCTTCTTGAAAGCATCATAAATGAAGATGAAGCTGATGAGGGAGGAGAAGCCCTCCTCGGTGAAGCGGGTGAAGTACTTGACCAGGAAGCTGGCATCAGTGGCCACCAGGATGAGACACTGCAAGGCTGACCAGAGGCCAATCCACAGGCGGAACTCCAGGTAGTCAAAGTCATTGTCCCTGCAGCAGGACAGGGAGGGAGGGCAGGGAGGAGATGGACTCAGACGGATCCACGCCAGGATCTGACTTCCCACCCACAGCCTCGCGGACCTGCAGCGGGGAGCCCGGGGAGGTCGTGGATGTCTGATCCCTGCAGGAGTTCAGGGCCAGGATGGGGGAGGACTCCAGCAGCATGGGCTGCTGGGAGGTGTCCCTGCTCCCCTTCCCCTAGGGCAAGCAAGGAACAAGGAGAGAGAGGAAGAAAAAGAGAGAGTCAAAGAGAGAGGAAGGAGGAGAAGGAGGGGAGAGGAGGGGGAGGAGAAGGAGGGGAGAGGAGGGGGAGGAGAAGGAGGGGAGAGGAGGGGGAGGAGAAGGAGGGGAGAGGAGGGGGAGGAGAAGGAGGGGAGAGGAGGGGGAGGAGAAGGAGGGGAGAGGAGGGGGAGGAGAAGGAGGGGAGAGGAGGGGGAGGAGAAGGAGGGGAGAGGAGGGGGAGGAGAAGGAGGGGAGAGGAGGGGGAGGAGAAGGAGGGGAGAGGAGGGGGAGGAGAAGGAGGGGAGAGGAGGGGGAGGAGAAGGAGGGGAGAGGAGGGGGAGGAGAAGGAGGGGAGAGGAGGGGGAGGAGAAGGAGGGGAGAGGAGGGGGAGGAGAAGGAGGGGAGAGGAGGGGGAGGAGAAGGAGGGGAGAGGAGGGGGAGGAGAAGGAGGGGAGAGGAGGGGGAGGAGAAGGAGGGGAGAGGAGGGGTGATAGGGAAAGGAGGATCGAGTAGGGGAACCTGCGAAGGCGGGGGGGAGAGGAGGGGAATGGGAGAATGAGGGGAGAGGAGGGGCAAGTGCGACGGAGGGGCGCGGAGGTGAAGGAAAGGCGGGTCGACCGGCAAGTTTGGAGGGCGCAGGTGGCCGAAGAAAGAGTGGATGACGGAGGGGACGGCGACATGAAGGGGATAGGTGGGATGGAACGGAGGGGAGAGGAGGGAAGAGATGACGGGCGTGTCAGGAGAAGGAGAAAGGTAGCGGTTAGTTTAGAGGCAAGAGTTAGGAGGGAGAGATGGGTGAATGGAAGGCTGTGAACGGAGGTGGACTGTGGTGAGACAGCTTGTGGGAGAGGAGGATGGTCCGGCGAAGTGTGGGTTGAGTTGGAGGTGAGGTTTGGTGACGTGGGGAATGGTGTTGGACGTTGTTGTAGAGGCATGGGAAGGAGCAGGAGGGTGAGCGGTAGTGTAGGTGATGGAGGTAGGTGTTGCATGGCGGGAGAGGAGGGAATGATGAATGGAGGGGGAAGATGGGCAGACGAATGGCTGGGCAGAGGAAGGGTGGATGGAGCAAGGAGGGTGCATGAGGAGTGGAAGGAGAAGGAGGGGAGAGGAGGGGAGGATGAAGCCGATGGCGCACGAGATGGGGACGTGCGCCGGCTAGGGAGCGAGCGAGGGACTCGCCTTAAGGGCTCAACTAGGGAACGTGGGGAGATGTAGTGCCATTCGGGGGGCGCGGAGGATGTAAGAGAAGGACTCCCCGTGAGGTATCGCCTTGCGTGTATACTATAAGCGCTCTGCGTGGTCGCGGAGTGGCCAGCTCACTTCTGGGCTCCTTTTCAATGCGCGGCTGCAGTTCTTTTTCTGCAGCTTAGCCTGGACGCCCGGCGTTCTATCTCTGATTCTTGGCCTTCTCCCTTCTTGGACGCTTCTGTGTCCTCTCTTGCTTGTGCACTACTTTTATCATTCTCAGTCGATTGTCTCGTCTTGTCCGTTCGACCTTCTTTTCCGCTTCTAGCTGCCTTCTCCTTCTTTGTCTGCTCTTACCTGGTCCTCCTCCTGCGTATTCTGATCGGTGTCATCATCTACGCCTTCTTTTCCCTACTTTTGTCCTTCCCCAGTCTTCTGCAGCTTCGTTTCCGCTCCTATCTTTTCGCTGCTTTTCCTTCTCCTTCTTTTCGCTTCGTGTTCCGTCTACTGTCTTTTACTTCTTGCTTGTCCTGCTCCTTCTCCTTCTATTCGTTCTCTTCACCTTCTGTTCCGATAGACTTCTTTTACCAACTCCGTTCCTAACTTACTCTCCTTCTTTCTTCCCTTCTTTGCCTTCTCTTGTCCTTCTCCTTCTTTTCTCTTCTTTTTCCTCTCCTTCTTTTCTCTTCTGTGTCTTCTCCTTCATTTCTCTTCTTTTCCTTCTCCTCTTTTCTCTTACATTTTCCTTCTCCTTCTTTTCTCTTCCTTTCCTTCTCACCTCTTCTCTCTTCTTCTCCTCCTCCTTCTCTCCCCTTCTCCTCCTCCTGTCTCTCCCCTACTCCTCCTCCCCCCCCGTACCCTCCTCTCTTCTCTTCTCTCTCCTCCTCTCCCTGTCCCCTCCTCCTCCTCGCCTTCGCCTCCTTCTCCCTCCTCCTGTACATCCCCTCCTTCTCCTCTCCCCTTCTCTCCTCCCTATGACTCCTCCTTACATCACTTTTGATTTTCAATCAAAGCCTTCCCAGTGTTCCCCATCCATTGAATCCACTTCTAAGGCCCAGCCGGCACACACAGCTCCTCACCGCATGCCTGGAGAGCACTCCACACCAACGAGCCAGCAGAGGCTGGGAGCTGCCCCGGGCTGAGCTGCAGCATCGACCCTGCTCTGCAGGCCCCCAGAACCAGAAGCCTGGCTGGGGACTGGAGGCTTTTCCAGAACTCTCTGCAGACACAGAGTCAGACTCGAAACCATCTGGCAGCTGGGAATGCTCTCTAATTGTGCTGCCAGCAGGGTCCAGGCTGCTGTCAACATCGACAACCACGAATTGGGGGAAAAAAAAAAAAAAACAAAACACAATAAAAATCACAGCACTAGCTTCCCATTTCCTTCTGAGAAAGGCTCCCTGGAAAAGCCCTGCCCTCCTGCTCTGGCAGTGGTTAGCACAATGGCTTTTAGCACCACCTCCTCCTTCCCCAAGCCCCCCAAAAAAGTGAGCTTCCATCTTGCTTTTCCCCTTCTGTGTGCTGCCCCTGGGCTCTGCCCTGCCTGCCAGCAGCTCCAGCACAGCCACTCCTGGTGCCATCCATTTAACTGCAACAGGTTGCCCAGGGAGCTCCTGGATGCCCCTTCCCTGGAGGTGTTCAAGGCCTTGAGCAAGCTGGGCTGGTGGGAGGTGTCCCTGCCCATGGCAAGGGGCTTGGAACTGGATGAGCTTTAAGGTCCCTTCCAACCCAAAGCATTCTATGAAACTAGGAATCTATTCCAGTCAAAGAGGGGAAGGAAAAGTTGTCCTCACCTTGCTCTTGCTCTGCAGCTCTCACCAGCTGGCAGCTTCCAGGTTCCTTCCCCAGGCTGCTTTAATTTCCTGTCCATTTCTTTTCCAGCTCCCATCCCTCTCTGCCTGTGCTCAAAGTCAATCTCCTCTGCCTCTCTTTGGCAGGCCTGAGAGGGCAGCGCTGAGATCAGCAGTGCCAGGGCCAGGCAGGAGGGGACTGCACTGCATGTGAAGGTGCAGGTCACCTCTCCATGGCATCTGTGACTCCAGCCCCAGGGAATCACAGAATGGTTTGGGTTGGAAGGCATCTTAAAGATCATCTTTTTCCAATCCCCTTGCCATGGGCAGGGACCTCGAGATCAGGTTGCTCAGAGCCCCATCCAGCCTGGCTTTGAACACTGGCAGGGAGGTGAAGATGAACTTCTGCTCAGCTTGGCATGAGCAGAGCTCTGTCTAACAGCAGGGTGCAGTGTGAGGTCATGCAGGCTTCAAACTCAGCAGCACTGACCAGAACACAACTCCAAGCTGGGCAGAGCAGCAGGAGACCCAGAGCCTGCCCACTTCACCCTGCCTTGACTAGTGCCAAGAGACTCCTACAATGGCTTGGGTTGGAAGGGACCTTCAAGACCATCCAGGGACACCTCCCACCAGCCCAGGCTGCTCAGGGCCTCATCCAGCCTGGCCTTGAACACCTCCAGGGAGGGGACATCCACAACCTCCCTGGGCAACCTGTGCCAGTCTCTCCCCACCCTCACTGCAAACAATTTCTTCCTCATCTCCAGTCCCAACCTCCCCTCTCCCAGCCATTGTCCCTCATCCTGGCACTCCAAGCCCTTTTTTTTCCCTCCCCAGCTCTCCTGGAGCCCCTTCAGGTACTGGAAGGCTGCTCTAAGGTCTCCCTGCAGCCTTCTCTTCTCCAGGCTGAACAGCCCCAACTCTCCCAGCCTGTCCCCACAGGGGAGGTTCTGCAGCCCTCTGATCATCTTGGTGGCCTCATCTGGACCTGCTCCAGCAGCTCCATGTCCCTCTTATGCTGGGGACCCCAGAACTGGAGGCAGTGCTGCAGGTGGGGTCTCAGCAGAGCAGAGGAGCAGAATCCCCTCCCTCATCCTGCTGCTCACAGCATGCATCCCAGGATCCATGAAATGGCCAAAATACCAGAATCCCAGCATGGTGGGGGTTGGAAGGAACTCCTGGAGATCACATAGACCAGGAACTCCTGGAGATCAGCTAGATCAGGACCCCCTGGAGCTCAGCCAGCCCAGGACCCCCTGGAGCTCAGCCAGCCCAAGTGTGTGGGTGAGATCCCCTGGAGACACCCCTGTCTGCCTTAGCAGCAGCTCTCTAGCTCCCAAGACCTCCTCCACCACATGTGGCCTTCACAGCAGAGCCCTGATGACATCTTCTCAATCATTTCTGACTAACTCCCCATGGAGATGAACCATAATGAGGTTCAGGAGACACGATTAAACCCCAACCCCACGCCTCCCCACCATGGCTCCTGCCTGACTGCAAGCCACAGCCACCTCCAGCTGAATAATTCAAGAGACCT
This sequence comes from Indicator indicator, assembly GCF_027791375.1. NCBI lineage: Eukaryota > Metazoa > Chordata > Aves > Piciformes > Indicatoridae > Indicator > Indicator indicator. The sequence continues at coordinate 2,478,976 of NC_072034.1, forward strand.
TCTCTGACAGCAGCCAGCAGTGGCCCCAGAGCTGCTCCACACCCTGGCCACAGCCTTTGGGCACACAGCCCAGGGGTGCCTCAGCTCCAGCAGCTCCTGGGGTTGGGAACCTTTGCCTGGTGGGGAAAGAGGGAGAGGGCTGCAAGGTATTTGGGGGGTGGTTCTGGAGAACCTAGAATGGTCTCCTGGCAAACCAAGGGGTTTGGGGTGGGGTTTGTGCCACCTAAAATGATCTCCTGGAGAACCTAAAATGGTCTCCTGGCAAAGCAAGGGAATTGGGATGGGGTTTGTGCAACCTGAAATGATCTCCTGGTAAATCAAGAGGTTTGGGATGGGGTTTCTGGAGAACCTAAAATGATCTCCTGGCAAACCAAGGCATTTGGGATGGTTTCTGCAGAACCTAAAATGATCTCCTGGCAAATCAAGGGGTTTGGGGTGGGGGTTGTGCAACCTAAAATGATCTCCTGGCAAAAGCACCATCCAAAATCAAGGGGTTTGGGGTGCTTTCTGCAGAACCTAAAATGATCTCCTGGCAAACCAAGGGGTTTGGGGTGGGGTTTCTGCCACCTCAAATGATCTCCTTGCAAACCACCATCCAAAACCAAGGGGTTTGGGGTGGTTTCTGCAGAACCTAAAATGACCTCCTGGCAAACCAAGGGGTTTGGGGTGGGGTTTTGTGTATTCCCCAAGAACCCCCTTGCAAAAGAGCATCCAGAATGGAGAGGCTTGGGCTGGTTTCTGTATCATCCAAAATGACCTCCTGGCCAATCCCAGAATGGGACTTGGCCAGCACCCTGGGCACCCCTCTGCAGCAGCTGGGCAGGAAGAGCACAGTGCCTGCAAACATCTCATCAAGGACAAGGCTGGGCCAGGAGGCCCCCAGGGAGACCCTGGGACAATCCCTGCTGTGGTTGAAGCCTCCCCAAAGGAGATGTTTGAGCTCCCCATCCCTGCCAGCAGCCAGCCTGCCATCAGAGGGGGGTATTAGCCCCACACTTACTTGCTGAAGTTGAAGAGGAGTCTTTCAAAGACCAGGACAGGTCCTGTGCTGCTTAGGATGGTGAGGGGCTGGCCAGCAAAAAGGCAGAAGATGGCACCAGTGACTGCTGTGCCCAGGAAGCTCTCCAGCACACCCTGGGGAGACAGGGGACAGAAGTCACTTCTGCTGCAGCTCCCTTTCCTCCAGCACTGGGGCAAAGGAAGGAGGAGATGAATCAGTGCCCAGCCCTCTCCTGCAGAATGAGCTGCTTGTCCTGAGTAACTGTCAGTGGGGTGGGACAAGCACCTGGAACCACACAGCTGTGCAGGCTGGAAGAGGATTTGGGGTCTTCAAGCCCAGCCTCTCACCCAGAGCTCACAACCCCAGCACTGCTGCTGAGCCACTGCCACTGAACCACATCCCTCAGCACCACATCCACACCTCTGACATCCCTCCAGGGATGGGGACTCCACCACCTCCCTGGGCAGCCTCTTCCAGAGCCTGACAACCCTTGCTGGGAAGGAATTGTTCCTCACATCCAACCTGAACCTCCATGGTGCAACTTGAGGCCATTTCCTCTTGTTGCATGTGAGAAGAGACCAACCTCCACCTGGCTCCAACCACCTCTGAGGGACTTGTAGAGGGGGATGAGGTCTCCCCACATAGAATGGTTTGGGTTGGAAGGGACCTCCAAAGGTCATCTTGTCCAACAACCCTGCAGGCAGCAGGGACACCTCCAACCAGACCAGGGCCACATCCAGTCTGATCTTGAATGTCTCCAGGGGTGGGGTCTCAAATGCATCCTTGGGCAGCCTGTTCCAGTGTCTCCCCAGCCTCACTGTGCAGATCTTCCTCCTGATGTCCAACCTGACTCTGCCCTGCTCCAGTTCCAAACCATTGCCTCTTGTCCTATCCCCACAGCCCCTTCTGAACAGTCCCTCCCCAGCCCTCCTGGAGCTCCCCCTCAGATACTGAACTGTAGCTCTAAGGTCTCCCTGCAGCCTTTTCTTCTCTAGGCTGAACACCCCCAGCTCCCTGTGCTTGTAGCAGAGGTTCTCTACCCCCTGATCATCTTCGTGACCTCCTCTGGACCCTCTCCATCAGCCTGTCTGTGTTGGGGGCTCCACAGCTACTGACAGCCCTGCAGGTGAGCAGAGCAGAGGGGCAGGATCCCCTCTCTCCATCTCTGGCCACACTGCTTTTGGGGGCTACCACATCAGGGGTCCCACTTCTTGTTTCTTGTCAAGGATTGAGTGACTGCTGCTGGGTCAGGCACTGAAAATCCCTCATCCCAGCCTGCCCTGCCTCTTTCAAAGCTGCCTTCAGAGGGTTGAGTTTCTAAGAGTCACTGTTCTTAGCTACAGACACATGGAAGAGGTTCCAGAGGTGCTGGCCACCAGGGCCCCCTCCATGAGTAATGCAGGAGGAGCAGAGGGGCTCAGCATCACTCCTTGCCTGCCCAAGAGCAGCTGTCTCAGCCTCACCTGCCCCTCAGAGGCATCCTTTCTGTACCAAAGAGGGGTCAGGCTGCCCAGCAAGGGGATGGAGTCACCAGGAACCTGTGGCCATGGCACCTGGGGACTGTGTCCAGTTCTGGTGCCCCCAACTCAAAAAGGACATGGAACTATTGGAGCAGCTCCAGAGGAGGCCACCAAGCTGATCAGAGGGTGGGAAAACCTCCCCTGTGGGGACAGGTTGAGAGAGCTGGGGCTGTTCAGCCTGGAGAAGAGAAGGCTCTGGGGAGACTTCCAGTAGAGAAAGCTCCCAGTACCTGAAGGGGGCTACAGGAAAGCTGGGGAGGGACTTTTGTGGTGACAGGATAAGGGGAAATGGCTTTGAGCTGGGAGAGGGGAGACTGAGACTGGAGATGAGGAAGAAATTGTTTGAGAATGAGGGTGGGGAGAGACTGGAACAAGGAGGCTGTGGATGCCTCATCCCTGCAGACATTCAAGGCCAGGCTTGATGGGGCTCAGAGCACTCTGGTCTAGCTGGGGACATCCCTGCTCACTGCAGGGTGGTTGGAAGTAGATGACCCTTGGAGGTCCCTGGAGATCCTCTCCATCCACCACCATTCCATGACTCCACCATCTGCCCCCAGAACCCAAACTTCCTCGGTGCTCCAGCACCTCCCTGGCCAAATCCAGACCTGCAGCTTCAGGAGGCTCTTGCTAACCTGCATGTTCTCTGTAGCATCCCCCAGCAGCCCTCCAAAGGTGATGGCATTGGTGACTGTGGCCAGGTAGATGAAGAGGATGGCTGAGAGGGCCTGGATGTTCAAAGCGTCCAGGAAGTCGCTGGCGAAGAAGGGAGCTTTCCTCTTGATGTCTTTGATCAAGCCACCACAGAACCTGCAGGCACAAGCAAGGGGAGGCTCCTGCTGAATGCCTGACACTGCTGGGAACCCAAGGGAGCCAGCAGAAGCCTTGCCAAAGGGGCAGTAGTTATCTGAAAGGAGTCAGGTCATCACATCACAGCAGGGATGGCTCCCGGGTGGCACTGGGAGGGGGTTGAGGTCCCATCCCTGCAGACCTTCAAGGTTAGGCTCAACAAGGCTCTGGGCAGCCTGATCTATCACAGAGTGAACCAGGTTGGAAGAGACCTCCAAGCTCACCCAGTCCAACCACCTGGTGGAGGCTGTCCCTGCTGGCTGCAGGGGGGTTGGACTGGATGAGCTTCGGAGGTCCCTTCTGACCCCCACCCCCACGCTGGGGTCAGTGAATCCTGAGCACACTTTGGTCACCTTCTGTGTTGCTGTCCCAAAAGAGCCTTCAGCTGAGGAAAAAAACCACAGCAGGAATGTCTGCAAAAGGGAAGCTCTCAGCCCTTGGGCTACAGCACCCCCAGCAAGCCAGATGGAACCTGTGGCTGGACCTGCCACCCTTACGTCCCCTATGGGTCATCCAACCCCCACCTGCAGCATCTTTCACTCTCAGGTGCCTCACAGTTTTGTAACTTGCTGAGGCTGGATGCTCAGAACCCTTTAGATGGTCCCAAGCTGGGCACTAAAATCCCAAGGACACTTTCTGTGGGTCACAGCCCAACCCAGACAGCCAGCAGAGAGTCACTAAGGTTGCAAAGGAAGAGGCACTAAGGTTGCAAAGGAAGAGGCACTAAGGTTGCAAAGGAAGAGGCACTAAGGTTGCAAAGGAAGAGGCACTAAGGTTGCAAAGGAAGAGGCACTAAGGTTGCAAAGGAAGAGGCACTAAGGTTGCAAAGGAAGAGGCACTAAGGTTGCAAAGGAAGAGGCACTAAGGTTGCAAAGGAAGAGGCACTAAGGTTGCAAAGGAAGAGGCACTAAGGTTGCAAAGGAAGAGGCACTAAGGTTGGAAAAGAAGAGGCACTAAGGTTGCAAAGGAAGAGGCACTAAGGTTGGAAAAGAAGAGGCACTGAGGTTGGAAAAGAAGAGGCACTGAGGTTGCAAAGGAAGAGGCACTGAGGTTGCAAAGGAAGAGGCACTGAGGTTGCAAAGGAAGAGGCACTAAGGTTGGAAAAGAAGAGGCACTAAGGTTGGAAAAGAAGAGGCACTAAGGTTGGAAAAGAAGAGGCACTAAGGTTGGAAAAGAAGAGGCACTAAGGTTGGAAAAGAAGAGGCACTGAGGTTGCAAAGGAAGAGGCACTGAGGTTGCAAAGGAAGAGGCACTGAGGTTGCAAAGGAAGAGGCACTGAGGTTGCAAAGGAAGAGGCACTAAGGTTGCAAAGGAAGAGGCACTGAGGTTGCAAAGGAAGAGGCACTGAGGTTGGAAAAGAAGAGGCACTAAGGTTGGAAAAGAAGAGGCACTAAGGTTGGAAAAGAAGAGTCACTAAGGTTGGAAAAGAAGAGGCACTAAGGTTGGAAAGGAAGAGGCACTAAGGTTGGAAAGGAAGAGGCACTAAGGTTGGAAAGGAAGAGGCACTAAGGTTGCAAAGGAAGAGGCACTAAGGTTGGAAAGGAAGAGGCACTGAGGTTGGAAAGGAAGAGGCACTGAGGTTGGAAAGGAAGAGGCACTAAGGTTGCAAAGGAAGAGGCACTAAGGTTGCAAAGGAAGAGGCACTAAGGTTGCAAAGGAAGAGGCACTAAGGTTGGAAAGGAAGAGGCACTGAGGTTGGAAAGGAAGAGGCACTAAGGTTGGAAAGGAAGAGGCACTAAGGTTGGAAAGGAAGAGGCACTAAGGTTGGAAAAGAAGAGGCACTAAGGTTGGAAAGGAAGAGGCACTAAGGTTGGAAAGGAAGAGGCACTAAGGTTGGAAAGGAAGAGGCACTAAGGTTGGAAAGGAAGAGGCACTAAGGTTGGAAAGGAAGAGGCACTAAGGTTGGAAAAGAAGAGGCACTGAGGTTGGAAAGGAAGAGGCACTGAGGTTGGAAAGGAAGAGGCACTAAGGTTGGAAAGGAAGAGGCACTAAGGTTGGAAAAGAAGAGTCACTAAGGTTGGAAAAGAAGAGTCACTAAGGTTGGAAAGGAAGAGGCACTGAGGTTGGAAAGGAAGAGGCACTAAGGTTGGAAAGGAAGAGGCACTGAGGTTGGCAAAGGAAGAGGCACTGAGGTTGGCAAAGGAAGAGGCACTAAGGTTGGAAAGGAAGAGGCACTGAGGTTGGAAAGGAAGAGGCACTAAGGTTGGAAAGGAAGAGGCACTAAGGTTGGAAAGGAAGAGGCACTAAGGTTGGAAAGGAAGAGGCACTAAGGTTGGAAAGGAAGAGGCACTAAGGTTGGAAAAGAAGAGGCACTAAGGTTGGAAAGGAAGAGGCACTAAGGTTGGAAAGGAAGAGGCACTAAGGTTGGAAAAGGAAGAGGCACTAAGGTTGCAAAGGAAGAGGCACTAAGGTTGCAAAGGAAGAGGCACTAAGGTTGCAAAGGAAGAGGCACTAAGGTTGCAAAGGAAGAGGCACTAAGGTTGGAAAAGAAGAGGCACTAAGGTTGGAAAAGAAGAGGCACTAAGGTTGCAAAGGAAGAGGCACTAAGGTTGGAAAAGAAGAGGCACTAAGGTTGGAAAAGAAGAGTCACTAAGGTTGGAAAAGAAGAGTCACTAAGGTTGGAAAAGACCTTTAAATTCATCAAGTCCAGCCCAACTCCCATGACCACTAAACTGAAGCTCCACATCTGCAGGCTTCTTGAACACCTCCAGGAACGGAAAGCTGAAGAGGGCAAAACAGTTCTGCGAGAGAGAGAGAGAGAGACCTTGTCCCCTTGCCTCCCTCTGAGCAGTGTGTCACTCACCTGCCAGTTCTCTGCAGCTCCTCACAGTCCCCATGGCCACCCCCTCCATGCCCTCCATCATGAGGAGTGTCTCCATTCATCTGCAGGTTCTCCCCACCAGAGTACATGTTTTTCCTGGGCAAGAAAGCAAACCAAACAGAAGCTCACAGCCAGAGGGCTCCACACCACAGAACCACAGAATCCTGGAGTGGCTCAGGTTGGAAGGGACCTCAGAGATGATCTGCTCCAACCTCACTGCCATGGACAGGGACACCTCCCACCAGCCCAGGATGCTCAAGGCTTCATCCAACCTGGCCTTGAACACCTCCAGGGAGGAGGAATCCACAGCCTCCCTGGGCAGCCTGTTCCAGAATCTCAGCACCCTCACACTGAAGAACTTCTTCCTAAGCTCCACTCTAACCCTGCTCTCCCTCAGCTTCATTCCCCCTTAGAATCATAGAATCAACCCAGGTTGGAAGAGACCTCCCAGATCATCCAGTCCAACCTTGTCCTGCCTCTAGACCCCCCCTAGGGACAGTCCCCCCACATCCTCCACCCATGCTCCCTCCAGAGAAGTGCTCCACAACCTTTCCTGAAGCCAGGTGGTACAGAGGAGCCTCAAAGGCTGACCTGCCAACAGCCACAGTGCAATGCTGGGAAGACCAAGCAGACCCTCAAGGGGTCTGTGCATGTCACCAGGTGCCTGCAGCATCACCTCAGAGGCTACAAAGCTGCAGGGACTTCCTCCAGCCAGCCAGGAAGCCCTGGAAAGATCTCTAAATGGATAGAGCTGCAGGAACCTGAGCTTCCCAAAGCACCTTGCCCTTCCCACCAACTCTCCACTGCCTTGCCTCCTGCCTGTACCTTTTCTCTGAAGAAGGCAGGGACTTGGGGGGCTCTATCCTGATGGCTGGATCCCATTCTCCAGGGGGGAGCACAATGACCTCATCCAGAAACTCATCGATGCCAGCGATCAGGTCCTGCCGGTCCTTGGCTTTGTAGGCAATGTCATGGAAAACCTGGCAGGAAAAGGGAGGCTCCAGCTAGGAGAAACGCTTGTGCTCCCTGCAGCCCAGGCTCCACAGGCAGCCCCTGCAAGGCCTTTTGGTCCACACAGCCAATTTTCAGCAGCAGGGCAGCACGAAGCCAGGTAAAAGAGCTCTGTGGACAGCTGGAATCACACCACAGGAGGGGTTGGAAGGGACCTCTGGAGATCATCCACTCCAACCCCCCTGCCTTGGTTGGAGTGGATGATCTCCAGAGGTCCTAGAGAAGGTCACACAGAGAACAGCCAGGTGGCTCTGGGATGTCACCAGGGATGGAAACTCCACCACCTCCCTGGGCAGCCTGCCCCTGACATTACAGAAGTTCCACCTCACTTCTTCCTCCTCACATCACAGTCTTGATGGAACTTCTGATGGTCAGGTTGGTGCCTGCTATGCCTTGCCCTGACACTGGGCACCACTGAACCAAGCCTGGTGCCATCTTCCTGCCACCCACCCTGGAAGTATTGCTCAGCATTGATGAGATCCCCCTCAGGCTGCTCTTTTCCAACCCCAAAAGCTTCACTTCTCTCAGTCTCTCCCCACCAGAGCTGTCCCAAATCCCCCTCAGGCATCTCTGCAGCCTTTGCAGGAGGAGGAGGTGACACTGAGGATGGGGATGCCCCTTCCCAGCATGGAAGGAAAGCTGATGAAGTGAAGCTTGGGAGAAGCCCCCTGAGAGAGGAGATGTGATGGCACTCACCTCATCTGACATCAGGGTGGCGATGGCTCGCCCGATCTCATGGTAGGACTTGGCTTTGCCCTTCGGTCCCAGCAGGATGAAGAGGAACCTGAGAAGACAAACAGGTTACCCCCATTTAGGATCACCACAAGTACCACTGGCAGAAGATCTGGGCAGAAATCCAGCCTGGAAGAGCTTTGTTAGAGATCCAGAGGCTGGCAGTTGGCCTCCCAACAACTCGGGAGTGGAGGTCGCAGCCTGCAGCCCACCAGGGTGTCTGGGACAAGGCTTGAGACCACCACCATGGCCAGGTGCTCTCAGAGCCCTGCACAGGTGTCAGCACCATCCAAGAAGCCAGACTGCAGGATGAGGGGAAGGAAGGACCTTCTTCCAATGCCCACCACCATGATGGATGCAGCTCAAGCACAGAGTGGTCAGGAAGCCACAGCCTGTGCACCACAGAAAGCTCTTCCCCCTCCATGGGCAGCTCTCTGGTCCTGTGTCTAAGCTCAAGCTCCTTGTGTAAGACACCTGTGCTAACCCCTGGTGCTGTTCCACTCTCCTTTGCCTGAGGGGACAGGAGAAGACTGAAGGGTGCTTGCCCCACACAGCTGCAAGGGCAGGGACACACCTGAGTGTCCTCTGGCACAGGATCAGAGAATGGCTTGAGTTGGAAGGGACCTGAAAGGTCATCTAGTCTCAGGCAAGATGACCTTGGAGGGTCCCTTCCAACCCACTGCACTCTGTGATGGCCCAGCCCTGTTCAAACTCAACAGCACTGACCAGGAGATAACTCCAAGCTGGGCAGAGCAGGAGACTCAGAGCCTGCCCACTCCATCCTGCCTTGGCTGCTGCCAGGAGACTCCTACAATGGGTTGGGTTGGAAGGGACCTTCAAGCTCATCCAGTTCCAACCCCCTGCCATGGGCAGGGACACCTCCCACCAGCACAGGCTGCTCAAGGCCTCATCCAACACCTCCAGGGAGGGAGCATCCACAGCCTCCCTGGGCAACCTGCTCCAGTGTCTCCCCACCCTCACTGCAAACAATTTCTTCCTCATCTGCAGTCTCAATCTCCCTTCTGCAGCTCAAAGCCATTGTCCTCTGTCCTGGCGCTCCCAAGCCCTTGTCAAAAGTCCCTTCCCAGCTCTCCTGGAGCTCCCTTCAGGTACTGGAAGGTTGCTCTAAGGTCTCCCCAGATCCCTTCTCTTCTCCAGGCTGAAGAGCCCCAACTCTCCCAGCCTGTCCCCATGAGGGAGGTGCTGCAGTCCTGAGTGGAGGCAGGAGGGCCAGCAGAGCAGTGGGCACAGAGAGGAGATGCTCTCAGCCCCCCAGCTTGCTCCCTGGAAGCCACATGGCCCCTCCAGGCTATCAGCTGGGACTCCACCTGCTTGCTAATGCTCTGCTGGGGCTCAGCTCTCATTGAGGGTTCAGCACCTCCCATGTGGCTCCCAACCATGGCTCAGCAATCAATGAATCAATAAATAAGGCAGCCCTGAATCTCTGCTCTGAGTATCCCCCACCCACCAGAGCCCTCCCACCCTTCTGAGGGCTTCATGCCTCAACTGCTCAGGTGCAGGAAAAGGTCTACCATGAGGTTTTGCCCAGGAGAAGCCCTTTCTGCTCAAGGGGTCTGAAATTCTCATACCATAAGGCATCAGGGCAGTGGGACAGGATCCACGAAGACCTAGCAAAGGGCTTTACTAACAGCAACACTTCCCAGCTGACTTCTTCAAGGCTTTCACTTCAGGTTCACATGGACTGAGCCATACACGCCCAGGTCATGCCCTCTGCTCTCCTCCTACCTCCTGCAACTTTCCCTTGTGTCCCACAAGTTCTTCTAAAATGAAGCTGAAGACAAACTGCTCCCCAGGCAACTCTTTCAGAGGTGCAAATCACCCAGAGGCATTAATTAATAGCAAGCAGCTTCACAGCTCCAGAAGCTGCTGCTCAGCACTCTCCTGGTTTTCCAGGGGGGTGAGAAATCATTCCAGCAGCTGGCTCCCTTCCAGGGACTGCCAGAAGGACCTGAATGCTCTGGCACTGCCTGAGATGTTTCACCTCATACAATGGTTTCTCCTGGGCAACAGCTTCCAGGCAGTGCTGCCAGCCCTCAGCCCTGGGACAGCTGTCTGCAACTGGATCTCTAGCTGCTCAAGTGCACAGGATTTTGACCTCCACAGCCCACCTGAAGCATCAACTGGCACCAAGGGAAGAGATGGCCACGAAAGGTCACCTCCCCTTCAGCCCTGTGCCCACCCCAGGGGTGTTCAACCCTCACACCAACCTGACAGAGACAGATGCAGATCATCCTGTGGCTACTCAACAAACCTGGATCACCACTGCCAACTTCCACCTCAACAGGAGGAGAAACTGTGAGGCTGCTGGAGCCCTGGAGCAGGCTACCCAGAGAGGTTGTGGAGTCTCCTCCTCTGCAGACTTTCCAGACCCACCTGGATGTGTTCCTGTGTGACCTGCCCTGGCTGACCCTGCTCTGGCAGGGGGGGCTGGACTCAATAATCTCCAGAGGTGCCTTCCAAGCCCTACTATCCTCTGACTCCATGATTGCCCTGCAGCAATCCCCAGCCCTAAAGCATCAGCTGAAGCTCCTCTAGAACCCCCCCAGATGGTTTTGCACTGCCTGGCTCTTGCAGAGCCTGCTTTGGCCAATTGATCATTTAACAGAATAAAGAGAGAAGCCCTGGAGGAGAGCAGCTGGAAGGCTCCAGCATCTTGTGGAGCCTGTGGGCTGTGAAGTGCACAACCACAAGAGGAAGAGGAGATGGCCAAGGCTCAGTGCTGAGTGAGGAGATGCCTGCCCAGGGCTGGTCTGGGATTTCCCTGATTGAATTTCACAGGATGCAGCCTTTGCAAATGGCTTCTTCATCCCTCCTGGGTGCCACCTAATGAGCCTCTCTGCCCTGATTAGGGCCAGTGCTTGGTTGGGAGGACAGCAAATGGACAATATTGTTTCCTGGAGAGGAGGGGGGAGGGAAAAGCAGCCCTGTTGGCATGGAAGGACACAACTTGATTAATGCTGCGGAGTAATGAGGTTGTTCAGCAGCCCCAGATAGAGCTTCCTGGCTCCCAGTACCAAAACAAACACTGCCTGCTGTCCATCTGCTTAAAAAAAACCCCAAACCAACCCAAACAGACTCACAGGTTCATGGAAGGGGATGGGTTGGAAGGGACCTCAGCATGGGCAGAGAAAAGCATCCTCTGCTGTCACCACCTGAGGTGGGACAGGGCACACGCATGTGAGAAGAGACCAACCTCCACCTGGCTCCAACCACCTCTGAGGGACTTGTAGAGGGGGATGAGGTCTGCCCACATAGAATGGTTTGGGTTGGAAGGGACCTCCAAAGGTCATCTTGTCCAACAGCCCTGCAGGCAGCAGGGAGACCTCCAACCAGATCAGGGCCACATCCAGTCTGATCTTGAATGTCTCCAGGGATGGAGCCTCAACCACATCCCTGGGCAACCTGTTCCAGTGTCCAGAATTCCTTCCTGATGTCCAACCTAACTCTGCCCTGCTCCATTTTCAAACCATTGCTCCTCATCCTATCCCCACAGCCCCTTCTGGATAGTCCCTCTTGCAGCACTCCCCTTCAGGAACTGGAAGGCTGCTCTAGGGTCTCCCCAGAACCTTCTCTTCTGCAGCTGCAGAAGGACTTGCCTGATGTCTGCATGGCTTACACCTTGTACCTTACAGCCCAACCCAGGCTCTGAACCTCCTGGAGCAGGAGGGTGACTTCTCTTACTTTAACCCAAGAATCCTGATGGCTGTGCATGGCCCACGATGGACACCCATGGAGAATGGCACCTCCTGGCCTGCTGCCTTTGTTCTGAACACAGTTCTCAGCCCTTGTGGCCCTGCCTGGGGGCTGAAGTCTCTCACCTGGTGGGCACAGGGACCTCAGTCAGAGCCCCCAGCATGACCGCCTGCTGCAGCCGGACGAAGGCAATGAAAGGGCTCTCCAGGAAGTCCACCTCCCCAACCAGCACGTTGGAGGCCTCAGCATCTCGAGGCAGCTTCTTCATGAATTTGTTCTTCAGCTGCAGCAGTGAGAGAGGGACAAGAAAAGCCATTCTCCTTAGGAAGGTGGAATACAACCTGCCCAGGTCTCCTCCTCGGGCAGAAGACACCAGCGGCCCACAGGCAGCATCCCCCCACCCTCAGCCTGCTCACACACAGACACTGCCAAGGTGAGCCCCAGGGGAACAATCCAGCTCAGGATGCTGGTGGCCTCCTTGGCCACCTGAGCATGCAGTTGGCTCATGTTCAACTGCTGTCCACCAGCACCCCAGGTGCTTTCCTGCCAGGCAACTTTCCAGCCCCTCTGCCCCAAGCCTGGAGCGTGGCAAGGGTAGAATCCTAGAATGGGTTGGGTTGGGAGGGACCTTGAAGGTCATCCAGTCCCAAACCCCTGCCATGGGCAGGGACACCTTCCTCCAGCCCAGCTTGGTCTGGGCTCCATCCAGCCTGGCTTTGAACAATGCCAGGGAGGGAGCAGCCACAACCACCCCGGGCAGGGAGCAGCCACAACCACCCCGGGCAGGGAGCAGCCACAACCACCCCGGGGCAGGGAGCAGCCACAACCACCCTGGGCAGGGAGCAGCCACAACCACCCCGGGCAGCGAGCAGCCACAACCACCCGGGGCAGGGAGCAGCCACAACCACCCGGGGCAGGGAGCAGCCACAACCACCCGGGGCAGGGAGCAGCCACAACCACCCGGGGCAGGGAGCAGCCACAACCACCCGGGGCAGGGAGCAGCCACAACCACCCGGGGCAGGGAGCAGCCACAACCACCCCGGGCAGGGAGCAGCCACAACCATCCCGGGCAGGGAGCAGCCACAACCACCCTGGGCAGGGAGCAGCCACAACCATCCCGGGCAGGGAGCAGCCACAACCATCCCGGGCAGGGAGCAGCCACAACCACCCTGGGCAGGGAGCAGCCACAACCATCCCGGGCAGGGAGCAGCCACAACCACCCTGGGCAGGGAGCAGCCACAACCATCCCGGGCAGCGAGCAGCCACAACCACCCCGGGCAGGGAGCAGCCACAACCATCCCGGGCAGGGAGCAGCCACAACCACCCCGGGCAGGGAGCAGCCACAACCACCCCGGGCAGGGAGCAGCCACAAACTGGGCAGGTTCCCAGAAGCTGGAAGTCAAAAGCCAAAGTGAATGAACTCCCAGCTACCCAAACTCCCTGAAGCTCTCCCTCCCCTCAGGCTGGTGGCAGGATCTGTGCTGGAGGACATCCCCAGTGCATTTCAAGCTGGGTCATGCAGGCTGACAGACCTCCCAGTGAGGAATGTCTGCCCCTGACCCTGGAGCTGAGGAGATGTTCAAGCAGCAAAAGCAGTGAATCACTCCCACCAGCAATCACAGGACTTTGTTCCAAGCACTGGGATTCCCCCCCCCCCAGCACCCTTCCCATCCTGGGGGAAGGCAGGAGGGCTTCTCTCAACAGGGCCAAGTTCTGCCTGAACTTCAGAGCTGGCTTTGGCAGGGTTTCCCTGTGGGTATGGAGACACCAATGTGAACACAAACAGTGACACACCACCAGCAGCAGCAGCAGGAGGAGGCTTCTGTGCCTCTCTCTGACTGACCCGCTGGGCTTTGTCCCACGCGCAAAGAGGAGATAACAGCAGGTGAGGAAACTCCCCTTCTCCCAACATCTCCTCACCTTCCAGATGCCTCTGCATCAGCTCAGCAAGCCAGCTCCCTGATAAAGCCATTTCCTTCCCATGCCCCTTTTGTTTCACACAAGTCCTGGCAATGCAGCCACTGGCAGCTGCCAAGGACATCTGAACAGAGCACAACCAAAGGACTCCTCACAGGAGGAGGTGGGGGACAGGAGTGGGAAGAGCAGCAGGAGCTTCCCCAGCTTCCTACAGGCTGCTAAAGGCTGCCCTTGACTCTCCTCAACCACTTTTGGTCACAGCCAAAGCTGGAAACAAGCTGGAATACTGTCCCATCAGCAAGACTAAGTCAACTGAGAGCTGACTTGGCTCTGACACCATCAATGACAACCAAAGGATTCAAAACTTGTCCTGCCCAGAGGGCTGCTCAAAGGAGGAAGGGCACAGTGTGGTTTGAGATGTCTCCCATGGGATAAGGCAGAGTGAAACTCCAAGGCAGGTGGTCAGAGGTACAGCTCAGCCCAAACATGAGAGAAGCTGAAGAAATTTAGCATGAGGGTGGTGAGAGCCTGGCCCAGGCTGCCCAGGGAGGTGGGGGCTGCCCCATCCCTGGAGCTCTTCCAGGTCAGGTTGGTTGGGGCTCTCAGCAACCTGCTCTAGTGGCAGATGTCCCAGCCTGCAAATAACGTCCAGGTGGGGAAATCTGTTCCCTGTCCAGCTCCTGCTCTCCTTACAGCCTGGGTTATCCCCTCACCTCCTCCATGGCAAGCAAAGCTGTGCTCCAGAAAGGTGCCAGGCATCTCCCCCAGCTCCAGCAAGACAGAGGCTGCAGTCAATCAGTAACCAGCAGTGAGATCTGGGGTGATTTCTCAGGCTGGCATGGAAAGGCAGGCAGCACAAGGGCTCCATTGTGCAAAGTTCATCAGCAGGACATGGGCTAATTAACCAAGAGGCTTGTTGGAACCAGTTTGCTTTCCAGTAATGGGTTTCACTACAAGCAGGCAGGCACTGACTGCTCTGGAAGCTGAAAACCTTGGAGCATGCTTCCAAGCTGGCTTCACTGATGGATTTCATCAGGGGCAGCCCCACAGCAGCTGGGTTTGCACCCAAGTCTACACTGGAAACCTGACAGCCACCCAGAGGTACCTCAGCAGGAGGGACAGCTGAGGCTGGCACACCAGCAGAGAAAGGTGAGGAAGGGACCTCTGGAGATCACCCAGTCCAAACCCCCTGCTAAAGAAGGGATCACGATGCCCAGAGAGGTGGTGGAGCCTCCATCACACAGACCACACAGGATGTTAGGGGCTGGAAGGGACCTCTGGAGATCTTCCAGTCCAACCCCCCTGCCAGAGCAGGACCAGAGGATCCAGCACAGGTCACACAGGAACACATCCAGATGGAGCTGCTGGATAGTCTCCAGAGAAGGAGACTCCACAACCCCTCTGAGCAGCCTGCTCCAGTGCTCTGTGAGCCTCCCAGTGAAGAAGTTCCTCCTCATGTTGAGGTGGAACCTCCTGTGCTGGAGTTTCTATCCATTGCTCCTTGTCCTGTCACAGGGTGCAAGTGAGCAGAGCCTGTCCCCTGCCTCTTGACCCCCAGCCCTCAGATATTTATTATCAAATCCCCTCTCAGTGTTCTCCAGACTAACCACCCCCAGGGCTCTCAGCCTCTCCTCACCCCCCTCAGCATCCTTGGAGCCCTCCCTTGGACTCTCCCCAGCAGATCCCTGTCCCTCTTGACCTGGGGAGCCCAGAACTGGATGCAAGATTCCAGGTGAGGTCTCAGCAGGGCAGAGTAGAGGGGGAGGAGAATCTCCCTCCATCTGCTGGCCACACTCCTCTGACTGCCCCCCAGGACCCCATCTCTGGAGACATTCCAAACCCACCTGGATATGTTCCTGTGTGACCTTCTCTAGGTAACTCTGCTTGGCAAAGGGGTTGGACTGGATGCCCTCCAGAGGGCCCATTCCAATCCATTCTGGGATGCTTTTAATGACTCTGAACTCATTTTCCTACACTGCTGCTGCTGCTGGGTGCCTTTAAGGCTGAGCTGCCCTTACAGAAGCCCCCAGCCAGGCATCATTTGAAGGACCAGAGTCATGGCCAGCTACTCAAAATGCTTTTCCAAAGGAACTCTCATTGGCATTCAGAGCAACCATGGGGCTAGAGAACACTGAAAGGCTTGGGGAGGTGGCGGGGAAGAGATTCTCCAAAAGAAACAGTCAGGCTTTGAGTTAAAAGAAAAAACAAACCAAACAACAACCCAACACTTTTTGAGGCAAGACAAAGGTTTTTTTGGACTCTGCACAGAGCCCTCATTCAGACACCAGTTGAACCAAACTCAGTCTTCAGCTCCCAGAAAGGACAAAGAACATCTCCCTAGGCTAAGGACTTGGTCCCATTGGCACTGGAGGGCAGTTTTAGTTACTGCTCTCTGTTTTGGAGCTGCTCTTCCATGGTTACTTGCCAGCAGAGCTGCCTTGCTGAGGTGGTGCACAGGTAGCCTCTGCCATGCCCCCAGCTGCTGTCGTGGGGATGCTTTATCCCTTAAAGCTCCTGATCTGCACACCCCCAGAGGGCTGCAGGACCTGAGCTCCCTGCTGTCTCCCCCCTGCAGACCTCCTCAGCAGGAGGAGGATCCAAATCACATCCATGGATCTTCTCCCTCCTTTCTCCTGGGTGTCACCTACTGTTTTCAAGGGCTGCTGCTCAGACCGTGCACAGGAGGCAGCCTCAGGACCCAGCCATGCCCTGCTCACCTTTTTTCCTGCTTCACTTCTGTGGTCCCCAACATGCAGCTCCTAACCCAGGCAGACATCCCCCAGCAAAGGCTGAGTCTGAAGCTTACCTGATCCTTCTCAGGCTTGTCAGAGATGTCGTTGAGGCTGGTGGAAGTGAGGTTTCTGTGAGCCATGGCTGGGCTGCCTGCAAGAACAATGGCAGCACACCAGTTAAAGCTCCTGCCTCCAGCCAGCCAGAAGAACACAGAGGCTCAGGCTACAGCAACACCCTTCCTTGACCAAGGGGGGTTGATGTGGGCAATTTCAGACCCTGGCAGGCTGCTTTCTGTGACTTCACATGGCACATGGGACAGGAAGATGTTCTAGCACTCGGTCATCTCTGACCCACAGCGTCCCCACGGCTCTGAGGACAGCACAGAGTCCAAGGACTTTCCATAATCCCTACCTGTGGGAGACAAAACCAAAGCAGCAACACAACGCTGTCCTGCTTTCAGCTGGGACAGACCCTGATGCTGCCAGGTTGCCCAGGACCTAGCCACAAACCCAGCCCTCAACACAGCTGGGGCCCTCATGGTCATCCCAGCCTGCAAAGCCCTCACCTCAGCTCTCCTGTGCAGAAGGCACCTGCAAGCTTCAGGCAAAGGGCTCTCAGGAAGCTCCTGCTGGCACACTGGAGCAGGTCAGAGGAGAATGTTCCCTTCTCTGACACTTCCTCTGGAGTGTGCCAGCACTCCTGCTTCAGTCAGTGACACAGCTCCTGCCAGGCTCAGGAGGACCTGAGTTTGAGGAGGAAGCAAGCCTGCACCTGCCCTCCTTTCTGAGAGCCATCCCCACCGAGAGCTGGGAGCACACCAGCCCTAACTCCAACCACCTGGCACAGCACACAGACCTTACTCCCCCTCCCTTTTCCCCCTCATCAGCTTGGCCTTGCCTTAAGAGACCAACCCTAACACCTTCCAACCTTCTCTTTCTTCTCTGGAGGCAGCAAGCATCTGACAAGTCCCACTTGAAAGACAGCTCTCACCGGCTGAGATGGTGATCCCTGAGAGGATGATTCCTATCTCCATCTGCTTGCAAAACTTCTGCACTTCCTGCTGACAGCCCAAACTTCTAAAGCACATAACATGACTGTTCTGCCCCCAAAGTGTGGTGTCTGTGCAGGTCATCCTTTGAAGATGCCCTCACAAGGTCCTCAAGTTCAGACTAGCCCCACTCTGACCATCCTCAGAACGCAGACTGCAAACCACAAGCTTCACCTTCCACCAGCTTTGCTGACCTGAGCAACCTGACAGCAGCCCAGCCTGCATTTAGAAGTTTCCCCCAAATCCTTGATTTTTATCTTGACCACCAAGCAAAGGCCAAGAAAAAAAAAAACAAAATCAGAACAAAATCCCTGCTAGAAATGCAAGACCCAACAGGTGCCCCTGCCAGAGCCTTGGGCATGCCACAGCCACCCTCCTCGTGGAGCTTGCTAACTGAGGAGGAAAAGTTCCTCATTTAGGAGAATTTCCTGATTCAGCCTAAACCAGGAAAGGTGAGGTGAGCCTGGGAAAGGTGAGGTGAGCCTCTCCCTGGCTGTGCTCAGGCAAGTCCTGGTGCAAGAAGTGAGGTGAGAAGTCCAAAGCCCTCCATGGTATCACCTCACCCTACTAACAGCCATCCCCTTCATGGAGAGCACCCTGAACCTCCCAGGCCTGCAGGTTGCTGTGGCCTGCAAAGAACATCCTGGGGCCATCAGTGCAATAAGCTGAGCCTCCCTGGGGCACCATCACACTCCTCTGTGGTCAGCATGGCTCCTGAGGAGCAATGTTCTACCAAGGATCATCAGCGGGAAGCAGAGTGGCAGAGAGAAGTCCAGCTCTGGAATGTCAGTGAGGGAGCAAGGGTGAGCTCTCCTCTTGTATGGAATTGCATAGAATCATGGAATTGGTTTGGGTGGAAGAGACCTTTGAGACCATCCACTCCAACTGTTAACCCAGCACTGCCAGCTCACCACCGAACCATGGCCCCCAGCAGCACATCTCCACAGCTTTGAAACCCCTCCAGGGATGGGGACTCCACCACTGCCCTGGGCAGCCTGGGCAAGGGCTTGACAACTCTTAGGGGAAGAAATTGTTCCTCATGTCCAACCTGAACCTCTTCTCGTGCAACTTGAGGCTGTTTCCTCTTAGAATCACAGAATGGTCTGGGCCAGAAGGGACCTCAAAGGTCATCCAGTCCCTACAGTCAACAGGGACACCCCCAACTAGACCAGGCTGCCCAAGACCTCATTGATCCTCACCTTAAAAATCTTGTCCTGTCACTTGTTCCTTGGGAGAAGAGACCAACCCCCACCTGGCTCCAACCTCCTTGTCCAACCTAAACCTCCCCCTCCAGGGCAATGAAAATGTTTAAGTCGCAGCACCGGTGGCAAAACTCATGGAGCCCTTTTGACAGCCCAAGGGAAGGGACATCCCTAAGTGTCTCCTGAAGAGGAGCACAGCCTGACCTACCTGTTCCATCCCAGATGAAGCAAAAATACCCAAAAAAAACCCAAAAAGGCAAAAGAGAATGAAACAGAGCAGGGAGGGGAGAAGAAGAGCAGAGCAGCAGCCATCCATCTGCAGCCTCCCCACTGTTAATGCAGCAGCAAGCATTAGAAGCCTGGTTGGTGCCAGTTCCCTCTTGCTCTTCTTCTTCCCCTTCTTCTTCTTCTTTCTTCTTCTTCCTGCCATGTCCACCAGCCCCCCCAGGGTGTCCCCCTGCCCCTCACTTACTGAGCCATCCCACGCTGGGGCTGCGCTGCACCTGGACCTCGTCGTCGGCCGTGCGGGTGGCCAGGCAGGGCACGGAGCTCTCCAGGGGGCTGCGTGCTTGGAGGGGGCAAGCAGCAGACAGGAGCAGCAGCAGAGGAGGAGGAAGAAGGAAGAGAGCAAAAGTCAAAAGGAAAGAACAGGAAAAAAAGAACCCAAGAGGTAAGTAAGGAAGGAAATTGCACAAGCAAGGCAGGAAGGAGGCAGAAGGTTTGGCTGGCTGCAGTGATGCCTTTCTGTAAGGCAACACCTCTGGGGCAGGGCAGCTCCACCTTTCAGTGGGCTGCAGCCAGCTCTCCAGCCCTGCTGCCTACAGTTCAAGGTGTCTCAGAAGGGGATTTCAAGCCCTCAAGCCAGGCAGCTGCAGTGCCAGCCGTGCTGAGCAGTCCCAGGTTGTGGTGGGGTCAGGGAGGACAGCAGACACACGGTGCTCTTGGAGAAACATCAGGGCAGGTCCCTGAAGGAGCCAGCTTGGGCCACACAGAGACACAAGCAGAGCAGTTTGGGCTTGGAAATGCACACCTCAGCCTGCAGTGCTTCAAATCTTGCCAACCTCTGCATCTTCCCAAAGCTCCAGAAAGAGCAGGAGGCATGGAGGTGGTAAGTGACAGCTCCAGGCACCTCCCCAGGCAGTGGGTTTGTGTTTTACCTACTGCTGCTCCTTCCTTCTTGAGGCAGACAGCAGCCACCTGCCCTGCCAGCAGAGAGGACACAGCAGAAAGCCCTGGGGCCCGTGGCTTGGAGAATGTTGTTCTCACAGATGGCATTGGGGTGGAAGGGACCCTCAGAGGTCATCTTGGCCAACCCCCCTGCAGACAGCAGAGACACTTCCAACTAGAGCAGGCTGCTCAGGGCCACATCAGGTCTGATCTTGAATGTCTCCAGGGATGGAGCCTCAGCCACATCCCTGGGCAACCTGTCCCAGTGTCTCACCACCTTCCTTGCACAGAACTTCCTCCTGGTGTCCAACCTGAACGTCTCCTGCTCCAGTTTCAAGCCACTGCCCCCTGTCCTACCCTCTTCTGAACAGTCCCTCCCCAGCCCTCCTGTAGGTCCCCTGCAGATATTGAAATGCAGCTCTAAGGTCTCCCTGCAGCCTTCTCCTCTTTTTGCTTGATCCCAAGTGAAACCAAACCCAAATCACTCACTGGGTGCCCAGTCCTGACATGACTGAGGCATCCCTGAGGGGACCTCAAGTGTTTGGCTGCTGAAGGGCAAAAAATAAAGCTGAGGCTCCTACAGATTTGAGGTCTTGAATGGGAAACCAGCAGCAGGGCTTGAGGAGCAACATCTCAGCTGGACCCCTCTCAGATCCAGCCCTCCACAGGCACTCCCAGCTGTGCACAACACCCAGGGTGCCTGCTGAGGACCCCCCAGGATGTTCTTTGGCTTCATACTCCAGGACTTTGGTGTTGTCCTCTCCATGCTGCATCCCCAAGGCACTCACACAGGACAAGGATGCACCACCAGCAGCAACAAATCTCTGCCCATGCACACACACACAGAGCTGCAGCCAAAGCCAAAGGCTGAGGAGGAGGAGAAGATATTATTGAAGGATGAGAAGAGGTTAGGGAGGAAGGTTAGGGCCTGGTTTAGAAGCAGGACACAGAGAGCTGAGAGGCCTCAAATGCACCAAGAAGGAAGCAATTTCTTGGCTTGCTGGGTGTTTTAAATGGGCACTTCTGGACAGATGTCCAGACTGCAGCAGGAGGCAGCTGCCACGAGTCCCAGACATGACAATAGGCTTACAACTCCTCTTTTTTTTTTTTTTTCCTTTGATTACCACCAGTAAGAGCACAGCAAATCCCAGTGGGGGTGGGTCAGGGTCACTGCCAGGGCCTCTCTTAGCTGTCTGCATGCACCACACACACTGAGGGACACCACACAAGCACAGCAGGCTCTAAGGGCACCGAGACACGGTCACGACACGCACCATGAGACAGCTTTAGGAGGGACAAAGCAAGATGGGAATCAGCTTTACCCACACTGGACAATGATTGAATGGCAATAAAATGCAAGCCAGATGTTACTCTCAGGTCATTTTGTGACCAGGGGTGCCATTGGCACCATCTGCTGCAGCAATGGAACCTGCAGGAAAGCTTCCTCTCTGCCTTCAGCTCATCTTCATCGCTGCAGGGCAGGGAATGCTTTGCGTTGGAAGGGACCTCAAGGCTCAGCCAGTTCCAACCCCCTGCCATGGGCAGGGACACCTCACACTACAGCAGGTTGCTCACAGCCACATCCAGCCTGGCTGCAAAAACCTCCAGGGATGAGGCTTCCACCACCTCCCTGGGCAACCTCTGCCAGTCCCTCACCACCCTCATGAGGAAGAATTTCTTCCTAACATCCAATCTGAATCTCCCCACTTCTAGTTTTGTTCCATTCCCCCCAGTCCTATCACTCCCTGACACCCTCAAAAGTCCCTCCCCAGCTTTCTTGTAGCCCCTGCAGATACTGGAAGGCCACAATGAGGTCTCCTGGGAGCCTTCTCAGCCCCAACTCTCTCAGTCTGTCCCCACAGCAGAGCAGCTCCAGCCCTCTGCTCATCCTCGTGGCCCTGCTCTGCACACCCTCCAGCACCTCCAGATCCATCTTGTAACAAGGGCTCCAGAACTTTCTCTGGGCAACCTGCTGCAGACAACATTTTAGGTCCAGGCTCGCTCAGATGTTTTCCCCCCTACATCTCTTTCCTATCCTTATTCCCACACCAGCTTCTCTCTGCCTTCCCCTCTGCCTCCTGCAGCCTGCCTGCCTCCCCTCCTGCCCCAGTCAGTCCAGTGAAGATACAGGGAGAGCAGCATGCCAGGGCCAGAGCAGCCTCCAGAGCCCACCACTGACACGGGGGTCAGTGCAGGTCTCTCTGTGCCGGGCACAGGTTAGAGAAGCAATTGTCAAGGACCACGCAGTTAGTTGTGGGGGGTGGTGGAGGGGGGAGGAGGGTTTGCTTGAGAAGGGGAAGGCCATAGCCAGGTAGCCTCTGCATTACCATTATCAGGGTTGGTAAACATCCTACTTGCACTGGAGACGGTCTTGCCGATGTCGGCCAGGGAGCGCAGGTTGGACTTCTTGGTCTGGTGCCGGTGCTTCCTCAGCAGGGTGTAGGTGACCTTGTCCTTCAGCTCGGATTTCAGCAGCCCTGTCTCCATCTGATTGTCCACAATCATTTCTGTCACAGCAAAACACCAAAAAAAAAAAAAAAAAAAAAAAAAAAAAAGGAAGGGGAGGGTGTGGGGTGGGGGAAGGGAGAGAGGAGGCTAAGCGGAGAGTCAGGGAGCGCCTGGGGGAGCCTCCAGTCCGAGCCCTGACCCAGCGCTGCCACAGGGGCTGGGGGACACAGCTGCAAGCACAGAACTGGCAGGGCTGGAAGGGACCTCGAGGGTCAGCCAGATCCAACCCCCTGCCATGGGCAGGGACACCTCACACCAGAGCAGGTTGCTCAAGGGCTCATCCGACCTGGTCTTAAACACATAGAATCATGGAACTGTTGTCAGGGCTGGAAGGGACCTCAAGGCTCAGGCAGCTCCAACCCCCCTGCCATGGGCAGGGACACCTCACACCACAGCAGGTTGCTCACAGCCACCTCCAGCCTGGCTGTAAAAACCTCCAGGGATGAGGCTTCCACCACCCCCCTGGGCAACCTCTGCCAGGCTCTCACCACCCTCATGAGGAAGAATTTCTTCCTAACATCCAATCTAAATCTCCCCATATCTAGTTCTGCTCCATCCCCCCTAGTCCTGTCAATCCCTGACACCCTCAAAAGTCCCTCCCCAGCTTTCTTGTACCCCACTTCAAATACTGGAAGGGGCTACAAGAAGGTCTCCTGGGAGCCTTCTCTTCTCCAGACTGAACAACCCCAACTCTCTCAGGCTGTCCTCATAGCAGAGCAGCTCCAGCCCTCTGCTCATCCTCGTGGTCCTTCTCAGGGCACCTTCTAGCCCCTCCAGATCCTTCTTGTAACACAGGCTCCAGAACTTTCTCTGGGCAACCTGTTGCAGATGCCCAGGGCAGAGATGGAGTCCCCACCCCTGGAGGGGTTTCAAAGCCAGGGAGGTGTGGTGCTGACGGATATGATTCAGTGGTGACCTGGCAGTGTCCAGGTAATGGTTGGACTCCATGATTTTAAAGATCTCTTCACAGTACAGTAGAAGTTGGAAGGGACCTCCAGAGATCATTGAGTCCAAGCTCCCTGCCAGAGCAGGAGCACCCAGGGGAGTCTGCACAGGAACACATCCAGGTGGGGTTGGAAAGGCTCCAGAGAAGGAGACTCCACAACCCCCCTGGGCAGCCTGCTCCAGGGCTCTGTCAACCTCACAATGAAGAAGTTTCTCCTCATGTTGAGGTGGAACCTTCTCTGTTCAAGCTTGAACCTGGTGTTCCTTGGCATATCACTGTGCAGCACCCAAAAGAGCCTGGCCCCCTCCCCTTGCCCCCCACCCCTCAGCTATTGATAGACATTGATCAGCTCCCTCTCAGCCTTCTCCTCTCCAGACTAAACAGCCCCAGGGCTCTCAGTCTCTCTTCACAGGGGAGATGCTCAAGCCCCCTCATCACCCTTCCTAATGTGCCTCCTGACCATCCAGCACACAGCTCCCCCACACAACTCCAGGAGGGGCTTGGATCATCTGCATTCTCCTTTTTCTCTTCAGCAGGATTTCCTGCCCCTCACAAAAGCACCACCATTTGGTGTTTCTTTGATGAGACTCTCTCTCAGATGCTCCTTTGATAGCAGAACTTCAGCATCTCCATCCAGCAATACCACCAGCAGGTACCCACTGCACCCAGACTCCCTTCTGCTAAGGAATCACAGGATCAGGTTGGAAGAGACCTTCAGGATCAGTCCAGTCCAGTGGAGCACTGCCAGCTCACCACTAAGCCATGGCCCTCAGCACCACATCTCCACAGCTTTGAAACCCCTCCAGGGACAGGGACTCCACCACTGCCCTGGACAGCCTGGGCCAGGGCTTGACAATGGTTTTGGGGAAGAAATTGTTCCCCATGTCCAACTAAGCCTCCCCTGGTGCAACCTGAGGCTGCTCCCTCTTTTCATGCCCGCATTTCCTCTTGTCCTAAATTCTCATACACTGTCCTGAAGCATCTTCATGCACACCATGGAGCCCAACCAACTGCACCCAGGATGAGATGGTTCTCAGGTCAGAGAGGGAACCTGCTCTGGCCCTGTATTCTCATAGGGTCATAGATTCATAGAATGGGTTGGGTTGGAAGAAATCTTAAAACTCATCCAGTTCCAACCCCCTGCCATGGGCAGGGACACCTCCCACTCAAAGCCTCATCCAATCTAACTTGGAACACTTCCAGGCTTGGAGCCTGCCTGTGTCTGTCCTTAAGATAGAGATGAGGAAGAAATTCTTGCCAGTGAGAGTGGGGAGACACTGGAACAGGTTGCCCAGGGAGGCTGTGGATGCCTCCCTGGAGGGCTGGATGAGGCCTTGAGCAACCTGGGCTGGTGGGAAGTGTCCCTGCCCATGGCAGGGGGTTGGAACTGGCTGAGCTTTAAGATCCATTCCAACCCAACCCATTCCATGAATCCATGAATTTATCCTTCTCCACCCAGCAAGGCTTTCTTCTCTGGCAGAACACAAAACACCAAAGAGAGCTCTCCAAGTCCTTCCTCCCTGCTTGCCCCTACTCTCTGAGCTTTCCTCTTCCTCCCCCAACCACACTGCAAGCTTCCACTTTGCTCCCAAAAATCCCCAAGCCAAACTTTGATCAGCTGCAGCAAGAGCTGAGTTCACCTCACAGGCCCCCAATAAAACCTAATCCAAGGGCAGGAGAAAGTCCTGGAGATGAGGGACTTAATTAAATCACTCCTCAGGACTCTGAACAAAGTGATGGCAACTACAAAAGGCAGAACTTGCTCCAAGTTGTCACAGGCTTTGCCTTCATCTGAATTACCAGCAAAAAGGCTCCCAGCCCACTCTAGGCTGCTCACTTCCCATCAATCCTCTCCTCTCCACTCCTTCATCCCAGAGGAGAAGGGACACACACACAAAAAAACCCCCAACCCAACCCAAACCCCAGGCAGATTAGTGAAGCCTCTCTTTTGTGCAGCAAACCTCACATTAAGCTGTCCCCTTGATTGCCCCAGCTAAGGAGCTGTCCCCCCAGGGCAAGTGGCAGCTCTGATTTGTCCACCAGGAGCTTTTATTTGTGCTAATAACAGAAGCTGTAAGGGGCAGGAGAGGCAGAGCATGCAGCACATTTGCTGACCCACTCAGGCAGAAGATCAGCTCCCCTGGGCTGCCCCACAACATCAGCACCAGGGAAGGAAGCTTCCTTCTGCCACCCCACTCAGGGGCTATGGCTGCACAGCAGGTCTGCAAGTTTTGGGGTTTTGGGGGGGTGGTTCTGGGTGATTTTGGGGACACTTAGAGAATTGTTTGGGTTGGAAAAGCTCTCCAAGGTTATCCAGTCCAACCAGCAACCCAACCCCACCATGGCCACTAAACCCTGGCCCCAAGTGCCATGGCCACACATTTCTTGAACACCTCCAGGGATGGGGACTCCATCACCTCCCTGGGCAGCCTCTTCCAATCCCTGACCACTCTTGCAGCAAAGAAACTTTTCCTCATCTCCAGCCTAAGCTTCCCCTGGCTCAATTTCAGGCCATTGCCTCTCCTCCTATCACCTGAGACTAGGGAGCAGAGACCAACCTCCACCTTCAGAAAAACACAGACCCATGGAGTGGTTTGGGATTGGAAGGGACCTTCAAGCTCATCCAGTTCCAACCCCTGCTGCCATGGGCAGGGACACCTCCCCACCAGCCCAGCTTCTTGCTCAACGCCTCATCCAAGCTGGCTTTGAACACTTCCAGGGTTGGAGCCTCCACAACTTCTCTGGGCAACCTTTTCCAGTGTCTCATCACCCTCACAGAGAAGAATTTCTTCTTCATGTCTCATCTAAATCCAAACTGTTCCAACTGGAAGCCATCACCCCTGGTCCTGCCACTCCATGCCTTTGCCAAAAGACCCTCCCCAGCTCCCCTGCAGCCTCTTTCAAGTACTGGAAGGCTGCTCTAAGGTCTCCCTGGAGCCTTCTCCATGCTGAACAGCTCCAGCCCCCTCAGCCTGCCTTCATAAGAGAGGTGCTGCAGCCCTCTGATCATTTTGGGGGCCCTCCTGTGGGCCACCATCTCCCAAGGTTGCCTCTCTTGGCAACCTGTTTCCAACATCTGACAGCTCCAGCAGTGAAAACCCAAAACCCCAAACCCAACAATGCTTATTCTGCTCTCTACCTCTCCTCACACCACAGCTCCTGGAGTCAATGGCTTGGGTAACTGTGCCCCCACTGCACGCCTCCCTCCCCAGCTCTATTTTGGGATGGCTTCCCCCACGTCACCAGACACAGGCTGTAGCTCTCAGCAATGTCACCAAGTGTCATCCCAGGCCACAGCTATTTTGACCACAAAGCCTTTGCATTCAGCAGCAGCAGCTCATTCCCTGCCTGCTCTGCACTCTGCAGGGCTGCAGGCGAGCACCAACCCCCCCCAACCTCCCCTGCCTTCAGTGCCCACCCTGGCACCTCACTGCAGGCAGCCAGCTCAGCATCCTGCACAAGCTGGGACCTGCAGGCTGCCTCTGTCCTGAGACCCCTGGCCTTCAAAGGGGACCTCCCAAGAAAGCTGAGGAAGGACTTTTTACAGGGCTTGGGGTGATAGGATGAGAGGGAATGGATTGAAGCTTGAGGAGGAAAGATTGAGGAATGGATTGAAGCTTGAGGAGGAAAGATTGAGGAATGATGAGCTGAGGAAAGATTCATTGAGAAGGAAAGATTCAGGAATGGATTGAAGCTTGAGGAGGAAAGATTCAGGAATGGATTGAAGCTTGAGGAGGAAAGATTGCATTGAGAAGGAAAGATTCAGGAATGGATTGAAGCTTGAGGAGGAAAGATTCAGGAATGGATTGAAGCTTGAGGAGGAAAGATTGAGGAATGGATTGAAGCTTGAGGAGGAAAGATTCATTGAGAAGGAAAGATTCAGGAATGGATTGAAGCTTGAGGAGGAAAGATTCAGGAATGGATTGAAGCTTGAGGAGGAAAGATTCATTGAGAAGGAAAGATTCAGGAATGGATTGAAGCTTGAGAAGGAAAGATTCATTGAGAAGGAAAGATTCAGGAATGGATTGAAGCTTGAGGAGGAAAGATTGAGGAATGGATTGAAGCTTGAGAAGGAAAGATTCATTGAGAAGGAAAGATTCAGGAATGGATTGAAGCTTGAGGAGGAAAGATTGAGGAATGGATTGAAGCTTGAGGAGGAAAGATTGAGGAATGGATTGAAGCTTGAGGAGGAAAGATTGAGGAATGGATTGAAGCTTGAGGAGGAAAGATTGAGGAATGGATTGAAGCTTGAGGAGGAAAGATTCAGGAATGGATTGAAGCTTG
The DNA here is from genome assembly GCF_027791375.1 of Indicator indicator. Taxonomy (NCBI): domain Eukaryota; kingdom Metazoa; phylum Chordata; class Aves; order Piciformes; family Indicatoridae; genus Indicator; species Indicator indicator. The sequence goes on from NC_072034.1 coordinate 2,506,425, forward strand.
AGAAGGAAAGATTGAGGAATGGATTGAAGCTTGAGGAGGAAAGATTGAGGAATGGATTGAAGCTTGAGGAGGAAAGATTCAGGAATGGATTGAAGCTTGAGGAGGAAAGATTGAGGAATGGATTGAAGCTTGAGAAGGAAAGATTCATTGAGAAGGAAAGATTCAGGAATGGATTGAAGCTTGAGGAGGAAAGATTCAGGAATGGATTGAAGCTTGAGGAGGAAAGATTGAGGAATGGATTGAAGCTTGAGGAGGAAAGATTGAGGAATGGATTGAAGCTTGAGGAGGAAAGATTGAGGAATGGATTGAAGCTTGAGGAGGAAAGATTCAGGAATGGATTGAAGCTTGAGGAGGAAAGATTCAGGAATGGATTGAAGCTTGAGAAGGAGAGATTCAGGAATGGATTGAAGCTTGAGGAGGAAAGATTCAGGAATGGATTGAAGCTTGAGAAGGAAAGATTCATTGAGAAGGAAAGATTCAGGAATGGATTGAAGCTTGAGAAGGAAAGATTCATTGAGAAGGAAAGATTCAGGAATGGATTGAAGCTTGAGAAGGAAAGATTCAGGAATGGATTGAAGCTTGAGGAGGAAAGATTCAGGAATGGATTGAAGCTTGGGAAGGAGAGATTCAGGAATGGATTGAAGCTTGAGGAGGAAAGATTGAGGAATGGATTGAAGCTTGAGAAGGAAAGATTGAGGAATGGATTGAAGCTTGAGAAGGAAAGATTGAGGAATTGATTGAAGCTTGAGAAGGAAAGATTGAGGAATTGATTGAAGCTTGAGAAGGAGAGATTCAGGAATGGATTGAAGCTTGAGGAGGAAAGATTGAGGAATGGATTGAAGCTTGGGAAGGAGAGATTCAGGAATGGATTGAAGCTTGAGGAGGAAAGATTGAGGAATGGATTGAAGCTTGAGGAGGAAAGATTGAGGAATGGATTGAAGCTTGAGAAGGAGAGATTCAGGAATGGATTGAAGCTTGAGGAGGAAAGATTCAGGAATGGATTGAAGCTTGAGAAGGAAAGATTCATTGAGAAGGAAAGATTCAGGAATGGATTGAAGCTTGAGAAGGAAAGATTCAGGAATGGATTGAAGCTTGAGGAGGAAAGATTCAGGAATGGATTGAAGCTTGAGGAGGAAAGATTCAGGAATGGATTGAAGCTTGAGCAGGAAAGATTGAGGAATGGATTGAAGCTTGAGAAGGAAAGATTGAGGAATGGATTGAAGCTTGAGAAGGAAAGATTGAGGAATTGATTGAAGCTTGAGAAGGAGAGATTCAGGAATGGATTGAAGCTTGAGGAGGAAAGATTGAGGAATGGATTGAAGCTTGGGAAGGAGAGATTCAGGAATGGATTGAAGCTTGAGGAGGAAAGATTGAGGAATGGATTGAAGCTTGAGAAGGAAAGATTGAGGAATTGATTGAAGCTTGAGAAGGAAAGATTGAGGAATTGATTGAAGCTTGAGAAGGAGAGATTCAGGCTGCAGGTGAGGAGGAAATTGTTTAGAGTGAGGTGGTGAGAGACTGGAATAGGTTGCCCAGGGCAGTGGTGGAGTCCCCACCCCTGGAGGGGTTTCAAAGCCATGGTGCTGAGGGGTATGGTTCAGTGGTGACCTGACAGTGTCCAGTCAATGGTTGGACTCCATGATTTTAAAGGTCTCTTCACAGTATAGTAGAGGTTGGAAGGGACCTCCAGAGATCATTGAGTCCAACCCCCCTGCCAGAGCAGGAGCACCCAGGGCAGTCTGAACAGGAATGCATCCAGGTGGGGTTGGAAAGGCTCCAGAGAAGGAGACTCCACAACCCCCCTGGGCAGCCTGCTCCAGGGCTCTGTCAACCTCACAATGAAGAAGTTTCTCCTCATGTTGAGGTGGAACCTTCTCTGTTCAAGCTTGAACCTGGTGTTCCTTGGCATATCACTGTGCAGCACCCAAAAGAGCCTGGCCCCCTCCCCTTGCCCCCCACCCCTCAGCTATTGATAGACATTGATCAGCTCCCTCTCAGCCTTCTCCTCTCCAGACTAAACAGCTCCAGGGCTCTCAGTCTCTCTTCACAGGGGAGATGCTCAAGTCCCCTAACCACCCTCCTGGCTCTCCCTTGGACTCTCTACCAGGTCTCTGTCTCTCTTGACCTGGGGAGCCCCAGACTCCCCCACCAGAATGATTCTCTAACTCCATGACTTGATGAAAAACAGGTAGGGAGGAGCTGAGGGGGGCAAGGTCCAGGGCAGCTTTCACTTACCCACCACCTGTGGGAGGGAAGAGGCTTCAATATCCAGCATTATGGAGCCCTTCTCTATGCAGGTCCTCAACTCAAACAAGCTGTGCAGGGACAAGGTGGCCACGTGAGGCTTGCTCCATCGCTCCCCACCTTGCTCTACCTTCTCCTCAAACTTGATCCACCTGCAAAAGGGCAGAGCACAGAGACTTTGGTAGAGCTGCTGCTGGCTCCTTCAAGACACAGGAAGCAGCCAGGCAGCTGAACCACCACAGCAGCCAGACAAGGGCCAAGGGATTTCCCACATGTCCCCAAGGTCACAAATCCATGGTTGAGTGGCAAAGGTCTCATGGGTCACCTGAGCAGGGACAGCAGCACAGGAGGTTAGGGGCTGGAAGGGACCTCAGCAGATCACAGGATGTTAGGAGCAGAGGATGTCAGGGGCTGGAAGGGACCTCAGCAGATCACAGGATGTTAGGAGCAGAGGATGTCAGGGGCTGGAAGGGACCTCAGCAGATCACAGGATGTTAGGAGCAGAGGATGTCAGGGGCTGGAAGGGACCTCAGCAGATCACAGGATGTTAGGAGCAAAGGATGTCAGGGGCTGGAAGGGACCTCTGGAGATCACAGGATGTTAGGAGCAGAGGATGTCAGGGGCTGGAAGGGACCTCAGCAGATCACAGGATGTTAGGAGCAGAGGATGTCAGGGGCTGGAAGGGACCTCAGCAGATCACAGGATGTTAGGAGCAAAGGATGTCAGGGGCTGGAAGGGACCTCTGGAGATCATCCAGTCCAACCCTCTGCCAGAGCAGGACCATAGGATCCAGTGCAGGTCACACATGAACACATCCAGATGGGTCTTGGATGGAGATGGAGATCCAGAGATGGAGACTCCACCACCTCCCTGGGCAGCCTTCTCCAGTGCTCCACCACCCTCCAAGTGCAGAAGTTCCTCCTCATGTTCAGGTGGAACTTCCTATGGTCAAGTTCCCTCTGCTCTCTGGCTGTTGTTTAATGATTTAACAGAAGAGGTTCTGAACCTCCTCCTGCCCCAAAGAAAGCTCCTCTCTGCCTGAAGAGGAGAGCAAAGGTCAAAGCCTCCTCTGTGCAAAATACTCTTTACAGCCCTAAGCCCACAGCCCAAGAGCAGCAAGCAGGAGGTGTCAGCCCCACCTCCAGCCTTGACCCTGCCCGTGGCTCCGCAGCAGGCAGGGGCTGTGGCAACCCCTCAGGGGCAGCAGAAGTGCTTGCTGAGCCTCTCTGCAGACCCTGGCTCACAGATGGGAAAGGAACATTCCTCTGACTGCTATCAGAGCATCCTGCAAAGGGCTGGCTTGGCTTGGCTGGCAGGGGGGACCTTATGGATCATCTAGTTCCAAGCCCTTGCCATCAGCAGCAGTGGCAGCCAGCCAGTGCCCCAGAGCTTCAGGTTACCTCTCACAGCACCAGACCTGCCCCCTTCCTGCTCTGCTGCTGATGTCACAGCTGGGAAACCTGCTGGACCCTCCCTGGACCTTCACTGTCAGTCCTTGCCCAGCACCACCACCACAGGCTCACAGTATCACATCAGAGGTTGGAAGGGACCTCCAGAGATCATCAGGTCCAACCCCCTGCCAGAGCAGGAGCACCCAGGGCAGTCTGCACAGGACTGCATCCAGGTGGGGTTGGAAAGGCTCCAGAGAAGGAGACTCCACAACCCCCCTGGGCAGCCTGCTCCAGGGCTCTGTCACCATCACTGCAAAGAAGTCTCTCCTCATGTTGAGGTGGAACCTTCTCTGTTCAAGCTTGAACCTGGTGTTCCTTGGCATATCACTGTGCAGCACCCAAAAGAGCCTGGCCCCCTCCCCCTGCTCCCCTCCCCTCAGCTATTGATAGACATTGATCAGCTCCCTCTCAGCCTTCTCCTCTCCAGACTAAACAGCCCCAGGGCTCTCAGTCTCTCTTCACAGGAGAGATGCTGAAGTGCCCTAAGCATCCTCCTGGCTCCCCCTTGGACTCTCTCCAGCAGGTCTCTGTGCCAACAGGCACCAGGACCAGGCAGAGGAAGGTGACATCCTCAAGCCTTGGCCATGGGGTGACTTTACCTACTGTCAGAAATGTCACCATGGGCAAAGGGCCAGCTACAGCCCACTCATCCTGGGGCTGCCCTACAGGAAGCTGAACATGCATCAAGAACCAGCATGGGCAACTAAAGGTCGTCACTGGATCCAGCTCTGGGGTTCCCAACACAGAAGAGACAGGGACCTGATGGAGTGTGGACCAGAGGAGGCCACCAAGATAATCAGAGGGCTGGAGAGCCTCCCCTCTGGGGACAGGCTGAGAGACTTGGGGTGTTCAGCCTGGAGAAGGGAAGGCTGCAGGGAGACCTTAGAACAGCCTTCCAGTACCTGAAAGGGGCTCCAGGAGAGCTGGGGAGGGACTGTTCAGAAGGGGCTGTGGGGATAGGACAAGGGACAATGGTTTGAAAGTGGAGCAGGGCAGAGTTAGGTTGGACATCAGGAGGAAGTTCTGCACAGTGAGGGTGGGGAGACACTGGAACAGGCTGCCCAGGGAGGTGGTTGAGGCTCCATCCCTGGAGACATTCAAGGTCAGACTTGATGTGGCCCTGGGCAGCCTGATCTGGTTGGAGGTGCCCCTGATGCCTGCAGGGGGGTTGGCCAAGGTGACCTCTGAGGGTCCCTTCCAACCTGATGCAATCATCTTTGATCAGTAGCTTTAGAGCTCTTGCTAGAGATTTTGTGGCAGGCATTTTTTCTGCTGCCCAGGAGAGCTCTGGAGGGGGTGGCCTCACCTGCCTGACCCTTCCAGTGCCAATCCCCTTCTCCTTCCCCCCACTTCCACACTGCTCTAGGAGTGAAGAGCTGCAGCTGGTCTGCCTGCTGAAGCACAGAGCTGGCCAGCTCCAGGAGCTGCTCCTCAGCTTCCAGCAGGTTTGGCTGGGCAAGATGAGGTCATTTCAGGAAGGTACTGAAAAATCCTGAACCTGGGCAAGATCACTATCAGCAGAAGAGCTCCACAGCCAGGAGCTTGGGTCAAGTTTGGGCATCACTGGGTGCCTCAACATGGTGCTTCAAGCATGGCATGTACCTTCATGAAGATGTATCTTCAAAGAGGGAGAACCTGCTCCATCTAGCACTTCTAGCAACCTGTGAGGACACCTAAAGCCAGAAATCGTTTGCCAGAGAAGAGGAACCTCCTTTTCTCTCTACAGCCACCTGAAGGTACCAAGAGCACAGCAATGTGCCCTTGTGGCCAAGGCCAATGCTCTCCTGGGGGGCATCAAGAAGAGTGTGGCCAGAAGGTCAAGGGAGGTTCTCCTCCCCCCCTGTGCTCTGCCCTAGTGAGACCAAATCTGGAGTATGGAGTCCAGCTCTGGGCTCCCAAGTTGCAAAGGGACAGAGATCTGCTGGAGAGTGTCCAAGAGAGGCTAGGAGGATGATGAAGGGACTGGAACCTCTGTGTGATGAGGAAGGGCTGAGAGCCCTGGGGCTGGTTAGTCTGGAGAAGAGAAGACTGCGAGGAGATCTTAGGAATGTTGCTGGAGCCCTGGAACAGGCTGCCCAGAGAGGTTGTGGAGTCTCCTTCTCTGGAGACTTTCAAGATCCATCTGGCTGTGTTCCTGTATGACCTGCCCTGGGTGACCCTGCTCTAGCAGGGGGGTCAGGCTGGATGATCTCCAGAGGTCCCTTCCACCCCCAAATATTCAGTGATTTTATGATGTCCCACCCAAGCTCCTTTGAAAGGTAGGAGTGGAGCACTCCTGAGGCATCCTTCAAGAAGCAGCAGAGCTTTGTGAAGCTCCTGATGGATGGATGACATCAGTGGACTGGAGGAAAAACAGCTTCCCAATATTCACAGTATAAAGGACAGACTGAGGAGACTGCTTGGTAAGAAAGGCCACACAAGGGTCTCATCATTTCCATTGGCATTGCAACCCCTCCCCAAAGACCTCAGCATGCACAGAGCAAAGCATCAGCTGCTGTCACCAGCTGAGGTGGGACAGAGTGGAAGCACAGAGCTGATGATTCACAGATCCATAGAAAGGGTTGGGTTGGAAGGGACCTCAGCATGCACAAAGCAAAGCATCCTCTGCTGTCACCGGAAGTGGGACAAGGGACAGAATGGAAGCATTGAGCTAATGATTCACAGATCTATAGAATGATTTGGGTTGGAAGGAATCTTCAGGATCATCCAGTTCCAAGGGACACCTCCCACCAGCACAGCCTGCTCAAGGCTTCATCCAACCTGGCCTTGAACACCTCCAGGGAGGGTGCATCCACAGCCTCCCTGGGGAAGGAAAGCAATAAAAGGGGAAAAGGATGAGCAACAAGGTAGGAGTTAAAGAGTAAAAGGTGAAAAGTTCTTCCACAGGTTCTCCAAGTGACCAAGAAGTCAAAATAAAGAGAGATAAGGTGGGGGGTGAAGGGGTAGGTGCTGGAGCACCTCATCAAATTGAGGGTAAAGAAGATTAAGGTAACCAAACAAGATGTGCTAAGTGCCAGCACTGTGAGGCTGGGAGGTGGGGAAAGAGCTCAGCCCAGCCACAAGAAAGGAAAATGAAAAGCCTGGAGTTCAGCAAGCGGGGTTGGGAATGGGGAAGGAAGAGCCCTGGACAGCTCTGAGGGGTGAGCAGCTCTGGGGGGTGAGAGCAGCTCTCTGGGGTGAGACCTTTCAGGCTTCACAGCCACCAGACTGCAATCAGGGAGTTACCTTCTAAGGCAAACCCAAGGGAAGTATTTGTAGAGTATACAAAATATTCCTAACTTCCTAAGGACTAGAGGGCAACCAGCAGCCTTGAGGTGATGGATCCAACCCAGTGGCACTTCTTGGTGGTGTTCAGAAATCATCTCTACATCCCAGATGAACATGCCAGGGGACTGGCATGGGCTTGGGACTGTGCTTTGGGTAAAGTTCTTTGAGCAAACCACCAGCAGCACCAAAGGAGGAGGCAGAGAACCTACCCAAGAAACTACCCAAGCCAGCCTCTCTCACACACCTTCAAGCACTTCCTCAAAAGCAGAAAGCTTCAGAGTTTTGGGGTTGTTTGGGGTTTTTTGGGTCTTTTTTTTTTTTGCCTGTTTAAAATGAACAGGCAAATTATTATTTTTATTATTTCAAATAGTTTTGTGTTATTGTTATTTATTAGGTCACCAAGATGATCAGAGGGCTGGAGAAGCTCCCCTATGGGGACAGGCTGGGAGCTGGGGATGTTCAGCCTGGAGAAGAGAAGGGTACAGGGAGACCTTACAGCAACCTTCCAGTACCTGAAGGGGCTGCAAGAGAGCTGGGGAGGGACTTTTGACAAGGGCTGGGAGTGACAGGAGGAGGGCAATGGGAGAGGGGAGATTAAGGCTGGAGATGAGGAAGAAATTCTTGACAGTGAGGGTGGTGAGGCTCTGGCACAGGATGCCCAGGGAGGTTGTGGATGCCCTCTCCCTGGAGGTGTTCAAGGTCAGGTTGGATGAGTCCTTGAGCAGCCTGGGATGGTGGGAGGTGTCCTTGCCCATGGCATGGGGTTGGAATTGGCTGAGCTTGAAGATCCCTTCCAACCCAACCCATTTCCATGGCAAGAAGAGGAGTCAAAGCCATGCTTGCCAAGCCATTCCCAGGGAAGTGTCACCCTAAAATCATGAGAACTTTTCCACCAGGAAGCCTCCCTTAAAGCTGGACGCCCTTCAAGGGCCCTTCCAACCCAACCCATTCTGTCAATCTCCCTCTTGCAGTGGCCCTGAGCAGTCTGCCCTAGCTGGAGGTGTCCCTGCTGACTGCAGCAGGGGCTGGACAAGAGGACCCCTCCAGGGTCTTTTCCACCCTGATGTGATCTCTACCTGTGCAGCTGTCCCTCCCCTCCAGAGCAAAGCCCACCCCAACCCACCTGGCAGTCTCCTTCCACTCCATCTCTTGCCCATCGACGGCCAGGAGCTCGTCCAGCTCGGTGAAGAGCTGCGGGGGCGCGGGGCTGTCATCCTCCTCTCCCAGGATGAAGCGGATGCGCTCGGCGGCAGGGGAGACTGCAGAGGTGAAAATACTGCGGTTAACAGCCTGGGGGATGACCTGGGAGGGGCTGCTCCTCTCCTTCCCCTTCTCCCCAAAGCCATTCAGCTGCTTCTCTTGGCTGTCTTTTCCATTTGACATCCTAGGTGCTGCCGGCGGTGGGGCGTGAGCGAGGGTCGGTCTCTCTCTCTCTCTCTCTCTCTCCTCCTTCTCTCCCCTTCCTTGCCTCTCACTTAACTCCTGCAAAGTTCAAGCTGGGAGTAAAGTTCAGGAGAACTTGCCTCTTCCTACAGTCCTGAACTATGCTAACAGCAGTCTGCAGCCCCTTGTAAAAGAGCAACAACAACAACACAAGCCCCACTGAGCTCTGACTGCTGGCTGCTGTGTGCCCAGGACCCTCCTGCCCTCTGCTCAGCCCAGCTCCTTCACCCCCTTTTTTATATGACATAAAACCAGTCTCAACCAAGCTATTTTGGGGGGGGGGGGGGGTTGCTGTCACAAGCATCCCATGGCTGTTGGGTGCTTTTTCTTTCACCCCTCCCTGCCAACCAGGCTGAGGCTGCCATTGGCCTGCCAGGAATACTTCCCAGGAATATTTAACAGAAGGGTTGTCTCATCTATACATGGAGAAGGTGACTCAACACATTTGGTCAGGCATCAATGCACTGAGGGAGGGAAAAAAAAAAACCAACACACCCAGGTGGGAAAAGACTGCTCAGGTAAGGTGAAGGAAATCACAGAACCAGAGAATGGTAGAGGTTGGAAGGGATCTCCAGAGATCCAGGCCCAACCTGCCAGAGCAGGAGCACCCAGGGGAGTCTGCACAGGAATGCATCCAGGTGGGGTTGGAAAGTCTCCAGAGAAGGAGACTCCACAACCCCCCTGGGCAGCCTGCTCCAGGGCTCTGTCAACCTCACAATGAAGAAGTTTCTCCTCATGTTGAGGTGGAACCTTCTCTGTTCCAGCTTGAACCTGGTGTTCCTTGGCTTATCACTGTGCAGCACCCAAAAGAGCCTGGCCCCCTCCCCTTGCCCCCCACCCCTCAGCTATTGATAGACATTGATCAGATCCCTCTCAGCCTTCTCTTCTCCAGACTAAACAGCCCCAGGGCTCTCAGTCTCTCTTCACAGGGGAGATGCTCAACTCCCCTAAGCATCCTCCTGGCTCTCCCTTGGACTCTCTCCAGCAGGTCTCTGTCTCAGATATTGGTAGACATTGATCAGATCCCCTCTCAGCCTTCTCCTCTGCCCAGGAGCTGCTCAACATCTCATGTCATGGCACAAGCTAAGTTCCTTTGCTCATTTAAGATGAAGGAAATCGAGGCACAAGCAAAGTTCAATAGCTCCAGGGGGAAAAAACGTGAGCAGAGAGCCCTGCTTGGTGAAGAAAAACATCTCTGAAAATTAAAACCTGAGGACACGACTGGCCACCATCCCAAGACCTAAGGGCATCCAGTCCCTTCATCATCCTCATAGCCCTCCCTTGGACTCTCTCCAGCAGATCCCTGTCCCTCTTCAACTGGGGAGCCCATAACTGGATGCAATACTCCAGGTGAGGTCTTACGAGGGCAGAATAGAGGGAGAGGAGACCCTCCCTTGATCTGCTGGCCCCACTCTTCTGAATGCCCCCCAGGATCCCACACTGAGTGCTGGATGCCTTGGCTGCGCTGTAGCAGCTGCACTTTGCAGCACAGCTCCAAAACACCCCTGCAAGCAAACTCCTGACCTCCAGCATGCAAACCATCCTTGCACTTATGAAAAGCAAGCTGGGACTCAAAGCCTGCCCCTAAGCCACGTTTACAACAAACCTGGGTGGAAATCACCAAGCCTACAAACGTTGACATCGGAGCTCAGCTTCCTAGGGGCAGCCCCAGTCAGCCCCTGGTGCCAGCAGCTTCTCCTAAAACCAACACACCTGAGCACCAGGAGGCACAGCTCCACTTCTGCCTGGCAGAGAAGCTTGGAACCAGATGATCTTTAAGGCCCCTTCCAACCTAAGTCGTTCTGTGAGTCCCCTGCAGCTGATGGCTCTCAACAGACCTCAGCATCCTCAGCAGAATTTCTGTAGCACAGTTAGGAGAGCAGGAAATCCCCAGCAGATCACTTGGAAAAGCAGAGTGGAGCTCAGCAAGGAGTTGGGGCATGGAGGAGCCTGGAGGAGAAAGGGCTGCAGAGCTGCTGGAGGCCAGGGGGAATGATCCCTTTCCAGTCACCTTGAAGTGGGTTTGTTACCTGAAGGTTGCTCCCCACATCAGATGATTAACTCCACAACTGCTCCCAGCCTGTGACTCATGGAGTTGCAGCAGGAAAGGCATCACAGAAATGCTCCCAGCACACCTGGGCATGCAGCACACACTCAATCCTGCAATGGCTTGGAAGGGAAGGGACCTTAAAGATCAGACAGTTCCAACCCCCTGCCATGGGGCCACAGCACAGCTTGCTCAAGGACTCATCCAGCCTGGCCCTGAACACCTCCAGGCAGGAGGCATCCATGACCTCTCTGGGCAACCTGTGCCAGTCTCTCCCCTCCCTCACTGCAAACAATTTCTTCCTCATTTCCAGTCCCAATCTCCCCTCTTCCACCTCAAAGCCATTGTCCCTCATCCTGTCACTCCCAGCCCTTGTCCAAAGTCCCTCCCCAGCTCTCCTGGAGCACCTTCAGGTACTGGAAGGCTGCTCTAAGGTCTCCCTGGACCCTCCTCTTCTCCAGGCTGAACAGCCCCAACCCTCCCATCCCATCCCCAATAGGGGAGGTTCTCCATCCCTCTGATCATCTTGGTGGCCTCCTCCGGACCTGCCCCAACTGAGCTGCTCTGGCAATTTTATGTTGGGGGGAGAAGGGGGGTGAATTTTCATCCCACCACACCACTCCATGCCCTGCTTGTGTGGGGAGCCCCAGGAGAGGCTGCAGTGCTGCAGGTGGCGGCAGGGGGGGGTCTCACAAGACGTCACCCTTGCTGTCTTTCCTCCTTTGTTGGTATTTTTGGTTTTGGCTAATGAGCTATTAGGTGCACTTAGGCCAGCTGATAAGGTTGAACACCCCAATTAAGGCCCATGCTGGGTCAGAGGTCCCTGGGGGCTGGGCTGGCCACATGCTCTTTAGTGCTGTAGGTTAATGGGGCGTTGCTGCTGCTTGTTTATGTCCTCTCCTTAGCAAGGGGAACATATTTTCATCTTAATCTCTGGACCTGAACACTGTGTGCTCAGTGGTGGACAGCTGAGGAGCTGAGGGCTGAGCAATTAGCCCTCAGGGTGGGGGTGAACTCTGCAGAACCTCCCTCTGGCTGACCTTTGAGCACCAACGCCACCAGCCTGCCCCAGCCGTGACCATCACCTTCGCTTCCAGCCCAGCCACACAGCTCAGCAGCTGCTGCAACCAGCACCACCAGCCTCAGGAGATGCTGCTGCTGCTCCTCCTGCTGCTGCTCGGAAGGCTTTGAAATCGTTTTTCCTTCCTGCCTTCTCCAAGGAGCAACCTGATGATCAACAGCCACACGCAGCACCTTACCCAGGGAGGTTGTGGATGTCCTCCAGGGGCAGCCCTGCCCTGCACCTCCTGCTTGTGCTGAGGGAAGGGTCCCCTCCTCTGTCCCCACACAGCCATCTGCCACCTTAGAGATGATGTTCCCAGCTGCTGGAACAGCTTTCCTGCTTCCTTTGACACTCCAGAGCTCCTTCACCCCTTCAGGGGTTGCTCTGTGAGCTCTCCTTGCAGATGTGATCTTAGAGCTCTCCATCAGCATTAATGATTCTGTGATCATATGTCCCTTTCCTGGAGGTGTTCAAGGCCAGGTTGGATGATCCCCTGAGCAAGCTGGGCTGGTGGGAGGTGTCCCTGCCCATGGCAGGGGGTTGGGACTGGATGGTCTTTAAGGTCCTTTCCAAGCCAAACCATTCCATGAGTCTATGAAAACCCAACTCCACAGGGCTGGGATCATATCTCCCCCTGAACGGAGAGGACTCAAGGTGTCAACTGCAACTGGCAAAACTGCTCCAATGCAACATCTGAACAGAGCTATGGCCATGCCATGCATGGTGGAGTAGGTCCAGAGGAGGCCACAACAATGATGCAAAGGCTGGAACCTCTCTGCTGTGTGGCCAGGCTGAGAGAGTTGGCTTTGCTCAGCCTGCATAAGAGAAGACTCCAGGGAGACCTCCTGGTGGCCTTTCAGTGATTGAAGGAGCTGCTCAGAAAGCTGGGGAGAGAGGTTTGAGCATGGCCTGTTGTGACAGGAGAAGGGATGATGGTTGGAACTCAAAGAGGGAGATCTGGACTAGAAAGAAGGAAGAAATGTTTGACACTGAGGGTGGTGAGACCCTGGCCTGAGTTGCTCAGAGAGGTGGTGGGTGCCTCGCCCCTGGAACCATTCCAAGGGAGGTTGTCTGGAGCTCTGAGCAAGCTGCTCTCACTGCAGATCATAGAACAGAATCATAGACTCAGTCAGGGTTGGCAGGGACCACAAGGATCATCTAGTTCCAACCCCCCTGCCATGGGCAGGGACACCTCACACTAGATGTCCCTGGTTGGACTGGGTTGGAGGTTGGACTGGATGAGCTTTGAAGGTCCCCTTCCCACCCAAACCAGTCTGGGATGCTCTACTAAGTGACACCCCTGAGCTCCTCCTCTTCCCTTTCCCACCCTGCTGTTCAGTGACAAGAGGCCCAGGAGGCAGCCTACAAAGCAGATCCCTTGCAGGAGAGGAGAACATCAGCAGTTTGCCCTGGTTCAGCTCAGGCCAGCTAGGAGCACAACTCACCCCCTCGGGTCCCCAGAGGCAAAAATCAATCTCCAGCAGCAGAGGCAAACCTCAGGGAGCTCAGAAACAGCCAGAGACAGGTCCTGGCACAGCCACCCCACATGGCCAGCCTGACATCAGCCCAACTCCTGCTCTGGCTGGCTCTGCTGGGACCTGCCCTGCCCAGCTCAGTGCTGGCATGCATGGAAATGCCAGGAGGCTTTGTGGCATCACTGAGTATCCTCAAGTCACTCCCTGCACAATTCCAAGTGCCTCCTCACTTGTCCTGAGTGGGAGACGGTTAGATTCATGGAATGAGTTGGGTTGGAAGGGACCTTAAAGCTCAGCCAGTTCCAACCCCCTGCCATGGGCAGGGACACCTCCCACCAGCACAGGTTGCTCAAGGCCTCATCCAACCTGGCCTTGAACACCTCCAGGGAGGGGACATCCACAGCCTCCCTGGGCATCCTGTTCCAGACTCCCACCACCCTTGCGCTGAAGAACTTCCTCAGATCCAGTCTAAACCTACTCCACAACCTCCCCAGGCAACCTGGTCCAGTCCAGGACCTCCCTGGGCAACCTGTTCCAGTCCAGAACCTCTCCAGGCAACCTGTTGCAGTTCGTGACCTCCCCAGACAACCTGGTCCAGTCCAGAACCTCCCCAGGCAGCCTGTTCCAGTGCCTCCCCACCCTCATCAACTGTCCAGGTGGACAATGCTGCCTTGGGATGGAGAGGACTCCCTTGTGCTGATGCACAAGTCCTCTTCTCCAGTCCTCAGCATGGTTTTCCTCCTGGTTTCTCACCTTGCTGCTCCCAGAGACACCTCTAGACACCTTTGAATCCTGCACCTCAGTCAACTGCTTCAGGCAGGCAAGGTTACCCAGCACAAAGTTCTCTCTTACTCTGGAGAGCATCAGCAGCTACAAAGCCCCAAGAGGCCTGGTGTGAATCCTTCTGAAAGCCTGGGGTGACACTAGCAAGGGAGGGAGGCTCTTTGCCAGCTGTGCTTTCCAAACTCAAGCAGGAGATGATCACCTTCCCATGCTTCAAAGCCATCTGAGGTCAGGGTGAGCTGGGTCGAGTGCAGGACCTGCACTTGATCACAGCTGTAAACTCCTTTTCCTTCCAGTTCAGCTGACTTCACCTCCAAAACTCATCTGTTAACCCAAACAGATTCACAGATGGCACTGGGGTGGAAGGGACCTCCAAAGGGCATCTTGGCCAACCCCCCTGCGCTCAGCAGGGACACCTCCAGCTAGAGCAGGCTGCACAGGGACACATTGAGTCTGATCTTGAATGTCTGCAGGGATGGGGCCTCAAATGCATCCCTGGGCAGCCTGTTCCAGTGTCTCCCCACCCTCATCGTGCAGAACTTCCTCCTGATGCCCAACCTGACTCTGCCCTGCTCCAGTTCCAAACCATTTGTCCTCATCCTACCCTCACAGCCCCTTCTGAACAGTCCCTCCCCAGCTCTCCTTCAGATACTGAAGTGCAGCTCTGAGGTCTCCCTGCAGCCTTCTCTTCAACCCCAACTCTCTTAGCCTGTCTTCACAGGAGAGGTTCTCCAGCCCTCTGGCCATCATTTTGATTAACTAGCATCAGTACAAGACCTCACACAGTTTAATCATAGCCTGGTGAAGAGGAGGCTGAGGAGGGACCTCACTGCTCTCTACAGCTCCCTGAGAGGAGGTTGGAGCCAGGTGGGGGTTGGGCTCTTCTCACATGTAGCAAGTGACAGGACAAGAGGCAACAGCCTCAGGTTGTGCCAGGGGAGGTTCAGCTTGGAGATCAGGAACAATTTCTTCCCAGCAAAGGTTGTGTAGGCACTGGAAGAAGCTGCCCAGGGAGGTGGTGGAGGGATGTCAGAGGTGTGGATGTGGTGCTGAGGGATGTGGTGCTGAGGGATGTGGTGCTGAGGGATGTGGTGCTGAGGGATGTGGTGCTGAGGGATGTGGTGCTCAGGGATGTGGTGCTCAGGGATGTGGTGCTCAGGGATGTGGTGCTCAGGGATGTGGTGCTCAGGGATGTGGTGCTCAGGGATGTGGTGCTCAGGGATGTGGTGCTCAGGGATGTGGTGCTCAGGGATGTGGTGCTCAGGGATGTGGTGCCCAGGGATGTGGTGCTCAGGGATGTGGTGCCCAGGGATGTGGTGCTCAGGGATGTGGTGCTCAGGGATGTGGTGCTCAGGGATGTGGTGCTCAGGGGCAGTGGCTCAGCAGCAGTGCTGGGGTTGTGAGCTCTGGGTGAGAGGCTGGGCTGATGATCTCAAAGGTCCCTTCCAACCTCAACACTTGAATGGCTCTGAAACCATCCCCTGCAGCTCAGGGCAGCTGGGATTCTCCCTCCATCCAGCTTCCAGCTGCAGGGCAGGCTGTGGCCGCTCCCTACCTCCCCGTGATCCCCTTGCACAACAGGGCTGTCATCAGAAGCAGCAGTGAGCTGGACCAGTGCTGATTACAGAGGTGGCTGATAAGGCCACAGCTCACCACTGCCCTGATCTCATGGGGAGATCCCTCCTCTGCACCCAGCTGGCTTGGTTTAGTTCCTCAGCTTGGGCAGAAGCTGCTGAGGAAAGCTTCTGAAGCAGATCTGACTGGGGGAAGGAGAGCTGAGACCTGCCAGCTCCACCTGGCTCACAGATCACTCAGCTTCCTGAAGGACTAAACAAACAGAGCCACACCTAAAACAGAGAGGCACTAGAAGTCATCATCTGGGAGTTCCTCCTGCTCCATGAACAGCTTCAAGACCTCCAGAGGTCCCTTCCAACCCCTAGCATCCTGGGAGCTGAGCCCAGGGCAAAGCACAACCTCTCAGGCTGGCCCAGCACTCCTGGAGCACTGCTCCCATCACAGCATGGCACACAGTCTCCTGGAAGCAGGGAATGGTAGGGGTTGGAAGAGACCTCTGGAGATCATCCAGTCCAAGGCCCCTGCCAAAGCAGGGTCAGCTAGGGTCATGCTCTTATCACAGAACAGAGAATTAGATGATAAGAGCAAATTAGATGATAACAACCCAGCTGAGAACTGACTCCCCCAAGTTCTCCATCAAGTGAGAGCATCCTTGAGCACCACTGAAGCAGCCAACTGGCCTGAAAGTGTGCCAGGGGAGGATTAGGTTGGAGATTAGGAAACATTTCTTTGCTGCAAGAGTGGTCAGGGATTGGAAGAGGCTGCCCAGGGAGGTGGTGGAGTCCCCATCCCTGGAGGGGTTCAAGAAACCTGTGGCCATGGTGGGGTTGGGTTGAAACTCCCTGGGCAACCTGTTCCAGTGCTTCCCCACCCCATCCCAAGCCTTTCATCCCACCTTTTGGGTGACAGTGGTGATTTCTGGCAGCTCCTGGAGGTCAGCCATCAGCAGAGCTGCCACAGCAGCACATTTTTAAGGAGCTGTTAGTGAGGGGTTGCCAAAAGAAAAAGACTTTACTAAGGAGAAAGCAGCACCTCAAGAAAAAGCTGGCTGGCTCCTGAGCTTCCCACCAGCTCCTCTTGTCACATGGACACAGGCTCACAGGATGTTAGGGGTTGGAAGGGACCTTCAGAGGTCATCAAGACCAACCTCCTGCCAGAGCAGGACCATAGAATCCAGCACAAGTCACACACAGGAATGCATCCAGATGGGGCTGCTGGAAAGTCTCCAGAGAAGGAGACTCCACAACCCCTCTGAGCAGCCTGCTCCAGTGCTCTGTGAGCCTCACAGTGAAGAAGTTCCTCCTCATGTTGAGGTGTTGTAGGACCTCCCTTGCACCTCAACAAGAGCCAAGGCTCCATTTAGCAGCTCCCCAATTCCCAGCATGTTTCTTCTCCTTTGCCTTTCCTCTCTTTTCCTCCCAGCCTCCCTGTGCTGTTCACCCCTCTGGATTCCTGCTGGGCTCAAATTCCAGCACCTCCCACACCTCAATCACAGCAGTGATGGTGCTCAACTTCCCCAACTCCCATCCTTCCACCAGCATCAGCAACTGCTGGACCTCAGCCAGCACAGGGGAAAAGCAGCAAAGATCTCCTGTTCTTCTCCAGCACCAACGCAGCTCCCTCACAGCCAGCTTTAAAGCTGCTCTGATGTGCTGCAGTCCCTCAGAAGGATTGGCACCTCCTTCCATCAGCCACAAGCCCTCCTGCCCAACCTCTTAGTTCACTTCACCCCTGTCTGAGGTAGTGGTGGGGCCATGGTGACATTTCTAAGGACACAGCTACAACAACTCTGGGCTCTTTCTCTGAGTTTAAGCTATTTTGTCATGACAAGAGGAAAATTCCCTTCCCTCTCTGTGCTTTAAAACCAGCCCTGGGGCTGCAGGAGACCATTTTCTGCCTATTAAGCTCTTCTCACAAGCAGGGTTTCATCATTGTCTATTTGTCCCCTTCAATCAATCTCCACATCAGCTCTGACCACTTCAGCACTTCTAGAAGGCTTCTTTGGGTGAGGACTTGACAGCACAGAGATGACCCAGAGGGGAAGGAAGCCAAGCACGGGAGTATGGATTTTGGAGTTTCATTCCTGCAGCTTCATCAAGTCCTACAACCATACAGAGCTGCAGTCATTAAGGTTGGAAGAGACCTCCAAGATCACCCAGTCCAACCTTCAGCTCAGCACCACCATGGCCACCAAACCCTGGCCCCAAGTGCCATGGTCACACAGTTCTGGAACCCCTCCAGGGATGGGGACTCCACCACCTCCCTGGGCAGCCTCTTCCAATCCCTGACCACTCTTGCAGCAAAGAAACTTTTCCTCCTCTCCAACCTAACCCTCCCCTGGCACAGTTTCAGGTCATTGCCTCTCCTTCTATCACCTGAGACTAGGGAGGAGAGACCAACCTCACTGTGACCTTGTCTCAGGGAGCTGCAGAGAGCAATGAGGTCTCCCCTCAGCCTCCTCTTCTCCACACTGAATCCCCCAGCTCCCTCAGCTGCTCCTCCCCAGCCTTCTTCTCCAGACCCTTCCCCTTCTCTGGACACTCTCCAGCCCCACACTGCAGGAGTGGTCAAGGATGGGAACAGGCTGTCCAGGGAGGTGGTCCTGAGTCTGCCCAGCACAGGACTTGATCTCTGTTTTTCAACTGACCACATGAGCCTAGTTTGGGTCTCCAGCCATGCAGGACTTGGGCTGGTCCTGATCCCAAACACCCATGACTTGCTCTCTGTTTTTCAACTGACAATGAGGTCTCCCTCAGCCTCCTCTTCTCCACACTAAACCCCCCCAGCTCCCTCAGCTGCTCCTCCCCAGCCCTGTTCTCCAGACCCTTCCCCAGCTTGGTTACCCTTCTCTGGACCTGCTCCAGCCCCTCCATGTCCTTGTTGGGGTGAGCTGAGCCCCAGTGTGTGCTGAGCCCTTTGTCCTGCCTGCTTGCAGCAGGAGTCTCCAGCTGACACCGAGTCCACCTCCGTTGCCAGGCAGCGTCTGGAGGAGGACTGAATGTCTCTGGCATCCATACACTTTTTGCTTTCAGCTCTTTTCATTCTTCCTGCTCTGGTTTCTGGTTGCCAAATACCTCTGTGCACTGCAGGCAGGGGGAGAACAGTGCCTTGTTATCCCTCCCAGTCACTGCAGGAGCCCAGCTGGTCTGCAAGGGGAGAATCCAGGCTCTGAGAGGTGCTGCTGGTGGTGATTCCATAGAATGGCTCAGGTTGGAAGGGACCTCAGAGATCATCTTCTCCAACCTCCCCACCATGCCCAGGGACACCTCTCACCCAGACTCAGCTGCTCAAGGCCTCATCCAACCTGGCCTTGAACACCTCCAGGGAGGAGGCAGCCACAACCTTCCTGGTCAGCCTGTGCCAGAGTCTCACCACCCTCATACTGAAGAACAACTTCCTAACGCTGCTCTCCCTCAGCTTCAAACCATTCCCCGTTGGCCTGGCTCTAGACACCCTCAGGAAAAGTCTCTCTGCAGCCTCCCTGCAGGATCCCTTCAGCTATTGGAAGGCAGCTCTAAGGTCCCCTGGAGCCTTCTCTTCCCCAGGCTGCACACCCCCAGCTCCCTCAGCCTGGCCTCACAGCAGAGCTGCTCCAGCCCTTGGATCATCTTTGTGGCCTCCTCTGGCCTGACCCTGCTTCAAACATCATGTAGGAATAAGATGCCAGAGGGTCCCACCAGCCACCAGGCTCCCAAGCAGAGAGAGGTGAGGAGAGAGAGCTGAAGAAAGGAGGTCTGCCTGCTCCACTGCCTCCCACACAAGGATGGGCAGGGCTGGCCAGCTCACCTTGGGTATCAGCAGGCACAAGGCAGCAGCCTCCCGTGGCATGCTTTGAAAGCAAAAGGAAAAGCAGCTCAGTTTCTCTTGCTTTTCCCTCCCCTCACCTTCTGAGAAGCTCCATGGAGTGGGGCAAAGGGCCCTTTTGGCTCTGAAAGGTTAACAGCCACTTCACTGGAAAGCTGCAAGGTCAGCCTGGGAGCTCAGACAAAGCTCCCATTGACTCGGAGCGCAGCAGGATTTGGCCCGACGGAGAGGTCACAAAACCAGTGAGCTCCATGGGTGGGATGCTGGTTACCCTCACCCCTTGGGCTGCAGCAAAGCAAGGGCCATCCCTCCAGCCCCACACTTGGGGAGACAGCCTTTTATTCCCTGGTTTGAGCCTGGGAATAAAGCCTGTCCTGAGCACTTCCCTCTCTTGGCACCCCTGGATGTGCTTTGGGCTTCCTGGAGGGAACCCTCAGTGCCTGCCAGCAGCGTGGCCAAGCAAAGCCTTTGGCGGATAAATCACTTCTCAGAGGGCACTTTCTGTCTCTCCCTAAGTCACAACAACTCAGAAAAGGGCTCCTGCCATGGCATTGCAGTGGCAGAAAGACCCTATTGAGAGGGAGGCACAAAGCCCAGGCCCCTTCCTGCCTTTAAAAATTAACCACCATTAACTTCAGGCTCGGAGCGGCTCCAGGCTGCCAGCAGCACACTCCTTCCAACTGGCTTCCCAGAAAGAAACTCCTGATTCAACTTGTCCTCAAAGGCTTGGTGACATTCCTGCAGCTCCTGCTCTTCACTGGTTTCCCCCTGCAACGGTGAGCAGAGTTCAAGCTTCTGCCTCCTTGCTGCTCTTGGCTTCACAAACTCACTCCCCACCTCCTACACCAGCACCAAACCACCCTAGAACATGATCCTGATGGGGAAAAAAAAAAAAAAAAAAGCCCAAAACCCAGGCTGACTGCTTCACAGACAAGGTCTGCAGCAAGAGCTTTGCCTCCCCCAGACAGACCAAGACCTGCAAACCCATCCCTCCAAGGAGCAAAACTCAGCTGCTTGGGTATCCCTCAGTCAGTCAGCTCAGAAGGTTGTGGAGTTCAATCAGCTGCTAGGTGCCCAGAGGTCCATATCTTGAGCCACACTATTTAAGCTCCCAAATGGCAGATGATGGCTTGTTAGTGAGAAGAAAGGAGGCCAGCTGGCAAGGCACCACACAGCAGATGTCAACAGCAGAAAGACAGAATGGAGAGGAAAGAAGTTTGTACCAAAAAAAACCAAAACCCCCCCCCCCAAAAATAGTTAAAATGAACATAAGACAAAGCCAAGGGAATGTTGATGAGAAGTGACTCCAGTGTAAACCCTTCCTCGGGCAAGGCCACTGGCCACTTTCATAGAATCAGAGAATGATTTGGGTTGGAAGGAAGCTTCAGGATCATCCAGTTCCAAGGGACACCTCCCACCAGCACAGCTTGCTCAAGGCTTCATCCAACCTGGCCTTGAACACCTCCAGGGAGAGAGCATCCACAGCTTCCCTGGGGAAGGAAAGCAATGAAAGGAGAAAAGGATGAGCACCAAGGTAGGAGTTAAAGGTGAAAAGTCCTTCAACAGGTTCTCCAAGTGACCAAGAAGTCAAAACAAAGAGAGATAAGGTAGGGGGGAGGGGTGAAGGGGTAGGTGCTGGAGCACCTCATCAAATTGAGGGTAAAGAAGATTAAGGTAACCAAAGAAGATGTGCTAAGTGCCAGCACTGTGAGGCTAAGAGCTCAGCCCAGCCACAAGCAAGTGTG
This sequence comes from Indicator indicator, assembly GCF_027791375.1. NCBI lineage: Eukaryota > Metazoa > Chordata > Aves > Piciformes > Indicatoridae > Indicator > Indicator indicator. Next base: position 2,527,322 of record NC_072034.1, read on the forward strand.
AACCCTTCCTTGGGCAAGGCCACATCCACAGAACCACAGAATGGGTTGTGTTGGAAGGGACCCCAAAGATCATCTTGTTCCAACCTCCCTGCCATGGGCAGGGACACCTCCCAGTAGAGCACATTCTGTGGTTGACTTTGGTGTCTGCCAAGAGGAAGGAGCTATTCCCATCCAAATCTGAAGTACCAGATGGAAAACTGACTGGGGCAAGGTGACAGCTTCCATGTTCACAAAGGTTTCAGACCTTACAGCTGCCTCCCAGTACCTGAAGGGGGCTACAAGAAGGCTGCAGAGGGACTGTTCCCAAAGACCTGCAGGGACAGGATGAGGAGCAATGGTTTGAAATGAGAGCAGAGCAGATTGAGATTAGATGTGAGGAACAAGTTCTGCACCAGGAGGGTGTGGGTACACTGCAACAGGTTGCACAGGGAGGGTGAAATGAGAGCAGAACAGGTTGAGATTGGATGTGAGGAACAAGTTCTGCACCAGGAGGCTGCTGGAGCACTGCAACAGGTTGCCCAGGGAGGGTGAAATGAGAGCAGAGCAGACTGAGATTGGATGTGAGGAACAAGTTCTGCACCAGGAGGCTGCTGGAACACTGCAACAGGTTGCACAGGGAGGGTGAAATGAGAGCAGAGCAGACTGAGATTGGATGTCAGGAAAAAATTCTGCTCCAGGAGGCTGCTGGAACACTGCAACAGGTTGCCCAGGGAGGTGGTTGAGGTCCCATCCCTGGAGATATTCAAGGTGAGGCTCAAGAAGGCTGTGAGCAACCTGCTCTAGTGGAGGATGTCCCTGCTGAGTGCTTTGGAGGTCCCTTCCAACCCAACCCTTTCTCTGATTTGCTAAGGACTCACCTAGACTGGAAGAGGTTTTGCTGCTTTCAGCAGATCTCTGTAACCCAATCAGGCAAATGTAAGCATAAAATAATTCCTCTTTGGGGAAAGGCCTCCAAGCAGCTCTGCAAGAGCAAAAGGAAGTGGGAGAAGAAGAAGCAGCAGCAGCAGAATGAGTCATTGTCCAGTGTATTTACCCAGGCAAACCAGGCATGGGCCAGCTTTCAGTAAGTGACTGGACTGGGATTAAGATCAAAACACTCAAGGAAAGGCCACTGCCAAAACTGAGGAAGGAAGAAAGCAACTTCAAACAAACCTAACCCCTTTCCCCCCCCCCCCCGAAATATGAGAATTTTGGTGTCTAGAGACACATTTGGAGACTGCTTATGGAATGCAAAGTGAGCCACACAGAGATATGCTTTTACTGAAGCAACAAAGAGGCTCCAAAGCACTCAGGAAGGACACCAAGAAAAAAAAAAAACCAAACCCAAAAAGAGAGAAAAGAAACAGAATAAAGAGGCAAACCCCACTTCAGGGACCCATTTAGGAAGGACTTAGTCCAGCAAAAGCCTGGGTGCATGAAGAACACAAACCTAGGTCAAAGCAAAACTAGAAAGGGTGAAGCAATAAGGAAGATTCAACCAAAAATGGAGAATAAGCACAGAAGGAGTAAGAGGGCAATGAATTATTTAGGAACATTAGCAGCAAGAGCCTGAGAGCAGAGGGTGAATTGGACCACCTCAGAGTGAGCCAATTAAGAGGATTAAAGGTTTTGCTTTCCCTGTGAAACTTCTCCAGAGGTGGCTGGAAAGACACTGAACCTTTTTTAAAGGCAGCTTGGACATAGCATCAGAGAATCAGAGAATTGCTTGGGTTGGAAAAGCCCTCCAAGATCATCCAGTCCAACCAGCAACCCAACCCCACCATGGCATGAAACCCTGGCCCCAAGTGCCATGGCCACACAGTTCTTGAACACCTCCAGGGATGGGGACTCCACCACCTCCCTGGGCAGCCTCTTCCAATCCCTGACCACTCTTGCAGCAAAGAAATTGTTCTTCATCTCCAACCTAACCCTTCCCTGGCACCATTTCAGGCCATGGCCTCTCCTTCTCTCACCTGAGACTAGGATGAAGAGCCCAACCCACACCTGGCTCCAACCTCCTCTCAGGGAGCTGTAGAGAGCAATGAGGTCTCCCCTCAGGTCTCCTCTTCTCCACACTAAACCACCCCAGTTCCTTCAGCTGCTCCTTCTCCAGACCCTTCTCTGGACACACTCCAGCCCCTCGAGGTCCCTTCTTGGAGTGAGGGGGGCCCCAAACTGACCCCAGTCTTTGATCTGTGGCCTCACCACTACACACCATTGACCCAGGGCTTGCCTGCTGTGGGGCTAAGCAGGGGGTTGGCTCCTTGGAAGGTCAATGCTGACACAAAAATCCCCCCCTGTGCCTTGTGCTAATTACACAAGGCCATTCTGCTGGGTCCCAGCCATCCTCAAGCTGACCTCCTGCTTGTTTTTTCCCTCCCAAGCTGGCTAATAATTAACGAGCTACTTAATGCACGACAAAAGACCAATTAACCCCTAAAGCAGGGAGTGAACTCCATGTAAATGAGTTGTAAAACCTTGCTGTAAACATTAAATGTCAGGCAATTACAGGAACCAAGAAGTGCTAAAGTTGCATTTAGGAGCTTATAAGAAAGAAAGAAAGGGAAGGGGGGGGGTGGGGAAACCCCAACCAACAAACCCTCTGCTGAAGTTCTGAGAAGCCTGCTAATGGTTTTGTTTTGAACTGCAGGCAGCCTTGAGTGGCCCCTAACAGGCTGTGGCAGCTCAGAGCCACTGGGTTTGGAGTGATGGGAGGCAAGAAAAAAAATAGCATGCTGACCTTGTGCCTGGGGGGGAGACAGTGGGAGGAGAAGACCTCCAAAAAGTCTAGGAAGGAATGGAAAGCAACCCAAAGAACTCCCCTGGCTCTGCTGTGGTAGGTGGCAACCCTCTTGGGTACCCACTCGTGGGCATTTCATGGATTGGTTCTTCTTGGCTTTGGTTTTGTGCTGGGCAGAATGTTCCATCAGCCAGTTAGATGGTCATGAAAGCAGTTAGATGGTCATGAAAGCAGTTAGATGGTCATGAAAGCAGTTAGATGTCCATGAAAGCAGTTAGATGGTCATGAAACCAGTTAGATGGCCACTGAGCCAGTCAGATGGCCACCGAGCCAGTTAGATGGTCATGAAACCAGTTAGATGGTCATGAAACCAGTTAGATGTGCACCAAGCCAGTTAGATGGCCATGAAAGCAGTTAGATGGTCATGAAACCAGTTAGGTGGCTGTGAAACCAGCTGGACGGACACAAAACCAGTCAGTTGGCTGCAAAACCAGTTAGATGAACACGAAACCAGCTCAATGGACACAAAGCCAGCTAGATGAGCATGAAACCAGTTAGATGAGAATGAAACCAGTTAGATGAGCATGAAACCAGTTAGATGAGCATGAAACCAGCTAGGTGGCCACAAAGCCAGTGAGACCTCCGCAGGGACATGGCTGTGAAGGCAGCAAGGTGAAGCTGAAGCCCCACAGCTCCCTGCAGAAGCCACCCGGGGCTGTGCTGTGGGGAGCTCAGGTCCCAGCACCAGATCCAAAGGGCCCTGTCCTGGTGCCAAGCGCTCAGTGGGGGTGACAAGGGTGGCTTTGTCTCCTGTGCCCCCCTCCCCCTCCTCCACCACCTCCCAGCACATGGGAAAGTTGAGAAATTCCCTTGCTGAGGAGCAGGACTAAGCTGAGGAAGGTGGAATTAGAGGCTCTCAAGGTTAGCTTGGTGCTGGAGCCAAGACATAGCTGCAGTGCTTCTCAGCAACCTTCTCCTTTTAATGCCTTGCCTTTTATCTTTAATAAGGGATTAGGAGTTATTTTTCCAGGCTAATACCTTAAAATCCAGCTAATCATAAAAGCCATCAGTAATACCCAAGGGATGTTAATTGCTCATTTTCTTCTCCTCTCTCCTCAGAGTCCTGTCACTCACCTCCCTTAATTTGTCCACAATAAGGCCAACAAAAGGCTTCAGGTCCTCTGAGGAGTTACAGGGTTGGAGTTCTTTTTTGGGGGGGGGGAGGGAGGGAGGGGGTGGGGATTATCAACAGATGACATCTGCCATGGCACTGAAGAAAAAACCATGGTGGCCCAAGATGTGCTCAACCAGTCCCTTCCCAACATCCAGCTTCCCACAGGCACAAAGCACCTCTAGGATAAAGCCAACGAGGGGCTGGGCAAACTTCCCAGCTGCATGGATTGAGGCTGGGAGAGTGGAGATTGAGACTGGAGATGAAGAAGAAATTCTTGCCAGTGAGGGTGGGGAGACACTGGAACAGGTTGCACAGGGAGGTTGTGGAGTAGGTTTAGACTGGATCTGAGGAAGTTCTTCAGTACAAGGGTGGTGGGAGTCTGGAATAGGCTGCCCAGGATGTCCCCTCCCTGGAGGTGTTCAAGGCCAGGTTGGATGAGACCTTGAGCAAGCTGGGCTGGTGAGAGGTGTCCCTGCCCATGGCAGGGGGTTGGAACTGGATGAGCTTTAAGGTGCCTTCCAACCCAACCATTTCTATGGCAAGAAGAGGAGTCAAAGCCATGCTTGCCAAGCCAATCCCAGGGAAATGTCACCCTAAAATCATGGGAATCTTTCCACAATGAAGCCTCCCATAAGCACAGACTCACAGAATGCAGTGGGTTGGAAGGGACCCTCAGAGCCCATCTTGTCCAACCCCCCTGCAGTCAGCAGGAACACCTCCAACCAGAGCAGGCTGCTCAGGGTCCCATCAAGCCTGACCCTGAGTGTCTCCACCACCTCCCTGGACAACCTGCTGCAGTGCTCCAGCACCCTCACAGTGAAGAGTTCCTGCAGCCCCACCTCTCCTGCCACCACACACATCCCACAGAGGAGATCTCCTGCTGCCTCAGGACACCTCCCCACATAATCCCCCGAGGCAGCACTCACAGAACAGCAGCAATCAGCTGCTCCCCTGCTCTATTAATAGAGGCCCTGCTTGTGGACACTGCCTGTGGCCAGGGCAGCTCCTCTGCTCACATAACACCAGCCAGAGCATCATGTGTGGACATCTGCTTCTGCCAGGCCAGCACAAGCCACCAACTGGAGCGTTCCAGCAACATGCACAAGGTGGCTACACGCTGTCTGCAAGCAGGCAGGACATGGGCTTGGCACACACTGGGGCTCAGCTCACCCCAAGGAGGGCATTGAAGGGGTGGAGCAGGTCCAGAGCAAGGCAAGCAAGCTGAGGAAGGGTCTGGAGAACAGGGCTGGAGAGGAGCAGCTGAGGGAGCTGGGGGCTGGAGAGGAGGAGGCTGAGGGGAGACCTCATTGCTCTCTACAGCTCCCTGAGAGGAGGTTGGAGCCAGGTGGGGGTTGGGCTCTTCTCCCTAGTCTCAGGGGATAGAAGGAGAGGCAACGGCCTGAAATTGTGCCAGGGGAGGGTTAGGTTGGAGATGAAGGAAAAGTTTCTTTGCTGCAAGAGTGGACAGGGATTGGAAGAGGCTGCCCAGGGAGGTGGTGGAGTCCCCATGCCTGGAGAGGTTCCAGAAAGGTGAGGCCATGGCACTTGGGGCCAGGGTTTGGTAGCCATGGTGGTGCTGGGAGGAAGGTTGGACTCAATGATCTTGGAGGCCTTTTCCAACCAGAACAACTCTGTGACTCCACACCCTTCCAAACCACTTGCCATGGCACAGGGCACCAAACCATCACTGTCCAAGACAACAAAGCTGTTCTTATTCCCATAAAATTCATTAAATACTTCAATAAACTGATTGGAAAACTAACAACTGAACTGACCTGAACTGTCCCACGATCCACCCAGGACATATAAACTCACAAGGACTGAATAGACAGCAAAAAAAAAAAAAAGTCCATGTTTGATCCCAAAGATTTCAGGACAAGTCAAATTGCTTCACCTGAGCCAGAAGCACAAAATGATCATCTCACAGAATCACAGAATGGGAGGGGATGGAAGGGGTCTCCAGAGATCATCCAGTCCCAGCCCCTCTGGCAAAGCAGGACCACCTAGGGCAGGTCACACAGGAGCACAGCCAGATGCTGTGGAGTCTCCTTCTCTAGAACCTTTCCAAGCCCACCTGGATGTGTTCCTGTGTGACCTGCCCTGGCTGACCCTGCTACGGCAGCTGGTGGTGGGGGGGTTGGTCTCCATGAGGCCCCTTCCAACCCTCCCATTCTGTGATTCAGGACAGCACCAGGACCAAATTTAACCCCCAGCTTATATTTAGCCTGGCTGCTCTGAGGGAGCTTCAGCTCCCTATTTAAAGCTGAGCATCTGCTGCAGCTCCCTGCAGCTATCAATAGTCTGCAGAAGAGGAGCTGCTCCCTCTACGTGGGGAAGCCTGGGAGCAAGCTGGGTTTCAGCAGCACTTTGGGATCAGGGATGATGCAAGCAGCAGGGCTTTGCCAGGTGGTATTTGTGGGAAAGGTTCTCACTGGCCTCTCAGCTTGTCCTCAGCTCTTTTCCTACCAACCACAGGAGCTGAGAACCACAGAAGCATTTCCTCTCACGAGCAGGAGAAGCGGAGCACAAACAGGGCTGGGGTTTGCCTGCCCTCTGCCTGCCTCCTGCCCACCACCCCGCAGGACCCTGGAGCTGGGCAGCTTTCCAGAAGTGTGGCTCTCTGCTGGGAGCTTCTCCCCTCGCCAGAGCTGCTGTAAAACGATCCTGGGAGGATGAGCAGGGCTTGCTCTTCCTGGAAACACTGCCAGTGTGCTCTCTATAGCTCACCCTGGCCTCCCTTTCTAAGCAGAGTCATCCAGAGGGCTTTCTTCTCCCAGCCTAACTCCTGAGGAGCAGACTCCTTTTCCCTACTGTTTGTCCTTGCCTTCCTACCAGCTAGATGTTCTCCTAGCTTCTCCCTCTTGTTGTGAAGAAGGGAAATCTAGTGAGCTGTCAGCTGGGATGTTTCTGGAGCCCAGGTCAGGGTGGTGAGCACCCTGGGGTTCCTCTCAGGAGTGGTGATGCAGTTGCTGACCTTCTCCCTGAGCCACCACTGAGCCAGGCTTTCTCCCACCTGTTGCTGGCAGGTCATGGCCATGTGCTGACGGAGGTGGAAAATGTCCAGCAGGAGCTGCTGGTGGCCACTGCCACCCTGCTAACCCTTTTGACTACAGCTGCTTCATGCTCAGGTGGCCAGGAAGGCCACCAGCACCCTGGCCTGGGTCAGCAGTAGTGTGGTCAGCAGGGGTAGGGAACTGAAGGTGCCCCTGTACCCCAGCACACTTGGTGTGGCCACACCTCGAATCCGGGGTTCATTTTGGGGCCCATCACTCCAAGAAGGACATTGAGGGGCTGGAGAGTGCCCAGAGAAGAGCAACCAAGCTGGGTGAAGGGTCTGAGGCCAGAACTCAAGGTGCAGGCTCAGCAGTGCCCTGCACAGGGGCACAACTCTGAACGCTTTGAAGGGCGCAGACTTGCCCCACAAGCAGCTGGATGACAGTTTGAGGTTGGGACAGGGATTGGTTTGGCTTCTCTGCACCTACAGCTGACCTAAGGCTTGTGGCTTGCCTCTCCTCACCACTGCCCTGTGACTAAGCTCCTTGGGTTTGTCATCTGGTGCCACAATTTGTACTTGTTTGGGAATGGAAAAACACTGCAGGAGTTTTTCCTCAGCCTCACCCCGCGGCGGCTGAAGCCCTCCTGAGCAAAGTTCCCCTGGTTCTGGGCAGGTTTGCCAAGGAATTTGGCAGGGGAGGGGAGCAGGGAAGGTGCAGCCCTCTGGGGAAGAACCTGTGCATTCCTCTTGTCAGAAGGGAATGTGGGCTGCTCTAATCAGAGCCCAGGGCTTTGAAGATAGGAAGAGCCCTCAGCAGATGAAGCAATGTTGGTGTGCATGCCTGGTGAGCTGCAAGCAGGGCTGCTGCTGGGGCACAAGAGGGGGATGTGTGCCTGGAGCTTCCAGGAATGCTGTCTGCTGCTTCATCTGACACAGAATCACAGGACTGTTTGGCTTGGAAAAGACCTCCAAGATCAGTCCAGCCATCAGCCTAAGGATGATAGTAAGCTGGGAGGCTTGGCTGATTCACCTGCAGGCTGTGTGGGTGTTCAGAGAGACCTGGACAGGCTGAGAGCCGGGCAGAGAGGAACCTCCTGAGGTTCAACAAGGAGAAGTGCAGAGTCCTGCCCCTGGGAAGGAGGAATGAACTGCAGCAGGACAGGTTGGGAGGGGATCTGCTGAAGAGCAGCCCTGTGGGGAAGGACCTGGGAGTGCTGGTGGACAAGAAGTTCTGCATGGGACAGCAATGTGCCCTGGGGGCCAAGAAGGCCAATGGGGTCCTGGGGGGCATTCAGAGTGTGGCCAGCAGAGCCAGGGAGGTCTCCTCCCCCTCTACTCTGCCCTGCTGAGACCTCACCTGGAATATTGCATCCAGTTCTGGGCTCCCCAGGTCAAGAGGGAGAGGGATCTGCTGGAGAGAGTCCAAGGGAGGGCTCCCAGGATGCTGAAGGGACTGGATGGGGAGGTGTCCCTGCCCATGGCAAGGGGTTGGAACTGGATGATCTTTAAGGTCCCTTCCAATCCAACCCATTCTAAGGTTCTGTGGCCCCTTGCACATCTGGCAGCTGATTCTGAACTGTCCTCTTCCACCACAGGAAGCTTCTCCAAGTCAAACTGCAGAGGTGGCTTTGTGCTGACACTGGATGGGAAGGAAGCCCCTGCAGCCAAGGCAGCCCTGGTGCAGAAGATCATAGAATCTTTTCCAGAAGGCTGGAAAAGACCTCAGAGATCACCAAGTCCAACCTATGACCCTGCACCTCATGACTAACTAACCCACGGCTCCAAGTGCCACGTCCAATCCTTCTTTGAACACCTCAGCTCTTGGAAGCCCACAGCTTCAGAAACGTAAGGGCAGTGCTAAACCTGTCACCAAAACAGCCTCCTCCAGGTCAGCCTTGGGGTTCTTCATTCCAGGAGACCAGAGAGATCCCGCAGGGCAACAGGCAGGCAGGGCAAATGTTTTGCAAGAACTGCTTTGCTTCCCAGCAAGGTCAGGTATTTTTCTTTCAGCTATGCAAAGCATGTGTGGAAAATGAGAATCTCCAGTGGAGGGCAGCTCCCAAAGCCCAGAAAAGCCACCCTGGAGGTTCCTGGCTCACAATTTCCTGTCTCTTTGGGGGGAAACAAACAAAAGTGCAGCCTTCACCTCTGCAGGCTGAACAGCCCCAGCTCTCCCAGCCTGTCCCCCTGAACCAGGGGAGGTTCTCCAGCCCTCTGATCATCTCTGTGGCCTCCTCTGGACCCCCCATCCCCAGCTAATCCTGAGGCAGACAGGAAGCCACTTCTGGATGGCACCAGCCCTGTGCCCCCCAGGAATGTGCAGCATGTTTCAGGTCAGCTCTAATGCCAAGCCCAGACTAATCCCCCCACGAGAGCTTTACTCAGCCTGTGCCAAAGGCACAATTGTTGCCACTGAAGGAGGTTCACCCTGCTGGCTGGTGGGCACCTCCCCTGTGCAGGCTGAGCTCTCATTCCCACGAGGAGCAGCAAGCTGGAATGAAGCCACTTGACCTACCTTTCTGTCTCTCCCTGGGCTCATCCCCCTGCAGCTCCCCAGCCCAAGCCATTTACGTGGGAACAGGCTGCAACAGGAAAGCCTTGGTGCACAAAAAGGAGGCAGAACAAGTCCCAGACAGCTGAAGGGAAACCCAAACAAGAGGGAGGCCAGCAGAGCGGGGTCAGACATGTTCTCGAGGAATCCCCACGGCAGCACCCTGCCTGCAAGCAAGGAGCAGGGAGCAGGAAGCAGGCTTCCCCTTCTTGCCAGCACCTGAAGATGCCCCAGAAAGCTTGCAGAAGCCTGAGGATCAGGCAGGCAAAGGCACACAGTGAAATCCTCCCACAGGCATGCAACTCTGCCCTAGCCTCAGATCACAGAATGGTTTGAGGTGGAAACGATCTCCAAGATCATCGAGTTCCATCTTCAACCCAACACCACCATGGCCATCAAACCATGGCCACACATTTCCTGAACACCTCCAGGGCTGGGGACTCCACCACCTTCCTGGGACATTTATGTTTTCTGCTTTGTTTTCACCCTCCAGTATCCTTCCACTCACCACTCAGAACCACTCTTTGGTTCTGAGGAAGGGAAAGCACAGATCAGAACCATGGAATCACTAAGGTTGGAAGGGACCTCTAAGATCATCAAGTCCAACCTTCTATCCAAGCCCTCCATGAGAGGGTCAGGAAAACAGCCAGGTGTGAGCCATTAGACCATGTCCCAGAGTGCCACAGCTACTCATTCTTTGGAAGCCCTCCAAGGATGGGGACTGCACCACCTCCCTGGGCAGCCTGTTCCAATCCCTGGCCATAGACTGAAGAGTGCAACCTTCTGCTGCTGATCCCAGGCTCCCCAAGTCCCAAAGAAGGACACAAGACCTCACCAAGCAAAGAAAACCCCTCCTCTACAGCACGCCAACACAGAGAAGCCAGGCTAGTCATCAGAACCTGAAAGCCAAGCTTAGGAAGTCACATTGCCATGAAGCTGCTCTTGGAGCATCAACACCACAGAAGGCAACTGCTGGAGGTCTCCACAGAGCAGGATGCTCCCAGCACCTCTCCTGTCCTGCACAGCCATGCAGTTCAGAGGGTATTCCAGAGCCACAGCTCAGAGCTAAGCCCAGCAGCCCTCCCCAGCTGGAGGAACTCAGCTCCCATGGCTGTATTTAAATGCCAAGGTAGGTCTCCAGGTGGAAGCAAGACTTGAAGCCAAGCCCAGCACCACCTTCAGGTTGGGACTGGTCCATTCCTATGCTTCCTGACAAGCAGAGGGAAAGGTTCTGCTGATTGATACACACTTGGCTTCCCCATCTCACTGCTCAGCTCTACACTCCTCCTTCCAGGGAGCACACAAAGCAGAAGGCAAAGTGCAGCAGGAGGGATCTGCCTTCCACAGACACAAACCTGGAGGCACAAGTCCCAACACATCTGTAAGGACTCGCTCCAGATCTCACTCCTCAGCTGCTTCCCACTTCAGCTTTCATGTCTGCTGGTCAGCCAGAGGGCGAAGCCTGGCCTGGGCTGCACCCAAAGCCCTGTGAGCAGCAGGAGGAGGGAGGGGATTCTGCCCATCTGCAGCACATCATCCAGGTCTGGTGTCCCCCACAGCACAAGAGGGATGTGGAGCTGCTGAAGTGGGGCCAGAGGAAGCCACCAAGATGATCAGAGGGCTGGAGAGCCTCCCCTGTGGGGACAGGCTGAGAGAGCTGGGGCTGTTCAGCCTGGAGAAGAGAAGGCTCCAGGGAGACCTTAGCAGCAGCCTTCCAGTACCTGAAGGGAGCTACAGGAGGGCTGGGGAGGGACTTTTGATAAGGGCTGGGAGTGACAGGAGGAGGGACAATGAATTTGAGCTGGGAGAGGGGAGATTGAGAGTGGAGATGAGGAAGAAATTGTTGAGTGTGAGGGTAAGGAGAGACAGGAACAGGTTGCCCAGGGAGGCTGTGGATGCCTCCTCCCTGGAGGTGTTCAGGGCCAGGCTGGATGAAGCCTTGAGCAAGCTGTGCTGGTGGGAGGTGTCCCTGCCCATGGCAGGGGCTTGGAACTGGATGACCCTGCTCCATGAATCTCTTCCAACCCAACCCATTCTCTGAGTCTGTGTCCAGCCTCTTCCCTGCACCTCACTCTGATGGATTTGGATTTGGCATCACCATTCCAAAGGTCACTCAGTGGGTGAAAGCCATCAGCAAACAGATCCACACAAAGACTCTCTCTGGGGGGAGCAGAGGTTGGGGCAGGATTCAAAGCTGAGCAGAACAGCTGAGAGCTCTCAGAGCTTTGGCTTCAGAGGCCATAGAGGGAGGATTTGTGTGGGACCTGGCTGAGACAAAGAAGAGAGGGAATCCTTTGCAGTGATTGAGGGCCCAGGGCTGAGGCATTTTCCCCACCCTTGCTTGTCCACTCTTCAGAGGTGTGACATTGAAATCCCAGCACTGTCCCATTCCCATTTCCTTTTTGGTGGTGCCCCTTTGGCTTCCAGTCCTTCAGGTCACAGGTGAAGAGAGTTCAGTTTGGCTTATCAGAGACTCCATGAGATAAAAGAGTCAGAAGAGATAAAGGAGAGGCACTTCTTGCCTCCTGATAAGCTGGTGTCTCTTCCAGGCATGGACACCTCCACCACACAGCACCTGCTCCAACCCACCAGCAGCTTCAAAGCACCTTCCCCAGCCCTACAGTCACCCAGACAGGCAGACAAACCCAGGAGTGGGTCCTTGGACAAGCCCCACGGGTGCAGAAGCCTCAGCCTGAGGAGCCTTCCTTCCTCCAAAGCCTTTGGAAGGGCAGAGTGAATGCTTCAGGGTTCATCTGCAAGCTGAGAGCCCAGCCAAGCAGCCCCTGGAGAGATGTTCTGGAGGGAGGCAGGAGGGAGGGAGGGAAGAGAGAGGGAGGCAGGGAGGCAGGAGGCAGGGAGGCAGGAGGGAGGGAGGCAGGAGGGAGGGAGGCAGGAGGGAGGGAGGCAGGAGGGAAGGAGGCAGGAGGGAAGGAGGCAGGAGGGAAGGAGGCAGGAGGGAGGCAGGAGGGAGGGAGGCAGGAGGGAGGGAGGCAGGAGGGAAGGAGGCAGCTCACACCACTGAAGGGTTTTGCTTGTTATTAACAGCCCCCATTCTGCCATGCCAACCCCTCCTGGCATCCAACTAAAACAGGTTTTTGGCCCCAAGATCTCTGCTTCTCCCCTCCACACATTTCATAATCATCTCCCTCCCTCCCAGCCTCCTTGTGCAATCCTAACCCTCCCCCCTGTGCCAGCCTGAGCTGGAGGAGGAGAGAGATGGGAGGGGGGAAAGGAGGGGTGCCAAGAGAAGAAGGGCAAGGGCCCAAGAAGCCCCTGGTGCTAGGGAGGAGGGAGCAGCCCTGCAGCTCTGCAGACAGCCCCACACCACTCACCACCATCCTGCTAAACCCTCCACTGATCCTCCTCATTAGAGCAGCAGCATCTGCCACCCTCCAGAGAGCAGCCATCTGTGCACTCCTCTCCCAAAGCCGGGAGCCCAGCCTCAGGAGGAGGTTAGTAGGTCATGGGCATCATTCTCTGCATCTCCTGGGATGAGAGATGCTTGGCTCCATGCCTCCAGAAGCACTCAGGGAGCCCCTCTTTTGCCCATCCCTACCCTCTGCCAGCTCACCTCAGCTGCAAGCTATGTTTCAGTGCCTCCTGCCCCCTTCCTAGTGCAGAAGGCAGAAATTAGAGACAAACCTACAACAACAGCTCTGCTGGAAGGACAAGCAGATTGGAGAGCCTGGGAAGGAAAAGCAAATGAAAGGACCCCAGCTTTGAGAAGAACTCAGCCAAGGAGCAGTACCTAAATGGTCCCACAGGAACAGGTCAAGGAGGTTCACAAGGGCCAACAGGAAACGCAAAGCAGGGCTTGGAGAAGGAAATCCAGGTGGTAGGTTGGACATCAGGAGGAAGCTCTGCACAAAGAGGAGCAGGTCTCCCAAGGATGGGATGGAGACATCCCTGGACTCCATTCATGGTGAAACTGAGCAACCTGATCTGGTTGGAGGTGTCCCTGCTGACTGCAGGGAGGTTGGCCAAGATGACCCTTGAGGGTGCCTTCCAAACTGAAGCAAGCTGTGAAGCTGTGTTGGTTGTGTTTTCAGGAGAGGGGGCCCAGAGCCTCCAGCCCAGCTAAGAATGAAGCTGATTGGTGTCAGATGTCACAGGTCTGGCCTTGAATGTCTGCAGGGATGGAGCCTCAGCCACCTCCCTGGGCAGCCTGTTCCAGTGTCTCCCCAGCCTCACTGTGCAGAGCTTCCTCCTGATGTCCAACCTAACTCTGCCCTGCTCCAGTTCCAAACCATTGCCCCTCATCCTGTCCCCACAGCCCCTTCTGAACAGTCCCTCCCCAGCCTGCCTGGAGGTCTCCTCCAGATATTGAGATGTTGCTCTAAGGTCACCCTGGAGCCTTCTCTTCTCCAGGCTGAACAGCCCAATTTTTTCCAGCCTGTCCCCACAGCAGAGGTTCTCCAGCCCTCTGATCATCTTGGGGACCTCCTCTGGACTCACCTCCATGTCCATCTTGTGCTGTGGGGGACAGCAGAACTTGATGCAGTGCTGCAGGGGAGGTCTCCCCAGAGCAGAGCAGAGGGGCAGGATCCTCTCTCTCCAGCTCTGGCCACACTGCTTTGGATGCAGCCCAGGCTGCCCTTGGCCTTCTGTGCTGCAGGTGCCCATTGCTGGCTCCTGTCCAGCCTCTCACCCACCAGCACCCCAAATCCTTCTCTGCAGGGCTGCTCCCAATCTCACCCCCCCCAGCCTGGACTGCTATCTAGGATTGCCCTGAGCTAGGTGCAGGACCTTGCACTTTGTCTGGTTCCATTCTACACCTCCAGAATCCCTCCTCAGAATCCCTCTGACACTGCTGGGGACCCCCTTCTGCCTGTCCATCAGCGAGGCTGAGCCCCATCTGACCCAAGCCAGCCATGACTCAGAAACCTCCCTGGGGGGAAGGGGGGAATGAGACACAAAGGCAAGGTTGAAGGAGCTGCCAGGCTCAGGGGCCAGCCCTGCTGCACAAGCTTTGGACTGCTCCAAGCTGCTGTTGCCATGCACACAGGGAGGAACCCAGGAGCTCTGGCATGGCTTTTTCCCACACTGTCCCCAGGGATTGGAGTGGACTTTAATCCCCAGAGGGCAGCTTTACAGCACCAACCATCACCTACACAGCTCAGCCCTTCTCAGCTACAGATGAAATATCTCAGGCTTAAAAATCAAACTGCTTCTAAATGAGACTTTTTTTTCTTTCTCTTTATTCCCCCCCCATGGTAAAATTCCTGAGCCTTTTCTGTCCCTCAGCAGTTTCACGTGAAGGCAGGGAACAGACTTAAGGCCCAGAATTAAGGTGGCTTAGGTAATTATAGCAGCACATGCTATCAGTTCAAGACAGCAGATCAGCACAGCAAGCTTCCACTGGAAGGTCTTCCCCAGGCTGGGAAGGAACTGGCCCTGCCTTTGTGCCTCCTGAACCATGAGGAGGCAAAGTGGCAAAGGATAGACAGCCCCAGGGGGAAAAATAAAACCAACTTCCCACAGGCACTTTTGCTGGCACTTAAACTGAAGAAGCTGCAAAGCTGGAGCTGAAGAAGCTTTTGAAATCCACCAGCTCTGCAGCCCTGTGGCTCCAAAGCCAACAGCAAGTGTACATTTGGGGTCTTTTCCTCTCCATCCAGCACCACCAGTGGTGTCCCCTTTGGCCAAGGGAGGCTTTTGCTATAAAGCCATTGGAATCACCTCCCAAGGGAGCAGTGGAGTCCCCTTCACTGGTCACTTTGAAGCCCCAACTTGACAGGCTGCTGGGCCAGCTCATTTCAACTCCACTAGCACCTAGAAAGGTTGGACCAGATGGTCCTTGGGGGTCCCCCTTCCCATCTGGCCTTCTGGTAAAGAAATCTGGTGAAGAAACCCCAGCAAAGACCACTCTCAACTGAGCAAACCTGGAGCTAGCCAAAGCAGAAGTGCCCAGCAGTGCAAATGTTTTCTATCACTCACACCCACCACAAAACAAAAGCATTCTGAGGCTGACTGTCCCTCTCAGACCCCCACCTGCAGCACTGCCTCCAGCTCTGGGGGCCCCCAGCACAAGAGGGACATGGAACTGTTGGAATAAGGTCCAGAAGAGCCCACCAAGATGATCAGAGGGCTGCAGAACCTCCCCTATGGGGACAGGTTGGGAGAGCTGGGGCTGTTCAGTCTGGAGAAGAGAAGGCTCCAGGGAGACCTTAATGCAGCCTGCCAGTACCTGAAGGGGCTCCAGGAGAGCTGGGGAGGGACAAAAAGGGCTTGGAGTGAGAGTATGAGGGACAATGGCTGGGAGAGGGGAGATGAGGCTGGAAATTAGGAAGAAATTCTTTGCAGTGAGGGTGGGGAGACACTGGCACAGGTTGCCCAAGGAGGTTGTTGTGGCTGCCTCCTCCCTGGAGCTGCTCAAGGCCAGGTTGGATGAGTCCTTGAGCAAGCTGGGCTGGTGGGAGGTGTCCCTGCCCATGGCAGGAGGTTGGAACTGGATGAGCTTTAAGGTCCCTCCCAAGCCAAGCTGTTCTAGGACTCTCTGATTTCAGAGCCATGGATTCTGCTGCATCCAAAGAGGGATGCACAAACATGGATCAGCTCTGAGGACTGCACAGCAAAGGCAAAGCAAGAGCACACCAGGCAGGTCCTCACCATTCTGGGCTGCAAGCCCAATTTCAGCCATGGAGGATTTTTACCTCAATGTTTTGTGCAAGGAAGTGCAAAGTGGTCAAACCTTCTATGATTCTATGATTCTAACCAAACCAAAGTGTTCAGGAGAAGCCTTTTGTGTGAGCAGCATCAAGCTGAAAAGGAAAAGAAGCCAACACTCAGGCAAGAGGTGTTGCAAAGAAAGCAGTTTTTTTAATTAGCTGTCTGAGAAGAGCCCTCCCCTCAGGCCAAGGAGAAGAAGAAAGCTTTTGCCTGGGGTGGCAGCTCACATCTGGACCAAACCTTGGATCATGACGTGCCTTTGTCCTACCCAAGTGCTTCCATGGGAGCTGGGAGGCTCTGGAGTTGGAATGGAGCCACAGGAAGAGGAGAAACATCATCCAGAACATGTCCCAGCCAGAGCTGGAGTAGATCAGTGGGTGACCTTCTCCAGGTGGCCCTGCCTTGGCAGGGGCTTGGACTGGATGACCTCCACAGGTCCTTCCAACCCTGCCACACTGACATCCTGGGAAAGGATGCTGGTTTGGTGCTGCTTCAAGCACCTTCTTTTGTCTCTCCTGTCACTCCCACACCCACAAGAAGTCCTCTCAGCTGTGTCTTCAGGTAGCCTCTCCTGCCACCACCTCCCCCCTCACCTTCCTTCCCTCTGGGCTTCCTGAGGTCACAGCCTCCTCCCTGTACCCACCCCCCATCAACCCCCAAATGCCCTCCCCACCACAGCTCCAGCTCTGTGTCCTCTGCAGGACAGAGAGAGGCAGGAGAGCTCCCTGACCCCACAGAGTGAGGCAACCTGCCAGGGGTCAAAGGGCTCCTAACCAGAGGAGCCTGACCCACCAGGAGGAGGTCCCCAACCCAGCTCTACCCTGGGCAGTCAGATGTCCAGCCCAGGCCATGGGCAGCCTCTCCCTGCATTATGCAACCCCTGGCTTTGCAGGGTGAGAGCAGACACTGCTGACCTCCTCACCTGCACCTTCCCACAGCCTGCCTGCCCCTCAGCACCTTCCCAGGCCCTCTGCCAGGTTACTCACCCCAGGAGCTGCTCCCAAGGGGCCCCCAGCCAGGCAGAGGGCATGCCTGCACCCCCAGCAGTAATTACTGCTGGCTCAGCCCCTGCAGCTGCCTCACCTGGGCCCTGAACATGCTGCCTGCAGCAGCAGGGAGCAGAGCAAGGCATGCTCCAGCTGCCTCACAGAGAACTGTTTGGGTTGGGAAAGCCCTCAGAGCATTACTAAGGCTGGAAAAGAGCTCTTAGACCAGCCTATGACCTTGGCACCATGACAGCAGCCAAACCCTGCCACCAAGTGCCACATCCAAGCCCTGCTTGAGGACCTCCAGTGCTGGTGACTCCACCACCTCCCTGGGCAGTCCATCCCAGGGCCTGGGCAGCCTTGCTGTCAGGAAGTGCTTCCTCATCTCTGACCTAAACCTGCCCTGGCACAGCTTCATCCCATGCCCTCTTGTCCTGCCCTGGCAGAGGAGCCTGACCCCCACCTGACTACAACTTGCTTTCAGGTAGCTGTAGAGAGTGCTAAGGGTCACCTCTAAGCCTCCTCCTCTCCAGACCTTGTGAGAGAACCTCTAGGAAGTGAATGAGGACTTTTAGTGACCTCTGAGGTCAGCCAGTCCAACTATCAACCCAACACCACCAAAGCCACTACCCCAGAGAAGCAGGGAGTGAGGGAAGGTCTGAAAAGCAGAGGGGAGAGAAGCAGGGAGTGAGGGATGGTCTGAAAAGCAGAGGGGAGAGAAGCAGGGAGTGAGGGATGGTCTGAAAAGCAGAGGGGAGAGAAGCAGGGAGTGAGGGAAGGTCTGAAAAGCAGAGGGGAGAGAAGCAGGGAGTGAGGGATGGTCTGAAAAGCAGAGGGGAGAGAAGCAGGGAGTGAGGGAAGGTCTGAAAAGCAGAGGGGAGAGAAGCAGGGAGTGAGGGATGGTCTGAAAAGCAGAGAGGAGAGAAGCAGGGAGTGAGGGATGGTCTGAAAAGCAGAGAGGAGAGAAGCAGGGAGTGAGGGATGGTCTGAAAAGCAGAGGGGAGAGAAGCAGGGAGTGAGGGATGGTCTGACTGGATGGGGTCCTGAGTAACCTGATCTAGTTGGAGGTCCTGGAGGTGTTCTAGGCCAGGTTGGATGGGGCCTTGAGTCTAGTTGAGAGGAGTCCCTGCCCATGGTGGGGTGTTTGGAGTAGATGATCTCTGAGGTCCCTTCCAACCCAACCCAATCCATGAAATTCCTGGCACTGCTTCCCAGCTTGGAGCAGGCAAGGATCCTGTGTTACTGGGAACATGCCAGCTGGTTTCCAGCAAGGAGGGGAACTTGCCAGTCCATCTGTGGGACAGCCCATCCCTAATGAGATTGAATTAATTCAACCAAGGATATTTAAACATCAGTTTAGGAAGGCTCAGGCTTGGTGTCTACCCTGAAGGTTCACTAAGCCAGCAGCTATAAATAGCAGGAGCCAGCCTCAGGACTGGCATCCAGGCAGCTACTCAGCAGAGCAGATGCAGCACAGCCCAGGGGTGTGCCCAAAGCCTTCTTTCTGCCGGTGGGGTTGGCATTTTTCACCAATCCAATTTCTTTCCTGGCTCTTCAAGAGATGGAGTGAGAGTTTCCAAAGAGCTCATCCCAGGCAGAGCCACAGCCACAGAGCACTGGCCAGAGCCTTGGAAAACAGTCCCCAGGCAGGGTGGCTCCAAAGCCTCATTTTTGACAGAGCTGCTTTACACAGGGAGGTCACTGCACAGCCATGGGCTGGGTTGGCTTGGAAGGGACCTTAAAGCTCCAGCAAGCAACCTGGATGTCCTCTGAGCATTGAGTGGTGGTGAGCTGGGGGTGTGCAGGGATCCTTTGTGAACTCTGGAGGTTTCTGTGGTTCCTTTCCTCCAGATGAAGCCATCTTGTTCAGAGATTCATGGAGCAGGGTGGGTTGGAAGGGACCTCAAAGTTCATCCACTTCCAACCCCCTGCCATGGGCAGGGACACCTCCCATCAGCCCAGGCTGCTCAAGGGCTCACCCAGCCTGGCCCTGAACACCTCCAGGGAGGGGGCAACCACAACCTGCCTGGGCAACCTGTGCCAGTCTCTCCCCACCCTCGCTGGCAAGAATTTCTTCCTCATCTCCAGCCTCAATCTCCCCTCTCCCAGCTCAAAGCCATTGTCCCTCCTCCTGTCACTCCCAGCCCTTATCAAAAGTCTCTCCTCAGCTCTCCTGAAGCCCCTTGAGAAACTGGAAGGCCACTATGAGGGTCCCCAGACCCTTCTTTTCTGCAGGCTGAACAGCCCCCAACTCATTTGGAGACTCACTTGGGCTTCAAGAACTGCACAGCAGGCTAGGGGAGAGCCAAGGTGGTGGAGACCTCATTGCTCTCTACAGCTCCCTGAAAGGAGGTTGCAGTGAGGTGGGGGTTGGGCTCTCCCTAGTCTCAGGTGATGGAGAAGAAATGGCCTGAAATTGTGCCAGGGGAGGGTTAGGTTGGAGAGGAGGAAAAATTTCTTTGTGCAGGAGTGGTCAGGGATTAGAAGAGGCTGCCCAGGGAGGTGGTGGAGTCCCCATGCCTGGAGGTACTGGAAGGCTGCTGCAAGATCTCCTCAGAATCATAGAATCAACCAGGTTGGAAGAGACCTCCAACTGAAGAGGAACTAAAGAGCCATTTATGAATGATGCAGAAGGTCAAAAGCAAAGCAGCAGAACTTTCTGGCACTACTATACAAGGCAGAAGTGGGAAAGAAAAGCAACAACCAAAAGAAAAAAAGGGGTGGAAAACAAACAATCCAGGTCAGCTCTGAAGACAAGAGCTTCAGAAAGGAAAAAAAAAAAAACCAAACCAAACCTCAAACAACAAACAAACCCAAAACCAAACACCCTGGGGCTATGAGGTAACACAGAGATGGGAAATTGAGGACAGCAACCTGAACTGGTCCTATCCTTTACAGAGCTCTAAATTAACTGTGGCAGCTTGTAAAAGGATCTGGCCACCAGCACAGGGCAGCAAGTCCCTGCCCACAGCTGGGAAAGGATCTGGATACCTGAGACAGGGAACAATGCAGGCAAAGCTCCACATGAAGAAGTATGAAATGCAGGGGACACCTGCAATGCTGGGTGGCAGTGAGGTGAGCCCCATCCAACACTACATCAGTGCAAAGAGCTCAGGGAGGAGGAAAAGACCAGGGGAGGGGAAAATGCTGAGAGAGGTGAAAAGGTTGAAGGGTTTTTACAGGCAGAGTAGGCAAAAATGCACTGAGCCTGGAGAAACAAGAGAGGGGAAACGAAAATGCCACTGAACCCCTCAGCTCAAATGGATCAGGCCAGAAGCAAGGCTGAACAAAAGGAAAGGGAGAAAACCCACACAGAATCAGAGAACATGGCAGCCTGGAAGGGACCTCCAGAGATCAGCCAGTCCCACCCTGCTTCTCTTCAAGGTTAAGAGCTGAAAGGAGATACTCAGATCACTAAACCCCTTCCAGAGTTCCTCTTGAGATGCTCAAGAGGTCAGGAAACCTTCCAGAGGTCCTTCAGTTTAAAAAAAAAAAATAAAATTAAAGCTTGAGGTGACCAAAGAAATCTTGCAGTTGGTGCATCAGTGGCAAAGGGCAGGTCCTGCCTCTGCACCACAAGACAGCCAAAGGATCAGCAGGGCAAGGAAGGTGAGTCCTGGAGATGCAGAATGGCAGGGGGTGGAAGGCAGCCCTGGAGATGCAGTCCAACCCCCTGCCAAAGCAGCTCACCTGGACAAGGTCACACAGGAGCACCTCCACAGATGGACACCCCCAAACCTCTCCTGCTCTTTGGCTTAAGGTTACACACTCACAGAATGCAGTGGGTTGGAAGGGACCCTCAGAGGTCACCCAGTCCAACCCCCCTGCAGTCAGCAGGGACATCTCCAACTGGAGCAGGCTGCCCAGAGCCCTGCTGAGCCTCACCTTGAATACCTCCAGGGATGGGCCTTCAAACACCTCCCTGGGCAACCTGTTGCAGTGTTCCAGCACCTTCCTGGTACAGAACTTGTCCCTAACAGTTCACAGTGGTCTTGGTGCTTCTCACCAACCTCCTCCCAGGAGTCTGTTTCCAGCTGAAACCACAGAGTGGCTGAATTCTGGAGAGCCAGGGCTGAAGCTGCAACAGATCTGCCCAGGCACCTCCTCACCTCCCTCACACTATCTCTTTACAGGCAGTGTCAAATTGCTCTGCAAAACTTGGCCCCTTCCTGGCTGGCATGAGCTCAGGGGCAACCTCAGGTGACAGGCAGGGATGAAATGTCTGCCCCAGCCCCCAGCAGGCACTGGGCAGCACCTGATGGAGGCCACTGGGAGCCTGCAACCCGAGATGCCTGTTTGGACGGATCCGGTTTCTCCTCCCTGAGCAGATCACCAGGGAGCAGCAGCATTGTAGTGAAGGGAGCAGTACTCACTGAGTGGCTTGAGGATGCTGCTGCTGGTCTCATCAGCGTTTTCCACATCTGATTTGTCTGAGTAGTTCTCAGAGATCTTCTCCTTTTCCTTCTTTTCTTTGTGCCCAGCTCTCCTCCTGTGCCGCCTCCTCCTCCGGTAGCTCTTGGGCACGTGGACCCCGATGTAGATCGTGTGGTGGCCTAGGGAAAGGCAAGCACAGCAAAGATCAGCTTCTGGCAGAATTACTCTGTCCTCCTGAGCCACCAGGAGCCCAAAAGGAGCCCAAAAGGAAAGCAAAAGGAGACCAAAAGGAGACCACAGAATCACAGAATTAAGCAGTTTGGAAAAGACCTCAGAGATCACCAAGTCCAACCAATCACCCAGCATCATCTGATCAACTAAACCATGGCACCAAGTTCCTCATCCAGTCTTATTTTAAACACTTCCAGGGATGGTGACTCCACCACCTCCTTGGGCAGCCCATCCCAGTGGCCAATCTCTCTTTCTGTGAAGAATTTCTTCCTAACATCCAGCCTAAGCCTGCCCTGGCACAGCTTGAGACTGTGTCCTCTCCTTCTGTCACTGGTTGCCTGGGAGAAGAGCCCAACCCCCACCTGGCTACAACCTCCCTTCAGGTAGTTGTAGACAGCAATAAGGTCTCCCCTGAGCCTCCTCCTCTCCAGGCTAAACACCCCACAGGTGGTCCCCACACTGGTGGTGACACAGCTCTTCAGATGCATTCCACCTGCTGGGATGATATTTGTAGCTGGCTGTGGAGAAAAAAAAAGCACAAACCCTCCCCTCCTGCAGATTTGGTGTGCAGCCTACTGCAAGCATGCAAGGACATCCCTTTGAGCAAGGTGTCACAGGTGAGGAGAGGCTGTGCAGCCTCCTTCTCTACAGGCCTCCAAAATCCACTGCAACATGAGTCCTGGAATGGCTCAGGTTGGAAGGCAGATCATAGGCTCACAGGATGTCAGGGGTTGGGAGGGACCCTCAAAGATCATCAAGTCCATCCCCCACAGCAGGTCACACAGGAACACATCCAGGTGGGTTCGGAATGTCTCCAGAGAAGACTCCACAACCTCTCTGGGCAGCCTGCTCCAGGGCTCTGCCACCCTCACAGTGACAAAGTTCTCCCTCCTGTTCCCTTGGCACCTCCTCTGCTTCAGCTTTCCTCCAGTGTCCCTTGTCCTGTCACTGGACATCCCTGAGCAGAGCCTGGCTCCATCCTCCTGACACTGCCCTGCACCTCTTTATCAGCAGGAACAAGGTCACCCCTCAGGCTCCTCTGCTCCCAGCTCCTTTTCACAAAGACTTCCACTTCAAACTGAACACCTCCCAAGTCTTCTGTATGATGACTGTGACCAAAATGTTTTCTTTTCTGCACTACTACCACCTTGGGCTAAACATCTTCCCTCATGTTCCCTTGGATCCTGGGTTCAGTTTTGGGTCCCTCACTCCAAAAAGGACACTGAGGAGCTGGGGAGTATCCAGGGAAGGGTCTGGAGAACAGGGCTGGGGAGGAGCAGCTGAGGGAGCTGGGGGGGGTTCAGCCTGGAGGAGAGGAGGCTGAGGGAGACCTCATTGCTCTCTGCAGCTCCCTGAGAGGAGGTTGGAGCCAGGTAAGGGTTGGGCTCTTCTCCCTAGTCTCAAGTGATAGAAAGAGAAGAAATGGTCTGAAATTGTGCCAGGGGAGGGTTAGGTTGGAGAGGAGGAAAAATTCCTTTGCTGCAAGAGTGGTCAGGGATTGGCAGAGGCTGCCCAGGGAGGTGGTGGAGTCCCCACCCCTGGAGGGGTTCCAGCAAGGTGTGGCCATGGCACTTGGGGCCAGGGTTTGGTGGCAGTGGTGATCTCAGGTTGCTGGTTGGACTGGATGGTCTTAAAGATCTTCTCCAGCCAAAACAACTCTGTGGTTCTGTGAGTGTGTGGGAAGGACTGGAAGAGTCCTCACAACTTCATGGTTGTGAGGATCCCTTGAAGGGAAGTGTCCACAGCCTGTGCCTCCTGCCCCATGTGCATGACTGGCCTGGTCAGGATGGAGGTCCTGTGCCTGCTGCTGTGCCAGCCCCAGCCCCTGCCACCCCCTGGGCCCAGGGAGAGTTGAGGGCAGTGGGCATGTGACAGCCTGGCCTTTGTTCTTATTTCTTGAGCTGATTTGAAACTAAGCAGGGCTTACTTTGGGGCTTGCTTAGTGCTACTTTTAGCATCCCCCCTTTCCAATGGATCATCCCTGTGATTTGTTTGTCCTTCTGGGCCACCAGCTCTGTAGGGCAGTCCAGCTGCCTGGGGGTCTCACACCAAAGGGCAGGCACCTCCCTGCTGCCACTCACCCTGCAAGAATCTGGCTGCAATCCCAACACCACCTTCTTGGCCAGGAAGCTGTGCAGTGCTGGCAAGGCACCTGGTGAGCTGCATCCCACACTGAGGGGCTTCATCCTGGCCTTGCATACCCCCAGGGAGGAGGCAGCCACAACCTCCCTGGGCAGCCTGTTCCAGAGTCTCACCACCCTCATACTGAAGAA
Organism: Indicator indicator; assembly: GCF_027791375.1. NCBI lineage: Eukaryota > Metazoa > Chordata > Aves > Piciformes > Indicatoridae > Indicator > Indicator indicator. The sequence continues at coordinate 2,551,294 of NC_072034.1, forward strand.
CTTCTTCCTCAGCTCCAGTCTGACCCTGCTCTCTCTCAGCTTCAGACCATTCCCCCTTGGGCTGTCTCTAGACACCCTGATGGAAAGCCCCTCTCCAGGGGATAATGTTTTAGCAAGCCCAAGGAAGCCAGCATCCATCCCACTCTCCTTTACAACACAGAGAGTGCCACTTGGACCTGCAGGGCTCCCCCAGAGTGCTGGGAAATCCTGGCCAACCAAAACAGCTCTTAAAAATAACAAAACTCATCAGTTTGCCTGGAGGAGAGCAGGGAGGCTGGTGGGCACCCAAAACGGACCCCAGGAGGAAACTGGTAACTGGCCCATGTTGGGTTCAGGCTGAGCAGGAGTTGGACTACCAGGAGGAATCTGCAGGGTCATGACAAGAGCTTGTAGTGCCAGGATGAGAGGCAATGGCTGTGAGCTGGGAAAAGAGAGATTGGGACTGGAGATGAGGAAGAAATTCTTGACAGAGAGAGTGGGGAGACACTGGCACAGGTTGCCCAGGGAGGTTGTGGATGTCCCCTCCCTGGAGGTGTTCAAGGCCAGGCTGGATGAGGCTCTGAGCCCTGGGCAGGGACACCTCCCACCAGCACAGCTTGCTCAAGGCCTGATCCAGCCTGGCCTTGAACACCTCCAGGGAGGGGACATAGGATCATAGAAACCCCACTCCCCCTGCAGGGGCTTGGAACTGGATGACCTTTAAGGTCCCTTCCAACCTAAAGCATTCTCTGATGATTCTATGGCATTGGAAGAGGCTGCCTGGGGAGGTGATGGAGTCCCCACCCCTGGAGGGGTTCAAGAAACCTGTGGCCATGGCACTTGGGGCCAGGGTTTGGTGGCCATGGTGGGGTTGGGTTGCTGCTTGGAGGTCTTTCCCCAGCCCAGCAGCTGCATGCTGAGGGAGCAGTCTGCACCACACTGACTTTCTCAGCCATCCCCAGTTGCAGGCAGTGGTTCTCATGGGAAAAGCTCTGCCACCCTGGTGAGGAGGAAGTGTCTCAGCAAGCCAGGGCATTCAGAGTATGTGTCAATTGTTTCCTTCTTGGGAAGGGAGCCTAGAAGTTTCTCTCAGCCTCTGCAGCAATGCAAACAGCTGCCAAGCACTGCGAGGCTGCAGCAAAGGAAAAGGTCTTGCCTGGCTTCCCCCAGCAGGCTGGCAGCTGGAGGGGGTGGGGAGCATCCAAAAACACCCCAAAAAAACCACCACCAACAACAAAAAAAAGCAGCATTAAGTAAGTCTGTCCCTGGCAGGAGGGGGGAAAGCTGTTAAGTGGTGCAGATGTTTGCCTGCCTGCATACAACTTTGTGGCGTGTTCCAGGATGTGTCCTGGGCACACGTGGGTGAGAGATTAGAGACAGATTGCCCACTTCTGCTGGCAGCACATTAAAGCATTAAGGCTCCAGGCTTACCACCATGTGTGTCTGCTACCAAGCTGGCCACAGCATTAGAGTGCTTCAGGGGAGGCCCCGGCGTGAACACAGACACTGCACCCACCCCCAGCCTGTTGCTCCTGCCTTTGGGATGTGATCCTGGCTGGAAGAATCCCTCTCCAGGGACAGCCCTGCCCTGCACCTCCTGCTTGTGCTGAGGGAAGGGTCCCCTCCTCTGTCCCCACACAGCCATCTGCCACCTTAGAGATGATGTTCCCAGCTGCTGGAACAGCTTTCCTGCTTCCTTTGACACTCCAGAGCTCCTTCATCCCTTCAGGGGTTGCTCTGTGAGCTCTCCTTGCAGATGTGATCTTAGAGCTCTCCATCAGCATTAATGATTCTGTGATCATATGTCCCCTTCCTGGAGGTGTTCAGGGCCAGGTTGGATGATCCCCTGAGCAAGCTGGGCTGGTGGGAGGTGTCCCTGCCCATGGCAGGGGGTTGGGACTGGATGGTCTTTAAGGTCCCTTCCAACCCAAGCCATTCTGTGTCTCCAGTTGTGTGGCTCTGCCCATCCCCTCTGAGGTGGGAACCATTTCTCCCTGGGCTGGAGGCACCAGAGGCACCTCCCTTTGCTTCTGTCACTGATTTTGGACCTTGCTTGACCCTGGATTTCACTTTGTTGGTTGTTTTGGGTTTTTTTCCTTGCTCCCTGAGATGCCAAATTAGTGCCTGGTGCTGTCCTGGGCAGCTGTTGGCAGCAGGAGATGCTCCTGTGTGAACCTCTGATAGCTCAGCCTAGATGATGCTGGCTAGAAAGTAACTCACTTGACTCAGGGAGCCTTTCCCTCAGCCTTTTGTTGGCCTTTGAGAACTTGGGAGGGTTTCAGAAGCCTTTCCCAGGTGCTTTGGGATATACTTCAGCAACTCCACAACAACCATGCCCTTGGCAGGGGGGTTGGAGCTGGATGATCTGCAAGGTCCCTTCCAACTCAACCCATTCTGAGTCCAGAATTCAGCGTTTCTGATGTGTCATCTGTGCTTGCTGGCCTGAGGAGCTGCTGCTGGGGATCTGTGCACCTCAGAGGTGCTGCTGGGCTGCAGAGCATGTGTGGTGGGGAGGAGAGGCAGTGGAAAGTGCATAGGGCAAGAGCTATTTTGATAAGCTTCTGGCCCCATCCATGCACAGAGCTCAGCAGTCTGTTATTTGCAAAGCCCCTGGGGAGCTCAGCTGACTGTTCTGAAGTTGCTAGCAAGGAGGGACACTCTGGTCAAGCAGCTTGCTAAAGAGCTCCAACAATTATGGTTGGACTCACAGAATCCTGGAATGGGTTGGGTTAGAAGGGACCCCCCAAAGCTCACCCAGTCCAAGCCCCCTGCAGCCAGCAGGGACATCCTCCACTAGAGCAGGTTGCTCACAGCCTTCTCCAGCCTGGTCTTAAATATTCATCTCCAGGGCTGGGATCTCAACTCCCTCCCTGGGCAATCTGTTGCAGTGCTCCAGCAGCCTCCTGGTGCAGAACTTGTTCCTCACATCCAATCTCAATCTGCTCTGCTCTCATTTCACTCTCCCTGGGCAATCTGTTGCAGTGCTCCAGCAGCCTCATGGAGCAGAATTTTTTCCTCACATCTAATCTCAATCTGCTCTGCTCTTATTTCAATCCATTGTTCCTCATCCTATCCCTGCAGGCCTTTGGGAACAGTCCCTCTGCAGCTTCCTTGCAGCCCCCTTCAGGGACTGGAGGGCAGCTCTAAGGTCTGCCTGGAGCCTTCTCTTCTCCAGGCTGCACACCCCCAGCTCCCTCAGCCTGTCCTCATAGCAGAGGTGCTCCAACCCTGGGATGCTCTCCAGGTGTTCCTGTGAGGTCAGTAGGAAAATCCACCTGCCAACCCAAAACCATTCTATGAATCTATGAACCTCAGGGGTTTAGGACCTCAGTACCTTCAGAAGGTCAGTTAGATCTTTCCATGAAGTGACCTCTCAGCCTTTAAAGGGCTCCTGTGTACCAAGTCTATAGTTAGCAGAAGGAAAGTCTCCCCAGACATCTGTCAAAAGGTGCACTTCTCAGTTTCAAGCCTCCACTTGCTCACTCCCAGCCAAGGACCCAGGCTTGAACTGCCAGATTCCTAACAGGATTCAGAGGTTGCTCCAGTGGAGCACGGAGCTAGCACTGTGCCCTGGAGAACAGGGAGGCTCTAGAAGATGGAGCTCACAAAGCCAAGGCTTTCAGGGAGAGAAAATGACCAAAAAAAATGACAGCAGGTCTTCACTTGACTTCTTGAAGATCCTACAACCCCTGGCTGTTAAGAAGGAGCAGGGCAAGCCACTCACCCACCTGTGCTGGCAAGGGATCAGGAGATGAAGCTCAGAAGACTGATGGCAGCTACAAGCTGCTGCTCCATGGCAGGAAAACAGAAGGAAGTTCAGAGATTCATTGAATGGTTTGGAAGGGACCTTAAAGCTCATCCAGCTCCACCCCCCTGCCATGGGCAGGGACACCTCCCACCAGCACAGCTTGCTCAAGGCCTCATCCAGCCTGGCCTTGAACACCTCCAAGGAGGGGGCATCCACAGCCTCCCTGGGCAACCTGTGCCAGGGTGTCCCCACCCTCACTGGCAAGAATTTCTCCCTCATCTCCAGTCTCAATCTGCCCTCCTCAAGCTTCACTGGCAGGGAATTCAGGAGTGGACATGGTGTGGACAGAAGCATGAAGGTGTCTGGGGGCTCTCCCTGAGCTTTATATAAGCCACTGCCAGGCTCTGACCCACAACACCTTAAGCTGCTTTTCTTTCTCTCTTCTTCAGAGCCATCAGAGGTTATGGAGGTGCTGGAACATGTCCAGAGAAGGGCCACAAGAATGGGCAGAGAGCTGGAGAACCTCCCCTGTGGGGACAGGCTGGGAGAGTTGGGGCTGGAGAAAGGAAGGCTCCCAGGAGACCTTCTTGTGGCCTCCTAGTATCTGAAGGGGGCTACAAGAAAGCTGGGGAGGGACTTTTGAGGGTGTCAGGGAGTGATGGGACTGGGGGGAATGGATCCAAGCTAGAGGAGAGCAGGTTTAGATCAGACCTTGGGAAGAAATTCTTCCCTATGAGGGTGGTGAGAGACTGGCAGAGGTTGCCCAGGGAGGTGGTGGAAGCCTCATCCCTGGAGGTTTTTGCAGCCAGGCTGGAGGTGGCTGTGAGCAACCTGCTGTGGTGTGAGGTGTCCCTGCCCATGGCAGGGGGTTGGAACTGGATGAGCCTTGAGCTCCCTTCCAACCCTGACAGTTCTGTGATTCTACAGGTGCCACCCAACCTGTCCTGCCCTGATCTGATCTAATCTGGCCAGCACTGCTTGGGTTGCAGGGAAGGAAGGGAAGACCCCCAAAACACACAGCCCTGGGGAACAGGGCAGAGGAGAGGACTCTTGCTGGACTGCTCAATTTTCAGTCCAAGCAGAGCACCTTTGGCTTTCCTGGCATCTGAGCAGGGTTCCTTTAAACACTGAGCAGGGTTCCTTTAAACTTCTGTCCCCAGTGACCACCCAAAGCAGCCCCTCCAGGGTGGAAACCTTGAGCTCCTTCTCCATCTTTCCATCTCAGGAATTACCAAGGGCTGACTAAATGCACACCAAGCTTGGCTCCATCAAGTTCAGAGATTCAGGTAGGTCTTAGACCACCCCCTCCCCAATATAAGCATGAGCTGTGCTGCAATGACCAAAGCAGCCAAGTCATAGCATCAGAGAATGGCTTGGGTTGGAAGGGACCTTCAAGACCAGCCAGTTCCAACCCCCTGCCCTGGGCAGGGACACCTCCCACCAGCCCAGCTTGCTCAAGGCCTCATCCAGCCTGGCCTTAAACACCTCCAGGCAAGGGGCATCCTGTGCAACCTGTTCCAGTGCCTCTAAACTCCTGTCCTTATTTCAGGGAAAGAGCCTCAAAACCGCTTTCTAGCTACCAGAGGGTGGCTGCTGCTTGAGCACAAGCAACATGAAGGTGCACCACTGAAATCTGTGCTCTAAACTCAAGAGCAAACACCACAGTCCTGGGAAAGCCTGAGGACACCACCACCACTGACTGCATGGAGCAGGAACATTGTCCAAAGCCTGAACAACAAACAGCAAAGGATGGGGGACAAGCCCAACAGCTGCAGCTGCAACCCAGTCCAGCAGTTGCAACCCAGCCCAGCAGCTGCAACCCAGCCCAGCAGCTGCAACCGCAACTGCAACCAGCCCAGCAGCTGCAACCGCAACTGCAACCAGCCCAGCAGCTGCAGCTGCAACTGCAACCAGCCCAGCAGCTGCCACCAAGCCCAGCAGCTGCCACCAAGTCCAGCAGCTGCCACCAAGCCCAGCAGCTGCCACCAAGCCCAGCAGCTGCCACCAAGCCCAGCAGCTGCAGCTGCAACTGTAACCAGCCCAGCAGCTGCAACCAAGCCCAGCAGCTGCCACCAAGCCCAGCAGCTGCCACCAAGTCCAACACCTGCAGCTGCAACCAGCCTGGCAGAGCTCTCCCTAAGCCCCCACCCTGTTTCCCTTAACTTGCACAGTGCCAAGCAGCCCCTGGGAAGTCCTCACCGCTCTGCACCACTGCACCAGCATGGGAAGAGCCCTGCTGCAAGCAAACCTTGACTCCAAGGCTGCAGTTAAAATTAACCTAGGGGAGGCCATGGTGTGCTCTGCAAGGCAGATCTGGGGCTGCCAGAAGGCTGAGCTGCTGCCAGTGGGGCACCATGAAGGAATGCAAACAACAAAGACCTCCTGATGCCTCCCCAGCAGCACAAGACTTCCTTCAAGGAAGTGCCCAAGCTTCCTGTGTCCCTTCTCAGGCTTCCTCTCACAGTTAAGGAAGTTCTCACAGTCTTGTGCACCCAGGCTGGGCCTCCTCACTCTATTTTGTGTTACCTTGGAATTTGCAATACCCCAGAACAACAAAAAAAACAAACCCAAACAATCAGGCAGGGTAAGTGGGACTCACACCTGAAGGGTGAACAGAAGTTGTTTGGTTCCTCAACCTCCATCCTCAACTGTCACATCCACTACAGCTGTAGAATCAGAGAATCAACAAGGTTGGAAAAGACCTCAGAGGTCATCAAGTCTAACCTATCACCCAGAACCTCATGACTAACTAACCCATGGCTCCAAGTGCCACCTCCAATGCTTTTTTGAACACCTCCAGGGATGGTGACTCCACCACCTCCCTGGGCAGCACATCCCATGGCTAATTACTCTTTCTGTGAAGAGCTTCCTCCTCACCTGGAGCCTAAACTTCAGAGCAGACACCACTGAGAGCTGGCTGCTCTTTCAGTGCTCTTCCCACCCCAGCAGCCCTCTTCCACAGCAGCTTCTGAAAGCTTGGGCAGACCACAGAATCAACCAGGTGGGGAAAGACCTCAGAGCTCATCAAGTCCAACCTAACACCTCCTGACAACTAACTCATGGCTCCAAGTGCCACATCCAAGCTTTTTTGGAACACCTCCAGGGATGGGGACTCCATCACCTCCCTGGGCAGAACATCCCATGGCTAATTACTCTTTCTGTGAGGAACTTCCTCCTCACCTCCAGCCTAAACTTCCCCCTGGCACAGCTTGAGACTGTGTCCTCTTGTTCTGCTGCTGGTTGCCTGGGAGAAGAGACCAACCCCCTCCTGGCTACAACCTCCCTTCAGGTAGTTGTAGACAGCACTGAGGTCTCCCCTGAGCCTCCTCTCCTCCTCTTCTTTGTACCTTTACAAAGAGCTGCTGGGCAGAAGGAGGTTCATACAACAGGTGGGAGAAGACAATCAAACCAGTCTGGACTTGAATCCCAACTGGAATGACCCAGGAGAGGACCAAGCCCTCATGTGGAGGTGCACAACTCCACCACCTGCCTGCAGGCAGCATCTAAGGAAACTGCAACACAAAAGAGGAGAGGGCTTGAAAAGTAATCCTTGTGGAGTGGTTGTCCTGAGCACACCCAGCCAGGGGAAGCTGCAGGAGTTGTCAGGGATTGGCACAGGCTGCCCAGGGAGGTGGTGGAGTCCCCATCCCTGGAGGGGTTCCAGAACCCTGTGGCCAGGGCACTTGGGGCCAGGGTTTAGTGGTCATGGTGGGGTTGGGTTGGAGGTTGAAGTCAGACCTTAGAGGGCTTCCCAAGCCAAACAAGTCTGTGGTTCTGTGCCTGGACTGCTGGGCAATGTCCAGGGGCAGGCACCAGCAGCCCCAGGAACCACAAAGATGCCCTCAGAGAATTTGCTCCCACCAGAGGTGCCACCTGAAGGCCACCTTCCTCATCAGCACAGCCCTCAGCAGTATTGATGTGAGCAGCAGGTCAGAGAGCTGATGCCTGGTCCTGAACTGATGAGGGAGAGAGAAAAGCCAGGCTGGGATGGAGACAACTCCCTTCAGTGCCATGGACCTTCCACTCCCAGCATGTGCCAGGGCTAAGCTCACCACCACCTCAAAGCACACCACACCTGCCCTCTGCTGCAGGCACCCAGCTCACAGCTTGACCCAGCTGCCCTTGCACCACCTTCTGCCCTTCTGCTGCCTGCACAGCCAGCCTCTCACCCCCTCAGGGAGAGTCACCTCCTCATCCTCTCAGCTTGGAGCACAGCTTGGCTCACACAGCTGGGAGCAGGGGAGCACCAGCCCCCTCCTCACACAGCCAGCACCTCCAAAGCTAATGCTGCTTCCTCACAGCAGGAGGAAGACATCTGCAGTGTCCATGCAATGGTGAGGAGGTCCTAGTGACAGGACAAGGGGCAATAGTTTGACCCTGCAGCAGGGCAGATTCAGGCTGGACATCAGGAGGAAGTTCTGCACAATGAGGGTAGGAAAATCCTGGAACAGGCTGCCCAGGGATGCAGTCCAGGCCCCATCCCTGGAGACATTCAAGACATGATGGAGCCCTGGGCAGCCTGATCTAGCTGGAGGTGTCCCTGCTGCCTGCAGAGGGGTTGGACAAGGTAACCTTTGAGGCTCCCTTCCAACCCAATGCATTCTGTGACTGTGACATAGACCCCTGCAGGGAATCCAATTGCAGCACATTCAGAGTGCCTTGCATCAAGCCAGCACTGGCTCAGAAGTGATAGCAGTGACCAAAAGCTCTGAGCAAACCACTTTGTGAGGGATTCACATGCCACAGCCCCCACAGCCTTTGCTCTGCTGACTTCATTAACCCCCATGCACACCAACTGCTCCAAATTCTTCCTTAGGCTTGGACCATTTTCATGGAAGCATGGAATTGTTTGGGTTGGGAAAGGCCTCTGAGATCATCCAGTCCAACCAGCAACCCAACCCACAGCTAGTAAACCCTGGCCCCAAGGGCCATGGCCAGGCTTTTCTTGAACACCTCCAGGGATGGGGACTCCACCACCTCCCTGGGCAGCCTCTTCCAATCCCTAACCACTCTTGCAGCAAAGAAACTTTTCCTCCTCTTCAACCTAACCTTCTCCTGACATAATTCCAGGCCATTGCCTCTCCTTCTATCACCTGAGATGAGTGAGAAAGGTCTGCAGCAGTCACCCCCCCTGGACCTTCCCATTTCTGACAACCCAGCCAGCAGCACACTGCAGTGCCCTCCAATGTGTCCTGAGGAAGGAAAAGCTGGAGAGAAGCTCATCTCAGCTCTTTCACCCAGCTACTTCACAAAGCTGAGAAGACCCAAACCTGGTTGAACTGACTGTGTGGGGCAGCCTTCAGCTCCCAGCCTCTGCTTGCCAGCCCCAAGCTGTGGCAGGGAAAAAAAAAAAGGGGCAAAAAGCTCTTTATTTGTCATTTTTCATCTTTTTGAGTCCTCACCATTTAGGGTTTGTGTTGTTTGGGGTTTTTTTTTCTTGCACAAGCAACACCAAACTCAGTTTCATCACAGCAACACACCCCCAGCCTCTCTCTCTCCCTCTCTGCATGGGAAGGAAAGGCACCAGAGGACATTAATGAAGTACACTCTGTGCTGAGCCTTCATCTGATTCATTTTTAAATCACATTTATTTCAGAAGCAATTAGAAACTCTGGCTGATAGGAACCAGGGCTTGTGGTTGCTCCTGCAAGGGGAGAAGGTCTGCCTGCAGCCAGTGAGCAAAAGCTGAGAGGGTGTGGAAAGGGGGGGGGGGAAAAAAGAAAAAAAAAAGGCTGAAGAACTGGGCAAACACAGCTCATTTCTCCTGCCTGCTGCTAATAAAGATTTTTCACAGCTCTCTTGACCCTCTCAGCCTCTCTCCTCATTGATCCATCCAGTGATTATCTTCAGGCTTATGGCATCACCCAGCTGGGAGTGAGACACCACAGGGTCAAGAATAGAAAGCAAGGAGGAGGGAGGAAAAAAAGTGTGAGGAGCAAGCAGGCAGCTACAGAGTGGAGGGGGGGGAAAGAAAGTAGCTGCAGAAAGTTGTTCCAACAGCCCTGCAGTAAATCTCATCATGGGAACAGGATCCATGGCAAAGTTTCCACTGGCCCAGCACTTTTTTTTTTTTTTTTCACACCCCCCCTTCAGTTCACTCCCACAAGAGTGCTACCTAGGAGATAACTCTCAAGCCCTTGAGCCTGGAAGCTGTGTGGAAACCCAGGGCAGAACCACCTGCCACAAGCACTGGTCCCCCAGCTTCCCAGCACAGGCAGGGCAGGGCAGGCAGAGTGCTCCAGCCAGAGCTGTCAGACTGGGAATCAAGCATCCTCCTCCCCAGCATGAGGTCAGGGCAGCAGCCAGCCCCGGGGGAAGTTCTGCTTAGGGAGCCAAGAATACCTTATCTCAAAGGATAAGGTGGAGCTTTGCTTTTCCCCTCTTGCAAAACTGGTTCTTAAGTAATGTGTTTATGTCACACAGCAGCACTCCTAGCAGGGGCATGGCAGCAAGGATGGCATTGCCTTCAAGGAAAGGAAGGTGCAGTGCTCACTGTGGGTGGGGATGGACTTCTGGCAGAGGGGCTGCAGCCTGGGGCACTGCCTCAGCCTGATTCCCTCCCCCCAGCAAGCTGGCAGCTTCACTCCCACTCTCCTTCCATCCTCTAGACCAGCCCCAGGCAGGTCCCTCACCTCACCAGGTCAATCTTGGGCAGTATCAGAAGCACAGCATCCCAGAGTCAAACACAGAATCAATCCCAGGATCAATCCCAGAATCCCAGAATCAATCACAGAATCAATCCCAGAGTCAATCCCAGAATCAATCCCAGAATCCCAGAGTCAATCCCAGAATCAATCCCAGAATCCCAGAGTCAATCCCAGAATCCATCACAGAATCCCAGAGTCAATCCCAGAATCCATCCCAGAATGGTAAGGGTTGGAAGGGACCTCTGGAGATCATCCACTCCAACCCCACTGCCAAGCCAGGGTCACCTAGAGAAGGTCACACAGGAGCACAGCCAGGTGGGTTGGGAATGTCTCCAGAGATGGAGGATCCACCACCTCTCTGGGCAGCCTGCTCCAGGGCTCCAGCACCCTCACATTACAGAAGTTCCTCCTCATGTTTAGATGGAACTTCTGAGGGTCAAGCTGGTGTCCATTGCCTCTTGTCCTGTCACTGGGCACCACTGAACCAAGCCTGGTGCCATCCTCCTGCCACCCACCTTGAAGTATTGATCAGCATTGATGAGATTCCCCCCAGGCTGCTCTTTTCCAGCCTAAACACCCCCAATCCTCTCAGTCTCTCCTCATCAGAGCTGTTCTGGTCCCCTCAGCACCCTTGCAGCCCACTGCCCCAGCCCAGGGATGGCTTCAAAGCAGCTCTTCCTAATCCCCATGCCTTGAGTGAATCAAGTGAGCCCTCTCTCTGATCAGGGCAGTGGGAGGTGAGCTGGGACCAAGCAATTTCCAAACATCCCCAGCTGCTATCACAAATAAAGCAGAGCTGCACAGGGCAGCCCAGGACCAGACTCAGATGCCACCTTGGGAGAAGCATTCAGCCCTCTCTGGAGGCAGGCCATGCTTTGCTCAGGTGTGTGGTTCCTGTTCACATCACACTTCCTCAGCAATCCCATGCCCCACAGCTGCCCCAAGCTGGTGTCTCAGCATCCTAGTGACCAGAAAAGCTCATTTTAAAACCCACCCACCACCCCCCCTTTGAAAAGCAAAGCCCTTCCCTCTGCCCCACAGCCCTTACACAACCAAAGGAGGGGGTGGACAACCTAACTCAGAGCTCTGATCTCCACCTCAGACACACCAGCAGCTTGCCAATCAAATGACACCACCTCCTTCCCTCCCTTCTTCCAGGAGGGGCCAAAGGAAGGGTGCTCAAAGGGACAACTGCAGAATTCAGCTGTTTGAAAACCAAACCCAGTCATCATCTGTTTGAAAACCAAACCCAACCACAAGCAACAGAAGCAGCCTCCCTCCTAAGAGCATCCAAGCATCTCCCATCCTCTTCTGCCAACTCCTCAAGCCCCACTGCCCAAACACTGCACTGCCAGCTGCCTTCTGCTGCCCTTTTTGATTTTTTTTTTTCTCCCCCTTACAGGTTTAGGGAAATTCAGAGCAGCTTGAAAAGAGCCTTCCTGAGAAATCTGATCCACCTTTGACTTGGACTTGATGATTTCCAGAGGTCCCTTCCAGCCCCTGCCATTCTGTGATTGAGAGGCACAACAAAAAAAATAGCTGGGAGAGAAATGGAAAGAAGATGCAAGAGAGGCCAAAGAGCTCATGACACTGAGGGTGTTTCCTCATAGAATCACAGAGTGGTTTGGGTTGGAAAAGCCTTCTAAGATCATTGACTCCAACCTTCAACTCAACACCACCATGGCCACTAAACCCTGCCCCCAAGTGCCATGGCCACAGATTTCTGGAACACCTCCAGGCATGGGGACTCCATCACCTCCCTGGGCAGCCTCTTCCAATCCCTGACCACTCTTGCAGCAAAGAAATTTTTCCTCCTCTCCAACCTAACCCTCCCCTGGCACAATTTCAGGTCATTGCCTCTCCTTCTGTCACCTGAGACTAGGGAGAAGAGCCCAACCCACACCTCACTGCAACCTCCTTTCAGGAGGTGAGGGGTCTCAGCAGAGAAGAGTCACAGGATCACAGCTCACAGGATGGCAGGGGTTGGAAGGGACCCAAGGAGATCATCAAGTCCAGCCCCCCTGCCAGAGCAGGGCCATACAATCTAGGTCAGGTCACACAGGAATGCATCCAGAGGGGCCTTGAGAGTCTCCAGAGAAGGAGACTCCACAACCTCTCTGGGCAGCCTGCTCCAGGGCTCTGTGACCCTGACAGTCAAGAACTTCCCACTTGTGTTGAGGTGGAACCTCCTGTGCTGCAGCTTACATCCATTGCTCCTTGTCCCATCCCAGGGAGCAAGTGAGCAGAGCCTGTCCCCTGCCTCCTGACCCCAGATATTGATAAACATTGATCAAATCCCCTCTCAGTCTTCTCTTTTCCAGACTACAAAGCCCCAGGTCCCTCAGCCTCTCCACTCCCCTCATCATCCTCCTAACCCTCTGGTGGACCCTCTCCAGCAGGTCCCTGTCCCTCCTCAACTGGGGAGCCCAAAACTGAAGGCAGTGCTCGAGATGAGGTCTCAGCAGGGCAGAGTAGAGGGGGAGGAGACCTCCCTGGCTCTGCTGGCCACACTCTGAATGCCCCCCAGGACACCCTTGGCCTTCTTGGCCCCCAGGGCACATTGCTGTCCCTTGTTCTCCACCAGCACTCCCAGGTCCATCCCCACAGGGCTGCTCTCCAGCAGATTCCCTCCCATCCTGTCCTGCTGCAGTTCATTCCTCCTTCCCAGGGGCAGGACTCTGCACTCTCCAGCAGAGCCCAGGGGCAGAGTACCCTCTCCTGCCCTGCTGCCCAGCACACAGCTGCCTGCTGGGCTGCAGGAGGGCACTGCTGGCTCCTGGGAAGCTGCTCAGCACCTCCCCAGCCTTTCTTCAGGGCTGCTCTGCCCCCAGCCTGGATTTGTGCCTGCAAGCAGTGCAGTGTGGCTGCTGTTGGCACTGCATCCAGGGCAGTGAAAGCCCAAAGGTTTTCCCCAGGGAACTGGCTGGTGTGAGTGGCTGGCTGGGTTCAGATTCATCTTTTTGGGGTGCAGGGGGAAGATATTTCCCTTCACACTGCTCAGTCCTTCAGGGCTGCCAACACCACAGCTGTAACTCTACACCACAGCCAGCAGAGAAGGAAATGGGACTGAACTCATCACCTCAGCCAGCACAGGGAGGTGAAATGCTGCCTTCCTCTCCCTTCTAGGTAGGGTAGGTCCCTCTCCTCCTTTCCTCCTGTTCCCCCACACTTTTATCAAGCACTCAGCCAACAGATCCCTCATCCACCAAGAGGATTTGCAGCAAATAATTCATTCCTAATCAGCTGAATAAATTTTTCCACAAACAAACCTTCAACTAAACTCCTTGAATTTTTCCCCCTCCCCTCCCACCTTTGGGGTTTCACAACCTTTGCAGTTAGAAAATAATTAAAAAGAAAAAAAAAAAAAACCAAAACAAATCCACAACACACTTCCAAAAGGAGCAGTGAGTAAACTGCTCTTAAAAAGTTCTTCTTCAAGGAGGGGGGGAAAATAAATAAATAAAATTATCTTTATGTCTTCTAAGCTAAAAAAAAAAAAAAAAAAAAGAAAAACAACAACCAACCAACCAAACAAAAACACAAACAAACAAAACACCAAAAAAACAAACAAACAAAACAAAACCAAAAAACCCCAAACCAGCTACTTGCTGCCTGATGTCCACCCCAAGGAATTCTGCTGGACTTCCCAGCTCCCTTTCTCCAGCTGTGACACCTGCCCAGCATTATCCCAGCCCTTCCCAAGTGCACTGCAGGAGTGCAAGCACTGCCCAAACCTCATGCAAATAGGACAGCAAACCCTGCAGCTCACACCGACACAACCCCCCACCCCCCTTTCCCCAGGATTTCACAACCACTATGCAAGGCACAGCAAGGAGGACCTGGGGGGAGGTGGGAAGGTGTGCCAGCAGCACACCTGGGCTGAGGAAGTGACCAAAAAAAGAGGATTTATTTTAAAATTCAGTCCCACCCTGATGGAGCTGATCAGGGTTGGAGTCCATTTGAGGATTAATTGCTGGGCAGAACCAGGCTGCCCCTCCTTTTGCTCTGCTGTGCCCAACCTTGGGGTGCAAACGCAGGCTGCTGAAGGCACCCTCCCTCCCCAGCAGCCCAAGCAGCTCTCTTACCTTCCACCTCTTCTTCATCACACACATGTTTGAGGAAGGAAGCCCCTCTGTCCAGCACTGCCTCGTCCTCCATCCTATAGTAATAGAAAAGGAAAAAGGAATGCTCAGACTTCTCCTGCAGCGAGCTGTTGGATCCAGCCCAGCTCCTGGGCAGGTTAACTTGCAAGCTGTTGTTGTTCATGGTCCTGGGGGTGCTCCTGTCTTCCTTCCAGTGCCTGCTGTTTCTTCATAGAGCTTCTTTCAAGTGGGGCTTGGGTTGAAGCTGGCCTCAGGGAGCTGCACTTCTAACCTTGAGAGGGCATCAGTGGTGACAGGTGTGAGAAACGTAATCCCAGCCACAAGGCTTTGGGGCTTTTTCCTCCTTCTTCTTTAGCTTTTGGGAGGGGTTTTCCTCCTCCTTTTTTTTTTTTTTTCCTCTTCCCTCCAAAAGTGGCACACAGGCAAGCTTGGGGTTGCCTACACAGAGGCAGGAGTTTGTGGAATGCCAGTTTCAAGCCCTCCTAAAAGGCCAAGGCTGCGAGAAGCACATCCAGGAGCGAGCTTGCAGGCTCCACATAGACACCCAGAGGAGTGCAGAGGGGGGGACCAGCCTCCAGCCAGCCCCTTAATACCAGCAAAGCACCCTTGTGGGCTGGGAGGCAAGCTGTGTGTCACATGGTGGCCTTACAGAAAGCTGCCACACCAGGATTATCCCCAGAGACCCAGCTACAGTCAGGCAGACCATCACAGCCCTCTCACTTGTGTGTCACCCATTCACTCACTCACTCATTCATCCATCCACTTTGGGGTGGCTTTTAGGAGTTGCCTTCTTCCTCCTCCCCTCTCCTCTCTCCACCCCTGATCAGCAGAGGAAAGAAGAGAATCCTAATTTCATGCCTCTGCCAAGAGAGTCCTCCCCTGCTGCTGCTGCTGCTGCTCCCCAGACCTCATGCTGCTGGGTTTCACCTACCCAACAAGTCCCTGGTCCCTTCTCCCTGCTCCAAGGGGTCACCTGCAACCTCCCTTCTGCCAAGCAAGTACCAAAGTGATAAAATAACAAAGAAAAGAACCCTGGATGGATGAAAACATCTCCTTTTTTATCACTTGGGAGGCTTTAGGACATGCTTGCTGCTCACTGCTGGACCCTCACTGTGGAAGCTTTCTGATGCAGACCAAGCTGGTGCCTGTTCTCCTAACAATGGGGGAAAAAAAAAAAAAAAAAAAAAAAAAAGAGGTCAAAACCCAGGCATAAAATAATAGCAACAAATAAATTTTCCTCTCCCTTCAATTCCCCAGGTGGGATAGGGACAAACTCAGTACAGAAGGAGCCAAAGCCTTCAGAACTTCCTCACATCCCTATCTGACCACTCCTGATCCCACAGGATCCTCCAGCAAACACTTCACGGAGTTGGTCTTTTTTTTTTTTTTTTTTGAAGGGCAGATTCAAAATCTGAGCAGGATAAAAACTGGATGAAAAGCAAGGAGTCAAGAGTGTCACAGGATCTCTACCCTGCATGGCAACCCCTACCTGAACCACAAACAGCACTTAAAAAAAAAAAAAAAAGAGCAGAAGCACAGAGAAGCAGCAGGAAGGTGCAGCCCAGCAGCATTTCTCCCACCTTTGCCAAGTTTTCCTCCACCTCAAGCACCTTCGCTACCAACTGCCTTCATCCTTGGCCCTTAGCCTGCAGCTCAAATATGTCACAGATGAAAAACAAACCAAACCAAACCAAAGGCCAAATCAAAGCAGGTCAGATTCCAACCCAACTGGAAATACACATTTTTGATCTGCCTTATTGGATGGCAGCAAAGAACACAGCCCCAGAGCTCAAAATCAAGAGGAGCATCAGGCAGGCTTGGGAAGGAAGGACTCAAACTCTTTGTGTTATTTGACTTTTCTCCCCCCAAAAGCAGCACAGTAGCTGCTTGCTAGAAACAGGAGCATCAGGCAGGCTTGGGAAGGAAGGACTCAAACTCTTTGTGTTATTTGACTTTTCTCCTCCTCAAAAGCAGCACAGTAGCTGCTTGCTAGAAACAGGAGCATCAGGCAGGCTTGGGAAGGAAGGACTCAAACTCTTTGTGTTATTTGACTTTTCTCCTCCTCAAAAGCAGCACAGTAACTGCTTTCTAGAAACAGGAGCATCAGGCAGGCTTGGGAAGGAAGGACTCAAACTCTTTGTGTTATTTGACTTTTCTCCTCCTCAAAAGCAGCACAGTAGCTGCCTGCTGTAAACACAACTGCAAACGTCTGCACCAGATGGGGGCTGGATTTGCAGCCCCAGACACAGACCACAGGAGCTTTATTGCTCCCACCAAGGCTCTCCTGACGTGGCCTGGCATTTGCCTCCCTGCCCTGGGCACCACCAAAGGCAGGCTCCTCAGCATGGGGGTGTGCAAGCCACACTTCACACAGCCTGCAGTCAGCACCACCTCCCGAGGCCAGCTTCTGCACCCCACCAGCACCAGCCCAAGACCACAGCCACTGAGCAGCAGCAGGCTCAAGGGAGAGGTGACAGGGAGGAAAAAAGGAGAAAGGAGGCAGCAGCTTCCACCACCTGGGAGGAACAGAGTGCTGCAAATCCACCCGAGCCTCCCACCCCAGCGAAGTGTCTGCTCCAGCCTAGAGGAGTGATGCTGGCAGCCTCCCAGCATCACCCTGCCCGCTGCTGAGCAGCAGCAGGAACGGACCCCAGGCTCCCCCCCATCCCCTCCCCGGCCTCAGCCTCCCTCCAGCGACACCTTCCCGGCCTCGGCTCCGTTTGTCACTATCAGCAGCTGTGCCGAGGAGCTGCTAGAGGGCTGGGGAACTGCCCAGGACACATCGCCAGGGCTGCTGCTTCCCTGACACACGCAGGGAGTGGATCCCAAGGAGCTGGGGCAGGGGGCGGGGAGGAGGTTTAAAGGGCCAGGAATAGAGCCTGGGTCCCTGGGTCGCCTTGGCACGGTGCCCCCACCGCTAATCCCGAGGAGTTTTAGTGATTAGACTCCCAAGCACCACCTCCCTTGACTTGGTCTTTTC